>NC_062278.1:12725102-13050205 GCF_902655055.1 Lutra lutra
GTCCTCAATGACACCACAGAGCCAGTGAACCAACCCTGGAGCTTCCCCGCCTCTTTGCTTTTGGTGGAATTAGTTTTCCTTTTCATTTTAACCACTTTTAGTGGGTTCTTCCCCTGCTTGCAGTCCAATATCCTAGCCATCCATAATAAAATCATTAATATCATCATTTTCTCCTAATTACAGGGAATATAATTTTATAGTCTTGCCATTTGTGAAAAGCTGAACTCAGAAAAGGTATTTAAGGGCAGAACTTATTCCCCAAATCATTTATAAAATGATTCATCCAGTAGGGTCATTTCAAGTAGCAGTAACCTGTATTCCTTTAAGTGATGAATTACAAAGTGCAAGCAGTAGGAACCATCTATAAACTGATTATCAACACCAAGCGAACTTTAATGATAATGTTGGGCTTAGCTCATTGTAAGTGTTCCATAAAAGGCATCCATTAGTACTATGATGGTTATATCAATGGGCTGTATTTTTTGAACAATGATTCCACTGTAGATCCACTGGCAGGAAGGCACAGGTGCTGAATCTGTCCCGCTAGGCTGGGCTATGCTGCCGTAACCAGCAATCTGGCAATCTCATTGGCTCCTAGAAACACAGAGGTTTATTTCCCCCTCATGTGATGAACCCACCTTGGGGAAGCTGGGGCTCTGTTCAATCAGCAGCCTCTGTCTAGAACATCCCTAGTTTCATGGCAGAGGGAAGAGAGACACCATGAATGGTGTGCTGGCCTTTAAAGCTTCTGCCTGAAAGTGACACACATCACTTCTGTCCACATTTCATTGGCCAAAGCAAGTTGATGTGGAAGGAGAGACACCATGAGAGGAAAGCAGAATTTGGTGGCCTGCGGCACTGACCTAAAGCATTTGAGACCATCAGTCAGCCCGCTTTCCCTAAGATGATGCCATTCATTCTTGAGGTCATTGCCTGTGTTCCTGACATCTTATCACCTCACTCGCTGTCCCCTAATGTCCACTCTCTTTTCTCTCACAGTAAAAATAATGCTCAGTTTCTAGCTGGACTCTAGGTTAAACCCTTTCTTCCCCAGTTTCCCATGGTTTTAGGTGTGGCTGTATATCAAACTCTTGGATCAACGGAAAATGAGCCACCGTGATATGCAATCCAGATTATTCCCTTAAAAGGAAGAGACAGATGCCCTCTCCTCTACCCTTTGCCACTTCCTGGTGTTTGAAATTTAGAACTGTGTTGGATACTCCATGGACAGGAGTGACACTCCAGGGGATGACAAATCTGCAAAGTACAAGGAGTTCGTACCTCCTGGAGATCTGAGCCATTGAGCCACCATACCAGCCTGGCCTTCTGCATGTAAGATAAATAGATTTTTATTTATTTTTCACCACTGTATTTTAGGTTTGTATTTTAGCAGTCTTACCCATTTCCTACCCAATACATTCCATTTTTGTAAGACTCAGCTGGCATTAAACAATAGAGTGGAAAAAAGCAAGGTTATATTTAGTAATAAAGATGCCCAAATGTGATACTTCCCTGATGCCATTTGTAGGAATGCTCTTAAGACAGAACACCTGCTCCCTGGGGGGAGGGGGTTGGGAGAGGGGGTGGGGTTATGGATATCGGGGAGGGTATGTGCTATGGTGAGTGTTGTGAAGTGTGTAAACCTGGCGATTCGCAGACCTGTACCCCTGGGGATAAAAATATATGTTTATAAAGCTGTAAAAAAAAAAAAAAGAAAGAAAGGATGAATCCCCAAGTTTTGTAGCAACATGGACGGGACTGGAAGAGATTATGCTGAGTGAAATAAGTCAAGCAGAGAGAGTCAATTATCATATGGTTTCACTTATTTGTGGAGCATAACAAATAGCATGGAGGACAAGGGGAGATGGAGAGGAGAAGGGAGTTGAGGGAAATTGGAAGGGGAGGTGAACCATGAGAGATTATGGACTCTGAAAAACGATCTGAGAATTTTGAAGGGGTGGGGGGTGGGAGGTTGGGGGCACCAGGTGGTGGGTATTGTAGAGGGCACGGATTGCATGGAGCACTGGGTGTGGTGCAAAAATAATGAATACTGTTATGCTGAAAAAAATAAAAAAATTTAAAAAAAAAAAAAAAAAGACAGAACACCTGCTCCTTAACTATAATGCTTGGCCAAAGAGAGTGAGAAAAGTCTCCTGCTATTAGACATGACAGCTTCTTGCAATAAGGACTCTTATCTCCTTACCACCACCTTTTCCCACTTTGTCTTGCAGACCCCCTTCTTGTAGAAAAACTTGTCCTGAGTGATGGACTGAAGAAGAAGAAATACGGGTGGACAGGTCTCCAAACCATACCCAAGCCCTGTGTCTCAACAACAAAGTCACAGGTTGTTCACTCTGCAGACTGTAGGCTCTCCTTTGTCTTTGCAGAGGACAGTGGTTAAACTGACAGTTCATCTAGGTTCCTGGACTCTTTGTCATTGTTTCCTTTTGTGCTGGTATAATTTCTCCTATTTGTTAATAATATTCCTGGCCGAGATGTCCCAAAGGTTTAGCCTCGCATGTCAACTCCTATCTTGGTGCTGGCAGCATGGCCACAATGTTGAGAAGGATTCTGCATCCTATGCCCTGGTGGGTTCCCTGAAGCAGAAACTGACACAGGATTCCGATGCTCTGGGTTTATTGAGGGAGGAATTTCCGGAGAAAGGGAGCAAAGGAAGACAGATAGTGAATGGAAGGAGCTACTTGAAGATTGATTCTCAGCAGCAGCCTAGCTTCAGTGTGATCTACTGGGGGCCCGAGGCACATGACTCACATCTTAGAGTTGGTCCCACCTTGGGGCAAGAGGGCTGGACTTCCCTGTCCCGTTGTCAGTTGTTGGTGGTAAGCTATCTCAGATGAGCACTTCTCATTTTCTTGAGGGCAATTTTCTGGAGATGAGGGCAGCTGTGAGCCTCTAGCAGGTGACATTCAAGGTAGCTAGGAGATGGACAAGGATCCTTGCTGATGAAGAGGTTCTGGGTGGGACACCCCCAGCATCTATCACTCTGTGTTCATGTTCCAAGAATGAGTGTTGTGATCAGTTAGCAACATCTGCCATGGGCACAGGCACCATTTCTGTAGAGAAGTGTATAGAGGTCTCATTCTGTGAGAAGAGGAAGGGTTAAACTAGGTGCTGCTCCATGTCAAACTACTACAGAGTTCAGTCAGGAGGAAATTATGTGGAAATTAAAGAACGTGATTCATGTTATGGCCCAACCATTGCCTTCTAAATTGAGAACCAGCAGAAACTGATGGCAAGATCCTTTGGTTGCGAGCAACAGAATTCATCCCAGCTAACTTCAGTATGTTCGGAATATGGGAAAGAAACTGAAAGAACTTGGGGAATCAGAGAAAAATCATAAGGCTGGCCAGGAATTTGGGGCTATTCCTCAGCCGCAGAACCATATGGATAGCTCAGGATGCACTCGCAACACTCAGCTCCAACCACTTTTGGTCGCTCTGTCTTTTTAATCAACTTTTGATCTTAGAAGATTTTCAGATTTACTGAAAAGTTGTAAGAACATTAGAAAGGGTTCCCATATCCAATCTCCTTATTGTTGACACGACTATGGTGCATTTGTCACAACTAATGAACCAATATTGACAGCCTGCTGCTAACAAAACTCCATAGTTTATTCAAATTTCCTTATTTTTTTACCTAACATTACTTTTTTAAAAGAGTTTATTTATTTGAGAGAGCAAGCACACACACAAGTTGGGGGGGAGGGGTAGGGAGAGAAGCAGACTCTCCGCTGAGCAGGGACCCCAAAGCGGGGATGGATCCCACAAGCCGGAGATCATTACCTGAGCCAAAAGACAGACGCTTAACCCACTGAGCCACCCAGGTGCCCCTCACTTAACATTATTTTTTTACCGAATGACATTTTTCTGTCCCAGGATCCTATCCAGGGCACTGTATTACATTTAGTAGTATAAATCTTAGGATCCTCTACACTCTAAGATTTTCAGTCTTTCCTTGTTTTTGATGACTTTGATGGTTTGGAGGAATACTTCCGGTCTTGGAAGGTCTACTGGTCAAGTATTCTGTAGCACATCTTACACTTTGTGTCTTTTCAAATTTTGGCCCAGTTTGAGTCCAGCACCTCCCTCCTTGGAGCAACTGCCCACCGCCAGGGGCAAGGTGCAGGCAGACCTGCCCATGTGAGTGGAGGTAGGAGTGTGGGGGAGGGGGGTTTTTGTGAATCCCAGCTACCCAAGCCTCTGCCTGCAACCTGGTGATCTAATTAGGGTCCTCGCTCTGCAAAATTAGCTGACACGAATTACAACTCCCAGCAAGATGATTGCCTGTGTCCCAAATAGTAAAATAAGAAGCGGCACAGAACTGATGGCCAGGGTCAGGTAATTACGGAGAAAAAACCCGGGTTATTCTGACCAGAACCAAATATGTGGCTTTTACAGACTTTATTCCGTGCCTAAGCTTTAAAAAAAGCCAGTACGCCCGAAATTCCTTCCCCATCACTAGCCATTTTGATTACTGTGTCTGGCACATAGCAATTTTTGCCTGTAAACAAAATAGCAACCCCCCAAATGGTAGTTTCCTCCCGATTACAAGATACAATTAATTTGTTACTTCTTTTGTTTTTCTCCCCCACCTCCATCCCGAAGATTAGAGAACAACGGATGTGCCAGACCCTTGGTTAAAAACGACTGAAGAAAATTCAGAAATTCAATTCATCTCTAAATAGGTCATTTGCACAGCAAACAGCTGTGGTGCTTGCTGAACTGAGCTGAACTCATTGAATTCATTGACTCTTGCCTTTATTTAGAAAACAAAGAATTTATCCAGGAAAACAATTAAACTCTAGCCTATTTCAAGAAACCTGTTGCTCTTTTGTAAGCCAGACTATTATTTATTTGCATAGGATGGAAAGGTTAAGGAAGCTTAGACACTTGCCTCTTTGTAGCTACATCACATAGTCAAAAAGGAACCGTCTTGCTGGGTACGTCAGAGCAGAACAAGAGAGAGAAAATGATGATTCCCAAGTTCCCGATGAATCTTCTGGTCTCTAATACCTGCAGAGAAAAAGGGAGGAAGGGCAAAGTTTTGAGGCCACTGTTTTTGTGGTTGTCTCTTTCCTTTAGCATAGTATTTTCGAGGTTAATCCATGTTGTAGAGATTGTGCTCCCTCCCTTTTTCCTGCCAAGTAGTATTTCATAGTGTTTATATACGATATTTTCATTTATCCATTCATCCATTGATGGACATTCGGGTCCTTCCTTCCATCCCTTCCTTCCTTTCATTCATTCATTCTTTCCTTCTTTTTCTTCCTTCCTTCCTTCTTTCTCATTATGAGGAGGCTGCGGGGAACGTTTGTGTATGTTTTTAAGTGAACATGTTTATTTCCCTTGAATATATATCTAGGAGTTGATGTAGCATAAGTCACACTGGACCTTTTAGATAATACCATGTGGCAACTCTGGGCATCAGACTCTTGCCCCTCTCCAGGGTTTGTTGTGTTGTTTTAGTGGCTTTTCTGAATGGATCCTGTAAAGTCTGTATTCTCCATCACGGAAGGCTGTGAAGTCTGTGTGCATTTAGCTTGGTGATAGTCTCATGATGGGACAGAGATTCCTTGAAAGTCTAGAACCAGTGAGTCTCCCAAACTTTGGGGGGAGCTCTGTGTGTGTATGGGGGGGGCAGCCCTTCAACACTCAGACAGGCAGTTTACAGCTTCACCTTAGCCTTCACTTCCTGCTTGTACAGAGCGTCAAGGTCTGTTGGAGGTGCGAGCATAAGACCTTCTCAGTCTTTTCTGAGTGTGACACAGTGTGGGGCATGCCTACCATCCCACGCGTTTGTGTGGCTTTCTAGAAGCCCAGGAATATATTGGAGCTTTTCAAAACCTCCCGTGAATCACTCATTCCCTAGCTATTTCTTTCTCGCTTCTTGGCTGGCCTATCGCTCAGTGCACCATTCAGTAGCATTCCACCATTTTTGCTGACATTCCCCCCGCTCCAGTGCACCTTTGTGGTAATGGCACCACAAAGTCTTGGGACCTCATCTTCGAATGTTAGATTTTTTTTTTTTGTCATGGTTTAGATTTTGGTGTTCTATCTTGCTATCTTTCTGTTTACATGGAGTTTTTTTTTTTTTTTTTAAGATTTTATTTATTTATTTGACAGAGAGATCACAAGCTGGCAGAGAGGCAGGCAGAGAGAGGAGGAAGCAGGCTCCCCGCTGAGCAGAGAGCCCGATGCGGGGCTCGATCCCAGGACTTGGAGATCATGACCTGAGCCGAAGGCAGCGGCTTAACCCACTGAGCCACCCAGGTGCCCCTACATGGAGTTTTAAATAATGAGAAAACCTACTGTCAAAACAACTTGTACCAAACTCTGTCTCTCAGTTTTGGGTTCAGAAATCAGATCACTGTAATCATGGGACAAAACCATCATATGCCAGAGAATCAGGGGACTAATGGCGACTCCAAATAAGCTGGGAGGCTCCTCCGGAGCCTTTACAGGGCAAAGGGCATAAGTAACAGGGCAAAGAAGAAAGACACCAGTTAATTTTGTGTCCCAACAAAAAGGCTCTACATCCAGCCTGCTTCTGCCTCCCCGCTAGATCTCCATCGGAGATGGACACCAGCTTCCTCTGCGGTCTCAGCGAGGGTGACATACTGCGCCCTACCTTGGCCTCATTTAAGCCCTAGGCTGTTCCCTAGTTGACATTTACACAAGACCCAACCCACTACCCACCTCACACCTCTGTCCCTTGCCTCTGGGCCTACCAGGCTCCCACTGTCTGGGAAATCAGCCTTGCGGGGAAGCCATTATCTTTCCTGTTTAGGAACAGCTAGCAGAGAAGCTGTTAACAGCCAGGCCAGAGCCAGAGCTCTCTCCTAAATGTTGCCCCACAGTGCTGCCCCTATAAGTTTTGATGGAAAGATGATTCAGCTCAGACAAGGTGAGTGCAGGCGGAAGATGTCCCCTTGGGAGGGACAGCAGGGCAAGCCTGGGCAGCAGCCTGCTTCCTGGCCCTGGCTGTGACCCTGATTTGCAATGTCTCCTTCAGAAGCTTTCAAATCGCATTAGGCTCTGGCCCTTGCTGACTTGATGAGCTAGGTCAGAACTGCCAAAAGCGCTTCTGCTTGGCCTCACCAGGTGGCCCAAGCCCCCTGGGAGTCAATGTTTGCAGCCTCTAGGTGTTGTGTGGCCTGCTTTGCTCCCCGAGACTGCCCCCGCCCCGCCTTCCCAACTGTTTCCCTGTCCCCAGGACCGAGGCATCCTGCAGCAGCTATCAGACAGGGTGTTCAGCCAGTGGTCTCAGCCCGGGCTTCATGTTCCCACCATCGAGGAAACATTAAAGAACACCAAGGCCTGAATCCCACTCTGGGCCAATTAAATCAGAGCCTTGGGAAGAGGTGATTTTTGGACAAGGAGCCTGAAGCCGTGAGCCGAAAAGTGACTTCCCCACTTTGCACAGCTGGTGGGTGGCCAGAGCCAAGACTGCTTCGGGTGTCCTGACCCCTTGCCCAGGGCTCTTGGTACTGCCATTAGCCAGCATTGCTGTGTTGTTTCTGTACCTGCTGCTTCCCCATCCAGACTTTTGGACTCCTAAGACTTTTATCCTTAGGTATGGTAATGGAGGTTTATGTGCTTCTGTTGGGTGGGTTTCTTTTTGTTTGTTTGTTTGTTTGTTTGTTTTTTAAGATTTCATTTATTTGAGAGAAAGAGAGAATGAACAGGTGGAGGGGCAGAGAGAGGGAGAAGCAGGCCCCCGCTGAGCAGGGAGCCCAATGAGGGGCTCGATCCCAGGACCTGAGATCATGACCTGAGCCGAAGGCAGACACGTAACTGACTGAGCCACCCAGGCGCCCCCACTCTTGGATATTTTTGAAAGCTTAATGGAAATTATGAATTAGTTTGTGAGTAAATGCATGGGCTGCTACCTAGTAAATGTAAATTGTTTGGAAGAAGAAAGCTTTTAAAACTCAAGGCCTGATAGAAGAAAATTAATAAAAGGGTCACTGGTCAACCTTTTATACCTAAAGAAAATAAAAAATAAAAAAAATAAGGTGGAAAGTGCGGCACAAAACTGCCTGGACTGCGACCCTTGTGTCTTGTCTAAATCCTAGCTGTCTCACCCTCGGGGGCTCTGGCCAGGTCAGCTGACATTGTCAGAAATGTCAAGGGCCCAGATGTAATGGATCATCTAGGTAAGGCCTCGCCAGCTGCCAAGGTGCAAATCTCTGAGCAAACCACCAGGGGAACGTAGTGCATTCTCGAATGTCCCGTCCCAGGGTGGAGGCTGCCGGGCCCTGCAGGTGGACCCGATTGTTGTGCTCATCAGAGAAGAAATGTGGCCGAGCGAAGGGTCAAGAGCACGGGCACCCAAGGGCGTGAGAGGGCAAGGTCTCTCTCTCCACCTGCTGGTGAACGGCCCATGCTCACCAGAGTGTTCACTCCCGTTTCTAAGAGAACAGGTGCAAAATGTAACGAAGAGAGAACAGAGTGTTTTTTCCCCATTTTCCCATGCTCCCTGCCGTGGACTGAAGAATGGACGCCAGCGATGTCCATGTTCGAATCCCCAGAACCTGTGAACTGTTGTGGACAATCCTGGGCCCGATTTAATTACAAGCGTCCTTCTAGGAGGGAGTTGGGAGGGTCTGAGTGGCACCGGAGATGTGACCAGGGAAGCAGAGGCCAGAGAGGAGATGGCCACATAGGAAGGCAGGCGGCCTCTCGAGGCTACAAAAAGCCAGGAGCGGGAAAGAAACCAGTCTGGAAAGAACCAGTCCTGTTCCTACCTTGACCTTGGCCCAGTGAGACTGATTTTGGACTTCTGACTTGAGAACGTGAGGAGAATTCCTGACACCGTCATAATGCCTTTTATAGCTAAATGTGAGGGGTTTTGCTTAAAAAAAAAAAAAAAAAAAAAACTTGACTATGGTCCACACCTGAAAGGTGGAAAAGGATACATAATGCAAAGAAAGTCTCTCTCCTCTGCAGTCTCCCAGCCACCCCAGACTTCCCCTTAGAAGAAACTGCAGTCAGTCAGTTTCTTGTGGACACTTCCAGCCTAATGCTGTGCACACGCAAGCATGTTCGCACACAAAGGTACGCTGTGGGCGAATAGTAGCATGTTATACACAGTATCGTGCCCTTTCCGTTCCTGCTTCGTGGTGTCATGGACCTAATCCTGTATCAGGGATTGAGTGTAGGGGGTGATTCTTGTTTGTAATGACAGTGTCGATTTCCTTTGTATGTGAGTCGTCATTTACACCACCGGTCATCTAGTGATACATTTAGGATGTTTCCGATTTCTTCCTAGTTCAGATGGCATGGTAGTGGGTAGCCTGGTGATATTGTACGTTGTATATGTGGGATGGCTCTCCCAAAGGGCGGCTGCATTTTTTTTTTTTTTAATTTGGCTGGATATGGCCGAGATGCCCACCTTCAAGATAGTAGCAATTCACGCTCCCAGCAGCAGTGTTTGGAAGTGTGCATCTCCCAAGCCCTGGTGACGCAGTATGTTATCTGACATGATGTTCTCTAACAACTTGACAGGTGGGAACTGGGAGACCTTGAGCAGCTCTGGGAGTGGGGTCTAGAAAGGAACTGGGTCTCTGGGTGAGGCACTAATGCCCCAGCCTGGAGCCTCCTGCCCAGTGTCCCCGGAAGCTGCACACCTACCTAGACCATGGGGGCCTCTGGACGCAGGCCATTGCTCTCTCTTCCCCACTTGGCTTTCAGATGTCCTGGAGATGGGGGTGTGAGAGCCTGACTTCTCCAGCTCTTTCTGGACCAGCGTCCTTTATGGCTTGATAAAATTTAGGGCCTTGCAGCTGAGAAGCAAAGCCCAGGGCACTCGGGGACAGGACAACTGCAGTGAGCTGCTGTGTGTTCCTGTGAATCCTGGAATATAGAAGGACGAAGGCATGACTGCATTTTCAGGATGCATTAAAGCCATGTCTTCTGATTGCCTGGCATTTGACACTTATCAAGCCTCTCCTAGTAATCTGAATAACAACTTTATATAAGGGAAGATCAACCAGCTACTCAGACCAAAAACACCCTGGGTTGCCTTGATGCTAGCCTTCTGTCCTCCCGACTTGCCTCCCTCCTGTCCTGTCCCCCCAGGTTTATTTCGTGAGTACCGTCATTAGCCCATATTCACACTTTGGTTAAAAGGCATTAGTCTTCTTAGACCTCCTCTCTTACCAAAGAGTTTTTTTTTATTTTTTTTAAAGATTTTATTTATTTATTTATTTGTCACAGAGAGAGAGAGAGAGAGAGAACACAAGCAGGCAGAGCGGCAGGCAGAGGCAGAGAGAGAAGCAGGCTCCCCACTGAGCAAGGAACCCGATGCGGTACTTGATCCCAGGACCCTGGGATCATGACCTGAGCCGAAGGCAGTGGCTTAACCAACTGAGCCACCCATGCGTCCCCCAAAGAGTTCTTATTTGCCAAATAGTTCACCATCTGTTATACTGACATCAGAGTGTATATGGGAAGATGGAGTGCAGCTGCGGAGTCTCTTGGTGGGTATGGAGATAGGGAGGGGTGGGCAGAGGAGAAAAAGGAGTCTCAGGTTTTACCAGATACTTAGTCTCTGCAAAATATAAAGAAGTGATGCTGTCGATGCAGATGGGAATGAAATCATGTAGTTCAGGCTACATTCTTTGTACATACTATTCTGCTCATCTTTTTTTCCTTTTTTTTTTTTTTTTTTTTTTTTTGCTATTGCAAAAATTGCGTTATTTTGAAGTCCATCAGAAAAATGTCTGACTGAAGGGTCAGCAATAGGAACAGGAAATCCATAAAGAGAAGTTTCAAATCCCCCATCTAAACTGGATCCTCCCCTCAGGCTTCCATCATGGGTTGGTTGCCTTCTAGGATGTCTCCAAGAGCAAAGCTCAAAGGTCGCAAGGGGCTGCTGAGCACACGGATCTCCCAGGCACCTTGCAAACAGGTTCAGAGCGAAGGGGAAATCGTCTCTAAGAACAGATCCTGTCTTTAGGAGTTGGGGGTCTGAGGTTCCTGTTAAAGAACACAGCTGGCAGGGGGCGTGTTTAATTTCTTGATTGAAGTTGATAAAGGGAAAGAAGAGAGAGGTGTTATTTGCTCAAACAGTTATACATCGACTCCGTCATTTTTCCAATTAAAAGTCCTGCCCATTGGTTGGCTTGTGTGAGCTGCTGACTGGCTGGACAAAAAAGGGACAGCAGATTGCATGTGACTTTAAAAGTCATCTTTGAAGAAATAATAATCGATCCAGTCTTGATGCCTCGATGAGAAATGAATGGGTCATATTGTTCACCTTCTCCCCAACCATGGAATCCTTATCTGAGTTATCAGAGGCAGTATGTCTGCTCCTCAAACTTTGTTCCAAGTGAACAATGAAATTAATTTTCAGGAGACCTTTGTGTTCATGACAGCCTAGTGTCACGGTTCAATGTACAGAATGAGGAGGGAGCAGGGCATGTTAAAATATACCAATCCCATTCGATCAACACTGTAAACCCAATGTCCTTCTTGGCTCATTAAAAATGCATGAGCACAGGCACTTTGGTGGCTCAGTCAGTTAAGCGTCTGCCTTCAGCTCAGCTCATGATCCCAGCATCCTGGGATCTAGCCCTGCATGGGGCTCCCTGCTCAGCAGGGAATCTGCTTCTCCTTCTGCCCCTCCCTCATTCATGCTCTCTTGCTTTCTCTCTCAAATGAATAAGTAAAATCTTGAAAAAAAAATGCATGAGCACACAGTTAGGCCATGCACAAAATAAATATAAATGGCAAATAGAGAAGAGTTCATCTCTCTAGGTCTCCAAGTGTGAGAATCGAAACAACATGAAGGTTCTTCTTTTTTGTCTCCTGATCATTTTTGTCTCCAAATTGTGGAAGCTATTTAAAAATCATTTCCAATATTGGTGACATGAAAAAATAATTATTAAAATATTACCACAATCGGGCTCTCTGCTCAGCGGGGAGCCTGCTTCCTCCTCTCTCTCTGCCTGCCTCTCTGCCTACTTGTGATCTCTCTCTGTCAAATAAATAAATAAATAAAATCTTTAAAAAAAATAAAATAAAATATTACCACAAATAGTATCAGTGAACACCATGGTGCTTCTTATGAGCTAGGACTTTTAAAAAACACTTTACAAACAAAAACTCACTTAATTCTCACTGAAACTCTATGAGATGGGTAGTGTTATTATTCCAATTATAAGGTTAAAGAGACTGAGGCATGTAGAGGTTAAGTGACCTGCCTAAGGTCACAGAACTAAGAAGTGGGAGCCAGAGACTCCTAGTAGAACCTTCAGAGACACCCAACTTTTTAAAAAAAATTTTTATTGTATTATGTTAGTTACCACACATCATTAGTTTTTGATGTAGTGTTCCAAGATTCATTATTTACATATAACACCCAGTGCTCCATGCAATATGTGCCCTCCTTAATACCCACCACCAGGCTCACTCATCCTCCTACCCCTTTCTCCTCTAAAACCCTCAGTTTGTTTCTTGTTGTCCACAGTCTCTCATGGTTCTTCTCCCCCTCCAATTTCCCCCTCCTTCACTTTTCCTTTCCTTCTCCTAATGTCCTCCATGTTATTCCTTATGTTCCACAAGTAAGTGAAACCATACGACAAATGACTTTCTTTCCTTATTTCATTCAGCATAATCTCCTCCAGTCCCGTCCATGTTGATGCAAAATCTGGGGATTCATCCTTTCTGAAAGCTGAGTAATATTCCATTGTATATATGGACCACGTCTTCTTTATTCATTTGTCCATTGAAGGGCATCTCAGCTCTTTCCACATTTTGGCTATTGTGGACATTATTGCTATGAACACTGGGAATACATATGGCCCTTCTTTTCACCAAGTAAATGTTTAAAAAGAAAAACAAAGCCGAGGGCATCATGTTGACTGACTTCAAGCTTTATTACAAAGCTGTGATCACCAAGACAGCATAGTACTGGCACAAAAATAGACACATAGACCAATGGAACAGAGTAGAGAGTCCAGATATGGCTCAACTTTATGGTCAATTAATCTTCAACAAAGCAGGAAAAAATATCCACTGGAAAAAAGACAGTCTCTTCAATAAATGGTGTTAGGAAAATTGGACAACCATGTATAGAAGAATGAAACTCGATCATTCTCTTAAGCCATATACAAAGATAAACTCAAATGTTTGAAAGACCTCAATGTGGGACAGGAATCCATCAAAATCCTAGAGAAGAACATAGGCAGTAACCGCTGTGACATCGGCCACAGCAACTTCTTTCAAGACATGTCTCCAAAGACAAGGGAAACAAAAATGAAAATGAACTTTTGGGACTTCATCAAGATAAAAAAGCTTCTGCACAGCAAAGGAAGCAGTCAACAAAACAAAGAAGCAACCACAGAATGGGAGAAGATATTCGCAAGTGGCACTACAGACAAAGGGCTGATATCCAAGATCTATAAAGAATTCCTCAAACAGAACACAGACAAAACAGATAATCATGTCAAAAAATGGGCAGAAGACATGAACAGACACTTCTCCAAAGAAGACATACAAATGGCTAACAGACACATGAAAAAATGTTCATCATCATTAGCCATCAGGGAGATTAAAATCAAAACCACATTGAGATACCACCTTACACTAGTTAGAATGGCCAAAATCAACAAGACAGTAAACAACATGTGTTGGAGAGGATGTAGAGAAAGGGGAACCCTCTTACACTGTTGGTAGGAATGCAAGTAAGTGCAGCCACTTTGGAAAACAGTGTGGAGATTCCTCAAAAAATTAAAAATAGAGCTACCCTTTGACCCAGCAATTGTACTACTAGGTATTTACCCCAACGATGCAGATGTAGTGAAAAGAAGGGCCCCCCAACTTTCAACTGCAAAGTCTGAAACTTTGCAGAGAACCCATCTGGGGAGGTGTCACTGCCTGGATGTCTCCCAAAGCTGAAGAGGTCGGGGGAGGAGAATTTTGTTGGGAGTCGGCAACACCACTCTATGGGCTTGGGCGTGTTATGCAACTTCTCTGGGTTTTGGTTTCTTTACCTGAACAACAGCAATCATGTTTCTTACCCCAAGGAGTATCAAAAAGATGGAATATAGTAATTTGGGCATACGAAAGCCCTCTGTTTATTCTAGAATCCTAGGCAAGATGTTGGAGTTGAAACTCCACCCCCTGCTCATCTGGGACTCTGTTAATTATGCAAGTGAGCCTGTGTGTTTGATGAATAAAGATCTCAAAGGTCCATTTAACCTGTCAAAATCACAAGACTAAGTAAACTTTGGCAAACTGTCCCTAAAATGCTTTAACATACGCTCAGTTTTTGTGTGAGCAGCTCCCATCCGTCTCTAGGAGCCCATCCAGTTTTAACATGCTTTGATTCTATTTTTTCTGAGTTTATTATTATCAAGAGGATTCTATGAAAAGCAAGTAACTCTTAAAGCCACACTGTATCAGATGAATTTTCCTTTTGATGAGCTGCCTTGCATATACAAAGTGACTCCTTCCAGATGGACAACTTTGCTTTTTAAGCACCTGAATTTTTGCCTGAGAAGAGAATCTGACTAACAGCTGTGCCATTTCCAACCACTTTAAACAAGGGAAGGTTGCCCATTGTTGGCGCTGTCTCCTGCATTGGAAGAGATGCCTGGTAATGATGGCATCTCTTAGCCTACAGAATGGTTTAGCCTACAGAATGAACACATGATGTCATTATAATCTACATGCCACCTATTGTCAACAAAATTGAGAGATGATTTAGGATGAACTACACATTTATCCTGCGTTGTTAAAGAGGAACCAGAATGTCAAATGTCCTTGGTGATTCTTAGGCTGTTGGGAGTCATGGAATTTTTGAGAATCTGATAAAGACTAGGAAGACTCGAGAAAAATCATGTATGTGTGCCTACAAGTATACGGAAAGGTTTGTGTGCAATTTCAGGACCCCTCAGATTAAGAATCGCAGAGAGAGAAAAAGAGAGAAGAGAGAGATAGAAATACACTAAAACGTCAACAAATGTGTCTTCTTTGTTTAACCCTTAAATTTAGTCTTGGACTTTAAGGCACATGCAGGACTGGCTACAGAGTTTGCAGGACTGCATGCCAAATGAAAATACAGGGGCTTCCTGTCAAAAAATTACTAAGAATTTTGAGACTGCAGCAGCAGACCACTAAACCAAGTGTGGGGCCCTTGTGCACGGCTAGTGCACCTGTGAAGCTGGCCCAGGGCACGAGAGGCAAAGAGACACAGTGGGCTCTTCTGGTCTGGCTTTGAAACCATAGCCTTGTAAAATGTAGTAGCCTGCACTGAGAAACATTTGGTGAGCTTGGTATTATAATTTTCTTTAAACTTTAATATGGTCTTCCTATGTATTGTGGATGAAAAAAATCCAGTGAGAGCCAATCTGTTTCCCCACTGATGCGAATGCTGAACTGTTAGTAAGAGATCCATGAGCACGGTCCACAGCTGATAACTGGGGACAGATTAGCAGCAAACAGTTTTTGGCAGTGTGTGGTTCTACAAGGCCAGCTGCCCTGAGCTAGCTGAGATGCGTCACCTTTAAATTTGGATGCTTATAAAATGTGACCCTTTAACAGTTCTACATTGATCAGAGTATCACAAACACATGCTATAAAACAAATTCACATTTCCCAACGACTGGTATGAGAAAACAGCTATCCCTTAACCTACTGCCTTTTACTTCCCGTCCTTCTTTCCAGGACTTTCAGCTCAAGTTGTTTCTTGTGGCGTGGACCATCATTTTTTTCTGGATAAGATGCTTGTCTGCAATTTTTGGCTTTATCAGTTTTCTTCATTATCTGTTGACTTCTGGAAGTAGGCATTTGTCATTTGTACAGGCATGGTGTTTTTTGAAGACTCCTCATCTGTTGGGCATTTCCTGCATTCCCAACATAGAAGCCATAAAAATCGAATTCTCAGGCTGCCTGACAGCTGGGTGCAGGAATGTAATTTAGACGTCATCAATCATATGCACCTGCTCAAATTTTGATTCGGAAGTGAGCACATGAGGAAAGAGACGTGCAGAGGAAGGAGTCTTCTGGTGTCCATGGATGTGTAGGTCTGGTTTTTGGGAGGCCAAAGTGGCAGAGGCTTGGACACACGGTTCAGGGTGTCAGTGGTGTGATGTTCTGGCTGCAGCTTGGGTGCCAGGTCCTGGAGAATGGAGTGCCCACCAGGGCAGTCTGTAGTATGGCAGACATGGTTTCCAGGGGTTCTGGAGTTCACCTGCTATATCCTCAGATAACCTCATTTCCTGCTTCAACAAACCAGAGTGAAGCCCGTTCTTTGCAACTAGGAGCCTTGACTTACACACTCTGTGGATGAAATGGCTCTCTGAGTCTGTTCCCCAACTCCCATTATGTTCCCATCATCATTTTTGGTTAAATCAGTCTTCAACATTTACATTATTAGGACCTTGTAAATATTACTTACTACTGAGCCAATTTGCATATGATGTGAGATAGGATGTTAAAAAGCCCCCCACCGTTTTTTCTCCAAATTTAGGCTACATCTCCAAGGCAGTGGATAATAATGATTCCCACTTTTCAAAATGGGGCATGGGGTCCCCTAAGTAGGACTTACAATGGAGAATCGAGTAACTAAATTTTGCCCTTAGCTGACACCCTGCTCTAGTCCATGAAAAGGGTCTGTAGAAACCTAGGAAGCTGGGAATTAAATGAGTATTTTGGGGGCAAGCCATCAGAATGTTGAGAACTGTAACATCAGCAGTCACCCAGCCCCATCCCACACCAACACATATGGGAGTGATGGGTGGTACTTTCCCCCTCACTGCAGCCTAGGGAAGGAGCTTCTGTGGGTCCCCTCAGAGCCTGTTCCAAGGCTCCAAGACCTTGAGGGCACCTATTAGTGTCTGAAACACTCCTGAAAAATCTGAAGATGAGACCTTGTGGTTTTGGTGGTAGGGACTAAAAAGGTGACAGCCTTGAGGATTCCCTGCACTCCCAGAGTTTGTCAGAGCAAAAGCCGAAGGACATGTCACTTGGGTCAGATGGCCCCCATGAGAGAGGTCACCTATGTCCAAGAGGGAAAGAATTTTGATCCTGAAAGCAGGTAGACCACTGGATTCCCAGGAGCTGAAGGAGAAACAGTAGGTGGCCAGCCAGGGAAAGTCATTTGCCTCTGTCAAGAGAATTACAGATGAGAAATTCCCAAGAATTATTGGGGTGGGGATATCTCCGCTCTCAACCAAAGTGTCCCATAAAGGAAGGCATCATCTCTAAATGCACACCCAGCTCAGAAATAGCTTTGCCATCTCATGATAGCACCCATCACAATAAAAGGAGGGGAGACCTTCTTATCCCCGTATCTCTCTCTTTTTCCACTTGTTCCCATCCTGAAAAGGCTAGAACTCTTGCTTAGCAAACTGAAAACAGAGAGGTGAAGCCTAAGCCTGGGTTGTCCACCCCCTGTGACAGTCAACCTATCATAGACCTGAATAGTCAACGGGGCATAGCTTTCAATTTAAGTGACTGCCATACCATTAGATAGGTCTGGAAATTTCAATTACTGAAATGAAACGTTTTTATGATTATAGATGGCCAGAAAGCTTGTATATCACTTAATAAGGACACCTTTCTCCAAACACATACAAATCAGAGGACTAGCTCTAGATTTCATTCAAATGGTGGGACAGAAACTAGCTTCTGTAGAGTGGATTTAAGTAAGGGGTGGGGGAAGAAGAATAAAGTGGGGTTTGTTTTCAGATGCGATACCAGAAACCAAGAGTGATGGAGTGGGGAGAATGACCCAGAAGAAGGATAAGCCCATGTAAAGATGTGTTAGTTAAGTCATTGGGGTAGCAAGGGTGACTTAATTCTTCCAGGGCTTCTGAAGCATGTGCAAAATGGCTCCCAGAATTGGTCGTCAAGTGCATGGAAAGCAATGTCATTTACCTATCAGCTCTTGTTGTCCATCAAAAGTTGTACTTTAGGGTTGCTGCTATTTTATTTTATTTTTAAAAAAAAATTTATTTGACACACAGAGAGAGGCCCTGTGTTGGACTCTATGCTGGGTGTGGAGCCTATTTAAAATTAAAAATTTAAAAATAATATTCTGGAGTACCTGGGTGGCTCAGTCATTAAGCATGTGCCTTCAGCTCAGGTCATGATCCCAGGGTCCTGGGATTGAGCCCCATTGGGCTCCCTGCTCTGTGGGAACCCTGCTTCTCCTCTCCCATTCTCTGTGCTTGTGTTCCCTCTCTCAGCATCTCTCTCTCTCTCTCTGTCAAATAAATAAAATCTTTTAAAAAATAATATTCTGTTTCCAACAGTATCTCTAGAACTTGGGGTTTTTAAATCGCTAGTTTGTTCTGTTATTTGTCTTTAATGTTGATGGCTTTCCCGGAATATCAGGTAACATTCAACTTTCTATTCATATTTGAGTGAGGTAATACAAAACTGAATGGAAATTTCTGTGATTTTTGATAGGCAGTTTTCGCCAGAGAATCAGGGAACAGCGAGGCAGTCATTTCAGTTGGGGATCCCAAAATGTCAACATCTGGAGGTCTTTATTCTGGTGTTTTTTAGACACATAAGAGGAAAGCGTAATTGCCGACCAGAGTTCTGAGTGGGGGAGGGTACAAGGATTCCACCATTTTGTAAACTTTCACTTAATTCTCATATTTTTGACTGTGTTTCTCCATCTGCCTCCTGCTTGCTTGAGTTGACAGCCTCTTCAGTTCAATGTCTCTACAGAACAAGTTTCCTGTATCTGTTCTAAGCGATAAGTGTGGGAAAATAGAGACGCAGCTATCCTGTGTGTACTTTTAGACTGTCCTCTTCTTTCAGACTTGAGACTTTCACTCTGTGTCTTTGGGGGTCTCCATTTCCTGGGCTTCACCATGGCTCGTGAGATGGGGGGTTGGCTTACTTCTCTGTATGTCTTCTGGAGCTTTGGTAGCTGTACTCATCACTTAACTCCCTCCTTCTACTTTGTAATCTATTAACTGGGCTCTTGCCCCATTCTTTTTAATCTTTGTGGTTTACAATTAAAATTTTTCCTTTACTGCCATTTTTGGAGTTTTGGAAACAAGAGAAGAATCATCTGCAAGGTTAATCTGTGTAACTAAAGGTTACAACTGTTGACTTAAAAAACCATCCGCATTATTAGAGAAATGTCATTCTTGCTTGTGATTCGTTGACTAGGATTCATCACACCCCATTTCACAGAAACTGGCCATCTTTATTCAAATGCTGGGCCAAACTTGCAAAGTAAGTCATTTAAGTGACCAAACAAATGGTATGACATTTGCAGTAACAGAACCTGCCCTAGTTAGCTGTCTGCCCTAAGGATTTTTGAATTTTGTCTTGTGTAGATGAGGCTCCCTTCTCTTTATCCTCAGTCCAAAATGTCCATAGTTTTCAAGGATATATGATCTATCTAGGATATCTATTTTCCCTCCCACCTCCAACCTCAGGTTCGTAGTATGTCAACATCGTGATGTATGTGCGGGAAACACTTTGTGGCACTAACTGTTAATTTCCTACCCAACATGTGGCCTCTACATCTCTACCAACAGAACCTCAATTTTGTTTCAGACAGCAATTATATAAAATTAAATCTCCATCTCTCAGTCTCCTTTACAGATAAGAGATTTCTGACGGATAGGATGCAAATGGGTGGGACTCGTAGAAAAGCTATTCAAAATGGAGATCACTCAGCTGGCATGACTTTGACCTCTGCCATTTCCCTGATTCTTGTCTCCCCCATGGACAGGGTGCTAAGGCTGGAGTTGCCATCTTGCAGCCATTAGTTGACCCACAGGAGATCAGTCATACAATAAGGATGATTGACAGTAGGGTGGAGGGAGGCTGGGTCTCTGATGGCATTGTGGGGATAGCCATGTTAGATCTGAAGGATTCACAAATTTCTTGTTATGTGAGAAAACAAAACTTCTAATATATTAAAACTTCTATTTAGTCAGATTTTCTGTTTTTTTTTTTTTTTTTTTTTTTTTTTTTTTTTTGCCACTGAATGCAGCCCACACAGATGCCAGTTTTCTTTGTTAGTAGGAATCTGTGCTCAGTTATATGTTCAGAGAGCATGATATAGAAAAGTGGTGGTTTATCATGACCTGGCAGATGCTGCTGGTGCCCTAGATGCCACCCTCGGGGCTCACCATTTCTCTGCAGGGCAGCCTGATTTCCATCTGGCCAGCACCTACAACTTTGCCTGAGGGCTTCCTCCAGCCACTGGAGCCTGTTCTGTTTATACCTGAGACAGTCTGGAAGGATGTTCCAGGGAATTAATGTTCCCCTCATTCTCACCATTTGGGAGCATCCTCCAATGAGTGGCTGATGGGGTTGGTGTATAAATACCCCAGCTCCCTTGCCCCTCAGGTGAGATAATTCTGAATCAGTTTCCACACCGGCTCCCAGGAAGCCCATGGATTTCAGATTTGAGCCTCAGTAGTAACTGTGTTGGTAGCATGTACATTTGTGGCTTCCTTCCCTTCACTATCTCACTTCCACAGTCTCCTATTGGGGTCTTCTGGGATCACCTCACAAACAAACTACCTACACTAGAATCTCTGTCTTGACGTTTGCTCCTGGGGGAACCCAAACCAAGGAAATGGAATTTTACATGGGTTGTTTTGAGGTCATGAAAGTTAAAGAGGCCCAGAAGTATTTGTGGGCCCTTTGCCTAAAACTAAGTCAGTCTTTGCAGTACGATGTTAGGTGATGGTGCCTAACCCAACATCAAAGGGTTTCTGGTTGTCAGTCTTTTCTTGGTGATTATTTTCCTCTTCTACAGCTCTCTGTGATCTAGACCTCCATGTGGCAGGCTAAGAAAGAGGAAACAGGATGAGACCCAGCTCAGCAGACATCTTGATGGGGGTTGCTGTGGACAGCCAATAGGTTGGCCATGAAAGGTGAATGGGAAGGACACCAACCCCAGCTCTAGTTTACAGCTGGATAAAAATGTTTATAAGCTCTGGTGAGTTAAGTGGAGTTTACCTTAGGTAACTGGTTTCTTCCTTCTCTGGTTCTCTTATGTACTGAGGGTCATCTCAGGAGATAAGTACAAGGGCACCAAGCAGCCAGTGCAATAATCTGAGTTTTTAGCATTTCTTACAATAAGAAGCATATTTGAGGAATGCCTGGGTGGCTCAGTTGGTTAAGCATCTGGCTTCAGCTCAGGTCATGATCTCAGGGTCCTGGAATTGAGCCCTGTGTCAGGCTCTTCACTCAGCAGGGAGTCTGATTCTCCCTCTGCCCTTCCCCCTGCTTGTGCTCTCTCTCTTTCTTTCAAAGAAATAGATAAAATCTTAAAACATATATTTAAAGAAAGAAGTATATTTGAGGAACAGGGCTAGATCACATGTTCCTAATTTTCAAGAAAAAGCCTTGATTTTTTTTTTTAATTTGAGACTTTTTAAAAACGATCTTGTTTATTTATTTGTGTGTGAGAGAGAGCACACGCAAGGGGAGCAATAGGCAGAGGGAGAAGCAGGCTCTCCACTGAGCAAGGAGCCTGATGTGGAACTTGATCCTAGGACCCTGAGACCATGACCTGAGCTGAAGGCAGACACTTAACTGACTGAACTACCCAGGTGTCCCAAAAAGCCCAATTTAAGTATTCTGT
Source organism: Lutra lutra (assembly GCF_902655055.1). Classification (NCBI taxonomy): domain Eukaryota; kingdom Metazoa; phylum Chordata; class Mammalia; order Carnivora; family Mustelidae; genus Lutra; species Lutra lutra. The sequence continues at coordinate 12,746,700 of NC_062278.1, forward strand.
CTCACTGACAAAGCTGGGTTCAGAACCTAGTGAGACCCCAAGTTTTAGGATCAAATATAATCTAACCTGTAACTGGTCCAGAATATTCCATACTGTATGAAGACACACTTGTTCCCTTAGATCAGGGATCAACAAAGTACTGCCCATGAACCAAATTGGACCCAGCTCCTATTTTTGTAAAGTTTCACTGGAACACTGTTATGCCCATTTGTTTATATAGTGTCCATGACCGACATTTTTGTTTGTTTGTTTTGTTTTTTTGCCCCACAGTGATATAGCTGAATAGTTGTGACAGAGACAGTATGGCCAGCAAAGTTTACATATTACCCTCTGGACTTTACAGAAGAAGTTTGCTAACCCCTGCCTTAACAACCACCAAGCATCCCACCCAAATCTGCGCCTTTAGGAAACACTTCCTCTGCCTTACCCCATCCGCATCCTGCCATGAGCTCCATTTCAGTTCCTGGAAACTTTAACATGCATATGAGTCAACTGGCAATCAGTTGTTGGAAATACAGGTTCTGATCCAGTACCTCTAGGATGGGGCCAAGACTACATTTCCCAGGCTCCTGGGGCATGCAATGCTGCTAGTCTGAGGACCGTACTTCAAGGAGGAAGGTTCTAGAAGAGTGGCTTCTCCTCCCTAGAACAACAACTTCTTACCAGTGTTCCTCATTGTTTAGCATCGTCAGGCTGACCCTCCCTGACCCTCTTCCTTCCCTGACACAGACCCCCCCATCCCCCCCTCCACACCCCAAATACAGGAGTGTGGAGTCACTGTCTCCTTTTCAGCGAGTTCTGGTCTTCTCATCTGAGGAGCATTTCAAGAGTTAACGAGCTATGAATCCAACAGCCGGAGAGATGCCAGAACTCTAATTAGTCTCCCTTTTTATATTTAGTTTGCTATTAGATAATGCTCAACACCTGTTCACCAGACAAATCTGTTTTTAATCTCTTCCATTTCACTTTCTTGGACATGTGGCTACCCAGACATGTTGCACTGCATGAGAAATGGGGAAAAAGCCAAACAAAATAGCCATTTCTTTGGAATTAGAAGCACGACAAGGGACTAGAAACAACGGTTGCCTGGTGTGGGCCAAGCGTGAGGTGCTAGTGGGGGAGGCAGCTCTGCAGCTGGGAGGTGCAACCTAGACCTCAGGCACCCGACTGCTGTCCTTCCCTTGACTTCCAGCCCCTAGACATCTTTGAAAAGTGTTTCCCGCCCTCCTGTGAAAAGGTGAGGAGATTACCAGGAAACTCTCCTCTGCCGGGCTTTCATCAGACAGCCGGCAGACGGCTTTTACAGAATGATCTAAACAGTTCTAATTTTGATTTGATTATTTCCTTTGTGTGAAGTTGCCCCAAACATGCAGTTTCAGCCTTATGGATCCCGAGACCTTTTCTTAGATGCCGCAAGCAAACTGGCAATACTGAATTAGTCGAAACCTTTCTTTTCTTGGCCCATCCTTCTTAAGGGTCCATGTGTGTTCTAGAAGTGGAGATCACCTCTCCCATGGGGTCAGCAGGATTGGTCGTTTGTATACACAGGTGCCACTTTAACCCAGTTTCCTTGCAAAATAACCCCTGACTCAGTCCCATCAAGTGGTAGAGAAACCTTTGTCTAGCTGGGAAGCATTGTCCTTTTGAAGAAGTCTTACCAACCATCGAGCTCCTCTGGGCCCAAGAAATGTCCTTCCTGATGTGTATGTCAGAGTCTATGCACAAGTTCAGATAACTGGGGCACCTGGGTGGCTCAGTGTGTTAAGCCGCTGTCTTCGGCTCAGGTCATGATCTCAGGGTCCTGGGATTGAGCCCCTCATTGGGCTCTCTGCTCAGCAGGGAGCCTGCTTCACCCCTCTCTGCCTGCCTCTCTGCCTCCTTGTGATCTCTCTCTCTCTCTCTGCGTCAAATAAATAAATAAAATCTTAAAAAAAAAAAACAAGTTCAGGTAATGCATTCCCTTCTAACTGCTCAGAACTCATTCATCAGCATTAAAAGTTTTTGGCACATGCTGAACATTACATAATCATGATGTCAGTACAGAGGCTCTTAGCATCTTGTCACTGTTCATGGCAAGCCATCCCCAATGTTGTCATATCATTGATATCTCCAGAAGATAACCCGAAGCCGTCTACTGGCTATGTAATTAGCCAGACATTAATAAAGACAGGAATGATCAGAAAACAGGACAAAGCAGCAACCGCCACAAACACTTTTTTTTTTTTGGTCCTTGGGCTTTATCATCTGTTTGGCAGTGTCTAGAACTGACTGATGGATGTGGGACGCAAACCCATTCATCACGCAACACCCATAGATGGACAGCGAAAGTGGGTTGATAGGAAACAGGTAGGAGAACCTCAGGGAGCAATAGCGACGGAGAGAAATTGCATGGGGTGACATCAAGAAATCACAAGGCAATGTCTTCTTTGAAATAATGAGGACAGAGAATGTGAAGAGAGGGCTTGGTTCAGAAATTTCCTTCTTTCCAAAAGCCGTCCTAAGGCCAAAGTCCCCGAGAGTCTAACACAGTGCAGAGACTCTAATCCTGGATATGAACAGGAAGTCGTAGTAGGTCATTTTTTTTTAGATTGTCACGTTAGCATACATCCTTAAACGGGGACTTTCCTGTCCTGACCCTCCTGAAACACTGTACAACTTGTTATTCACTTACAAAATGAAAATGAGGTGTCGGGGGACTACATCAGAGCTGGGCGGGCTTTATATTACTTTAATTTTTTAATGTTATATTTCAGACAGAGGTGAGGCACTACCCAAATGCTGTCTGGGGGGCTCACACCTGAGTGTGCAGAGTCGTGCAGCTGCAGATGGGAGCTCCAAGCTCAGGGGAGCTGTAGAAACATGGCAGACGACAAGCCCGTGCCTTGAGTCTGAGTTGGGATTCATTACCAATAGGGAGACAAAGCATTTCTGTTCTCTGGGTGACAACCATGAGAGAGGAAAGTGCTGGATCCTGAAATGGCTCCAGGTCAGGGTGTTGGGTGGGGTTCACCCCTGAGCCCAGTGCCCCAGTGCCTAGCCCTTGACTCCTAGCTGTTGTCCCATGTTCCACATCATTCTGTGCTGGGATGATAGATGACACCCAGATGGCAGCCTCATCACAGGACTCCCCCAGGACCTCTCCCATTCACTCTTTTGACCCCTGGACCTTCTCTGCAGCTTCCCCGAGCCTTTGGTCCCCGACTCTGCCCTCCAGTTTATGATACCTGCTTCTGGCCTTCCTCTTCCCGCTTATCTGGGCCACCAGCCTTGGCTCCCTACAGACAAGATACCCGCCCCTCCCAACAGAAACCCTCAGCTGCAGCCCCATGGCCCCTCTCTGGGAAGGCTGGGACCTCTCCTGGGGGCCAGGGAGTCAGGATCCAGGGGCTGAAAAGAGGCAAAGGATCTCTCTAGGACCAGGCAAGTCATGCTTCTTAGCTACTCTGACTGAGACATTTCCTAGCACGATAACATGAAGGGATTGGTTCTTAACCTTGGGACCTCTCTGTAGGTTGTTCTCGGTTTATGGGATTATGTCTTGGCCACATGGTAAATGTGCATTAGTTCATTCCATAGGGTGGGTTCAGTTGTCCTCAGCAAGGTTATTTGTTTGTTTTTTGAAATCCTACCGCCCTGGGGTTAAGCTTTATAAAGAATAGGTCTCTACCCTAGGAAGTGAACCTGTAGCCCATTTGCCTGTATGTTCACCACATCTTCACCAAGCACATTTGTATCATGGACTTTAGGCTCAACTGGTCTGTTACTCAGGGTTCTTCAGAGAAACAGAATCGATAGGATGTATGTATGTATATCCTAAGAGATATAGAGATTTCTTTTTTTTTTAAGATTTTATTTATTTATTTGTCAGAGAGAGAGAGGGAGAGAGAGCAAGCACAGGCAGACAGAATGGCAGGCAGAGGCAGAGGGAGAAGCAGGCTCCCTGATGAGCAAGGAGCCCGATGTGGGACTCGATCCCAGGACGCTGGGATCATGACCTGAGCCGAAGGCAGCTGCTCAACCAACTGAGCCACCCAGGTGTCCCAAGATATAGAGATTTCTTATGAGGAATTGGCTCACATGATTATGGAGGTTGCGAAGTCCAAGCTGGGGACCCAGGAGCTAATGGTGGAGTTCCAGTCCAAGTCGAGTCAGATGGCAGAGGATGATCGATGGCCCCAGCGTTCAGATAGTCAGGCAGAGGGGCTGCCTGCATGGGGTAGTCGGTTAAGCAGTGGTTCTTGGTTTCCGCTCAGGTTGTGATTTCACAGTTCTGGAATGGAGCCCTGTATGCAGCTCCTTGCTCAGCAAGAGAATCTCCTGCTTCAGAGTCTCTCCTTCTCTTCTGCCCCTCCCCCTGCTTGTGCTTGCTCTCTCTCTCTCTCTCTCTCTCTCTCTCGCAAATAAATAAATCTTAAAAAAAAAAAAAGACAAGCAGAGAGAATGAATCCTCCCTCCCTCAGTCTTTTTTCTGTTCAGGCCTCCAGTGGTTTGGATGAGGCCATCCATACTGGGGAGGACACTGCTCTACTCGTCACACCATTTCAAGCATTAATCTCACTCAGAAACACCCTCACAGACACACTCAGAATATTTGGCCAAATATCTGGGTTCCCATAGCCCAGGCAAATTGACACATGTCATTCACCATCGCGGATGGATGGAATTGTAAGGCACCCCCCTCCTTCCTCCATTCTTCCAGGCTTCCCTGGGGCATGAAATTCATATTTAAAAATACATAAATACACCGTCAATATCCCAGATGTACAGAGAGAATCTTACTTGAGAATTTTGGCAGGAAAGTTCTAGAGAGGTCTCTGGTTGGCTTGGTTTGGGTCAGGTACCCGCCCCTGAGAAACTCACTAGGTCCAAAGGGAGGCAACATCCAACTGGCCGGTGTGGAGCAACAGGTGGTCCCTGCAATGAGGGAGGCAGAACTCCTACACGAGCATATAGAACCCACTGAAATCCTTGGGCCTCCCAATTCTGAGAGTTTGGTGAACTTGAACCGAGACCTTGCATTTTGAACCATGCTTGAACTGAAATTGAATGTTTCTTTAAACCACAAACATAGGCCGGTAGTATTAGGAGTGCCTGCAACTTTGAAACCAAGAGAAATCACAGGTATGTTTGGTATCACATTACAATTAGGGCAGACACCTCAAACTATCATGAGTGCTCCTCACCACTCTAAAAGTGCTGGAATTATTAGGCCTTCCCCAGACCCTGTGAGCTAATGCATTGATAAAGACACAAGGATAAAACTCTATCAATGGATTATAATCTTTTTGTTAACTGTCTTTTGATATAATTAGTTCCCTTTGTAACCTTACGTGTCTTATTTTAGAAACTTTAAAACATTTTTCTGAGGAGTTGTCCAGAGGCTTCTCCAGAGGGCAGGAGACTGATGGAGTCACATGGAGGGAAAGACAGTTCCTGGCAGGAGGAGTCATGGGGCAGGTAAGACAGGGAGCAGATGCCTCCATTCCCATTGGCTGGATATGAGCGTTCATGCATTGCTTTGATCCTCCCTGTCCTTGTAGAATAATCCATCTGCATCCACGTCTGGGCAAGGTGCTGATCTCCATGCTGGTTGAATGAAGGCACCCTGCTCCCCTCAGACTGTGCGTGTGGACAGATGACTCAAAGTCCCTTCACTATGGAAGCACTTCTCCTTAGACATTTATGTGCCCCCTGGAGTCTTGCTGTCGGTTGTCACATCTGGCAAGGCAGGGTGCTCCTGGCCTCTGGTGGGTGGATGCGAGGGATGGAGGTAAACATCTCGAAAAGCCCAGGACAGCCCCACAGCAGTGCACTCTCAGGGCCCCAGACATCAGGAGAGCTGACACTTGAGAAACCATTGCTGAATTTTAGGCCAAAATTTGTCACCAAGTCTTTCCTGGGCCATTTGCAAAGGCGCGTGCTCAAATATTGGAAAAATAAAATAGGACCAAAGCAGTGATGAACACTGCTGTCTCAAAAGAGGAGAGTTTAACAGGTTGCCGTTGGAAGAAGCAGCCCTCTTAAATAGAAGACATTTCTTAAAGGAAGGGAATGGGTGCTGATGGGGGGCAGATGGGAAATGGAGATCATTTCTTCCTCCAGATTGTTCTCTTGAAGTTATTCATGCAGTTCCAGAGTTCTTTATGGTTTCAGCTTGAGTGCACGTTGGTACTTATCTATCTATCCATTTAAAAAAAAGAAAAAAGATTTATTTGTTTGAGAAAGAGAGAGTGAGCTCCTGAGCAGGGGAAGGGGCAAAGGGAGAGAAAGAAAGAATTGCAAGCCAGCCCTGTGCTTAGCACAGAGCCTGACACACCGCGGGGCTCGATTTCACAACCCTAAGATCATGACCTGAGCCAAAAAATCAAGACTTGGACATTTAACTGACTGAACCATCCAGGCACCCCAATCTTCATCTATCTATATATCATCTATCTATCTATCTATCATGCATCTATCATCTATCTATCTATCTATCTATCATCATCATCATTATTATTATTATTTACCACCTGTGTATCATCTAACATCCATCTATCATGTCAGGAACCAACTGCTGGAACTTTGGTAACAAGGAACGAGATACTTTCCCTTTGGGCTCAAACCAGTGGGCTCCTATTCCCATGGCCAGGGCAGCGTCCAGCTGTGGGTCTCAGACTCTCAGCTCCAGTGGCTGGAAGTACTGATGAATGTAAATCCGTGCCATGAATGCTTCAGGCTTTGGGAGACCTTTTCTTCCTGATGTTAAGGATGGACCAGCACGCACAGCCCCAGGCCTGGCCCTCCTCTGCTCTCTCGCAAACGGTGCTGATCACTCCCGGGACAGAGGCAGCAAGGGTCCCCTCTCAGCTCATGTTAAAATAAAACAAATCAAAGTCAAAATCCGAGACGGATTCTGGGCATAGGACCTTTGCTGTCCTCCCTCATTTTCATTATCATGAAAGCGAAGTGCAGCTCCTCTTATTTTCTCATATGCCCAGGGGGAGCCCTTGATGCTGATTTACTCTGACCTAATCAGGTAAACAAGAGAGGGGCGGGGGCCCACCTGGAAGCAGTTGCAGGTGCCTGCCTCCTCTTCCTAGGGGCCCTTCAAGCTGTGCCAGGTAACGACCTCCACTGTTCAGGTGGGCTGACAGGTGACTCTTCTTCCTCCCAGGAGGTTATTCAGCTGACACGCTCTTTGGATTCCCAGAGGACTGAAGAGCATAGGGGCACCTGAGGTGGGCAGAGGGGAGACCCGTGGGCCATGAATGCATGGAGAGGAAGGACATGTTAGCATTTCCACCATACACCCCACTCTGCACTGATGTGTGGCCTGACATTTCTTGGGCCATGGAGTCAGGGCAAGGGCCCAAGGAGGTGAGTCAGGAAAGACCATGTGAGACTGTAGCATGTCCAGAGGGAGTTGGGGAGGGGGTTAGTCCTTCTCCCACAGCTCCAGGGTGGCTTCAGAGCCCTGGGAGTCTGGGGTCCCCTGCAGAATTGGCCAAGCTCTGGATGGGGTCAAGGAGGGCAGAGCAGACATGAAGGAGGCCTGATATGAAATTGTTCATGAGCAGAAGTCAGACACCCCAGGGAGATCCCAGGGCAGGCCTGGGGTGCGGTTGCCTGTGTGCAGTCAAGTGGAAGATTTGGGAGGAAGGTCACTATGAGTACATGGGCGTCTAGGACTGAGGACCATCTAGGACATGCATGTGAAGGATGGCTCATCCCATCTGGGCTGGCTGATAGGACTGGGGGACTCGCAGGGCCACTGAGCAGAGGGGGGTTCAGGTATAGAAGTCAACAGAGCCCAGAAAGCAGAATATGAACTAGGTGCTATCAGTACCAGTGTCTTAGCCTATTAAGGTTGGAGGAAAAATACCACAGACTGAGGGGCTTATAGATAACAGAGATTTATTTCTCACAATTCTGTAGGCTGGAAAGCCCAAGATCAAGTTGCCAGTAGATTTGGTGTCTGATGAGAACCTGACTCCTTGTTCATGGATGACCAACTTCTCTCTGTGTCCTCACATGGCAAAAGGGGTGAAGAGCTCTCTGGGTCTCTGTTATAAGGGCACTAATCCCATCATAAGGGCTCCACCCTCATGATCTAATCACCTCCCGAAGCCCCGCCTCCTAATGCCATCATATTAGGGGTTAAGATTTAGCAGACTGATGGACATTCAGTCCATAACAGCCATGGTTGATGGTCTCACTTTCCTCTGATGGGTTTTACTTTGCTGTTGTCCCCAAACATTTATATCCCCCTTAAATTGGGAAAGAAAAGAGCATAGGTAAAAGAGTGGTGTGAGCTTTATGCTGAAAACGTGAGTTGAATTTTGGGCTGTGGAATATAGTCAATTTCTGTACCTTTGAAGAGAAAAGACATTGGGAACCCCAGCAGTTTATGGTAAACTTTAGACTGTAAACATCCTTTCACTTGTTTATTCATTTACCAGGCACTTATTTGTTGAACATCTATTATATGTTGGGTCTGGGGATGCAGACATGAACATGAAGGTGGTTCCTACCTTCAGAGGGTACACAGCCCATGGGCTGGACAGGTGCCTTTGGCTGAACTCAGATTGTAAATCCAACACACAAGATGCCTAGTTCCTTCATTCTACATTTGTCCTGTTTTATTTTCAGAGAAACCTGTGTGTTTTGGAGGATGGGGGCTCACACAGGGAATATGGCACATATCACTCAATTTTGCTGGCTCAGTAAGACTTACAGTAGCAGAAGAACCCCAAAATGGCCAGGAGAAAAAGGAGGTAGAATTAATGAATGCAGAATTTCTAGGTCAAATCCAACTTCCATAGAGCAAAAGATTATGGAAAATTATTTTCATGGCTTCTCTGCCTATTTATTACCCCCATGCAGTGAGACTAAAGTTGTCAAGAGGTCACACACCATCTGCTACTCGGTCGCTTCTGTCATATCCTATGGTTGGTCTACTTTACAAAGAGCTATAGGACCCTCTTCTGAGAATGTGTACTCTGTGTTCTATCTCAGGCACAGGACCAAGGAAAATTAAAGTAGTAAGGGGCATAATCTGAGCACTTTATTTAGTGCTGTTGTTGTTATTTTTTTTTTTAACCAGGGGACCATGGGCTTCTATCAAGGCAATTGTTGGCAAAATTTTAAGGGTAGGTGGGTATGTAAATTTAGGTGAAGAGAAGGTCTATGTATTCATCAGATTCTCTGTCACCAGGGCCCATCACCAGCTCCGAAAACAAAAACAAAGCCTTGGAACCACCAGACAGACAACCGAGCATCTTTCACTTCTCATATTTTCTTCTGTACAGCAGAGGTGGGTGGTTCCTTTATGCCTCCAGGGGATTATGCAATACTGTTGCATGCAACTGATATGATTGTGCACACATAGGGAAGAGGGAATAAAGGAAAAAGAGAGACAGAGAGGGGGATGATATAGCTGAGGATTGCTTTTCATGAGAGGAAGAAGGGGAAATAGTAAAAGAACAATAGTGGAGAGAAAGAACTTAATTTCGCTACCTCATGACACTTGGGAGGCTACTTAAAAATAGAGTTTTCTGTAGCACGTGGTTGAGTTCTGTAAGCTTCACATTTGCTAATGATCTTAGACCTTTGTGGACTTAGACCTGTGATGTCAAGGACAGAGTAGAAGAGAAAGTGAGAGTCATTCATTTGGTGAAGGTTTGTTGATTAACTACTGGCCATGATGGGGGCACAAAAAGGAAACTACATTGTTCCACGTGTCTCGGAATCCGATGGTAGGGAAGGACACAGATAATCAAGAGTAGTGTGGAAGGGCAGTGAGAGAGGTAGACAGAAGATTCCAGGAAGCACAGGGAAGGGCACTTCACAGGCCTGAGATGATTTAGGAGGGCTGCCTATAGGTGAGAGCACTTGAGCCAGGTCTGAAAGAAGAAGTGAATCAACGGAACTGAGTTTTGAGGTAAGAAAGATAAGAAAGACTGCATGATAAAAGGTCAAGGGGTGAGAGAAACAGCAAGGTCTGGAAGCAAGACCACAGCAGTGGAAAGCTCTTGCAGTATGAGGTATGAGGCAGTAAGCTGCCAGACATGCGGCTGGGGAGTTGGACAAAGAGCAGTTCATGAAGGATCTGCAATGCCTCTTTCTGTCTCACTTCTTCTGCACATGCAGGCTGAACCACGTGGCTTTCTGCACCTGCTTTTCCATGGCTCCTTCTACATTTCATAGGGTTACAGCCAAGGGGTTTATCCCAGAAGCCTCACCATGGATTGTATTTCAAGGGGATCCTATAGTTAGCCCAAGCGAAAGAAATGCAAAAATGCAACCTTGAGGAAATTTCTGTTTCTTTCTTTGAACATGTCTTTGGCTTTAGAAAATCATTTGGTGGACAACTGACATTCATGGGTTTGATGGCCTCTGTTGGGAGTCAGTTCTTCCCAGGAGAGTTCTTGTGTAATTTTGCACATCTGTGAATGAGGCACTCACTATCTTTTTTTCTAGACCCTCTTTTCAGGGATATTTATTGAGTGAATAGCCTTGGGAGTCAGAGTGGATGACTTTTTCTGGGGCAAAGGCCAGGTGTACTTACTACCCATTATAAAAGCTTCAGATTCCCTAAGCTCAGGGTTCCTCTCTTGCAATGTAACTCTCTTACGTGTACCAGGGCCGCTTGGCATCCTTTGTGTCACTCTGTGGGGACTGGATTTGGCAAAACTGCATCGAAGCCAACACTGCTATTGCTGTGAGTTATGGAAGTCTTTTGTCTCTGACTCAGGAGTCTTGTGTCTTTGGGCAGCCTCCATGAAACTGGCCAGCTGTCTTCATCAGCTCAAGCAGCCATAACAAAAAGACCATAGACTGGGTAGCTTAGACAACAGACATTTATTTCTCACAGTTCTGGAGGCTGGAGGTCCGAGATCAAGGTGCCAGCCTGGTTGGATCCTGCTGAGAGCAACTTCCTGGCTTGTAGATGCCTGCCTTCTTGCTGTGTGCTCACATGGTGGAGAGGGAAAGCTCTGGTCTGTTATTATAAAGACACTGATCTCATGATAAGAGCTCTACTCTCATGACCTCATCTAAACTTAATTACCTCTTACAGGTCACACCTCCAGATACCACCATGTTGGGGATGAAGGCTTCAACATGTGAATTTGGAGGGAGATACAAACATTCACTTCATAACACCAGCTAACCTGTTCTTGGAAACAGAAAAACCTTAGACCCATCACAGTTCTGGGAAGCTTTTTCCAAGGGAGAAGGAATTACCCCCTCATCTCTGACCCCGTGGCTGTCTATGTTTATTCCTATTATAGCTCAAGTCCTGTTATTGAGATTTATTGTGTGAGGGTCTCTTCTGCTGGCCTGTCAGTTTTGACTTTAAGGGGATGCACTGCATCTTCAATAGTTTTGTTTGTGTGTCCCAGAATGTCTGGTACTTTGGGGGTACATAGTGGATAATTGGCAAATGTGTGTTGGATTCGATTGAGGCAGAGACTATGCATATCGGTTCTGAAAAGAGATAGTAATCAAGAGGTGAATTTCCCCTACTCCTCTGGTCCCAGGATGACTTCAAGAAGGGCAACTCCACACTCAAACTCCTGAAATCTCTGTCTTCTCCCACTTTCTGCAGACCTTAGTGCTGAGTCACCTACAACTGGCCATTGCCCTCGTCCTTGAATTAATTTCAAAATATGACACTGACAGGAGGCTAACTTTCCAAGTTCAAGCCCCAGGAAAATAAAAGTAAGTAAATAAGAATTCAACGCCAGATGGCTTGAAAGGACAAAGCCAGAGCGCAGGATTAACTGGCTGGTAATGAAAGCTGTCATTACAGAGTGTCATCGTTGGCGGGTTATTTATTAGCTCTTCCCTTTCGATACCAAATGTCAAATGTGTTAATGTGCAGAAACCAAGTTTTCCCCTCCCAGCTGCTCCGGTGTCAGGCTGCCAGCTGCATTGTCTCCTTTACAAGAACTGCCAGGAATTTAGCATTCATATGTCATGTGATGCATACCATATTGCACTTAAAAAAGGCCAGATGAGGACAAGTCGGCCTGATAATCAGCCTGTCAATCATTATGCTGCATAGTGCATGGAACTGCTTTTCCCCAAATCTTTGTTCTCTGGTAGAATGGGCTCTCTCTCTGAACCCTGGGCACCAGACAGGGACGTATGGTTTATTTCGTCAGTCGTTACCTAGGATCAAAGAGGCATATCTACCCATCCAGTGCTCATGGAGGCTTAGGGAATTGCAAAATGATTGTACTGAGAAAAATTTTGTCCTTGTGAAAGGCACTTGGTCTAAAGACTGCCCTGAAGTCTCTCTCTGTCTCCGTATGCTTCATTTTCTTTTCTCTCTCTTTCATACACACAGCCCCTAAATTAGTTTTATATGCTCATACTCTTCTTTCTTTACTATATCTGCAGCCAAGGCATAAAGTTTAACCTCGAGCAACCAAATACTATATTACGTAATCAAAGAACATGATCAGAGTTTGGAGATGATTCCCATTGTTAAGAAAAAATTGATGTAATCCATGTTCCCTGAGCACCTACCTCTACACAACACCAGAACCACTGGAGAGGCCGAAGAGACATAAGGCCTGTTCTGAAGGAGCCCACAGGTATATGGGAGATAGGAAGCTAACATGCCTGTGCTATGTGCTTGCTATCTTGTGTTTTGCTCCTTGTTGAAGACAAAACTATTTGGGACAGAATAGACATGTGTGGTCAGAAAAAAGGGTCTCTTAAAGTCTTCTGAAATTGACTTTCTTTTTCCTTTCTTCCTTCCTTCCCATACTCTTTCTTTCTTTCTTTCTTTCTTTCTTTCTGTATGCTCCTCATCCAATGCAGAGCCTGATGCAAGGCTTGAACACATGACCCTGAGATCAAGACCTGAACCTAGATCAAGAGCCAGATGCTCAACTGACTGAGCCACCCAGGCGCCCCTGTTTCTCCACTCTTCAGGTGGAATTTTTCTCTGAGGCCACACAGTGTGAGAAATTACAAAGACCATGTCACTGTGGCCCTGAAGCCATGCCTTGGCTCTCCTTGAAGTTTGGGGCTGACACAGTGAGGCAGGAAGCCCCCTGTGCACTGCCAGTGGTTCAATTAAACACCCAGCTACCCAGAGCTTTCCTGGAACAGGACCTCTTGCCGGTACTCTGGAGGATGAGAATGAGAATGAGTGTAAAGGGAATGTACCTTCCTTCAGGTATAATTTGCCAGGAAGGGGCGGGGGGTGCCTGAGTGGCTCAGTCATTAGGTGTCTGCTTTTGGTTCAGGTCATGATCCCAGGGTCCTGGGATCGAGCCCCGCACTGGGCTCCCTGCTCCTAGGGAAGCCTGCTTCTCCTTCCCACTTCCCCTGCTGTGTTCCATCTCCCTCTCTGTCAAATAATAAAATAAAATCTTAAAGAAAAATTTACCAGGAAGGCAAAATATAAGCAGGTGAGAATTTCCACCGGAAAACAAGATGAGTTTTCTAGGAATATTCCATGGCCGTGCAGGATGGCTAAACAGCGGGAGCAGCCAGGGGCTGTGAGAAGAAGGGGAGATTCAGGGGTCTGAGAGACTGTGTGGTGATGTGGGAGTTTGGGGGGATGGTTTTTGGAAAGAGGATAAGAACTAGAAGACAGAGGGAGATGGTGGGTGTTCCTGGGAGGGAGGAAATGAGACCAGAGGCAGTGAGGCTGTTATATTATTGGGACATAAAGGGACCCAGTAAAGAATTCCCCTCTTCCCCTGAGTTCTACATTAATTGAGAAGGTAAGAAGGAAAGGAAGGAAGAAGGAAAAAGAATAAGGTAAATGGGAAGCAAAAGAAAAAAAATCACTTTTACTATAGAAAAATCTGGTATTGGAAGATATGGGTCACGCTGACGAGTAAAGGAGTAGGCTTCCTAGCATCTGCAAAGGCCGTCTGTGACCTCGATTGGCCTCCCCAATGTGGGGGCGCCCTCTTAAAATTTGGGTCTGGATCCAAAGATATGAAAAGAAGAGAAAGGTACTGGGCGGGGATGCCTCATGCCTTGTCCTAAATTAACCAGTCAGAGAAGCCACTCCCTCCTCCCAGGGTGCTTCCCCCAGTAGAAAGTTGTAGGGGAGATGGGATCCCCTCAAATGACAGGGTCCAGAGAATGAATAAACCTGTCTGAACTGCCTAGGGTTAAATGGGGGCCAAGTGAAGCATCCACCGGCTGGCAAGTGAAGCATTGAGGTAGATACTATGGGCAATAGAAACCGCTGAAACATCTCAGAAGATGATTTAAGCAGTATGGAGGGAGATTAATTTCATGACTGAAGTATGGGCTGGATTCCCCCAGAGAAGAGCCTATAGGAGAAAGCCTGGCTGGAGCTGTTCCGGGCAGATGTAGGAAGTGTCCAAACTAGTGGGCCATCTGTGGATGGCCAGGGAGCACCATGAAGAGGCTGAATGGCCAGGACATAGGGGTCAGCTGCAGGGGACAAGGAGAAGGAGCAGCTAAAAAGAGTCCAGGTTTGTGCCCAGATGACTGAGAATGGTGCCCTGTGAGTAGAAATGAAGGCATGGGCAGAGGGAGCCTGGCATGTTGTGGGGCGGGCTGAGTGTGCATTTGTGCTCTGAGTTGAAGGTGAAAGTAGGACACCCAGCAGTCCTAAGGGACTGGGAGGTGTGGGGGGTGGGGGAGAAGCTGTGTGAGTCCCAGAGGGGAGCTACCAGAACAGGGTGGGCAGGTGTCAAATGCTGAAGGGAGTTGGGTCGGATGAGGACAGATTGGGTAATTAGAATGTCGCCAGTGACCTTTTCATAGTCAATGCAAGAAAAGAGATTGAGAAAAGATTTCAAATGTTCTGTTTCCTAAAGAAGAACCAATGTAACCTGGATCTGGCATTTCCTATTCAGCCCAGTAGCAGAATTATACGTGAGGAAGAAAATGGCATTTGGACACTTTATTTGCTATCCCCTTGGTCTGGGAACAAAATCCCCATTTGTTAGCTTCCCCTGATGATGTCTTTGAAATGCCTGACCTCAAGGTCTCATACTGAGAGGAGTGAAAACAAGCAAATCGTGTTTTGAGGGCAGCATCAGAATGGACAGGATCTCTGGACCCCAGGCATTCCTAGGGGACAGTTGTGATGCCAGGGACTTCCCGAGGTGGTGGTTTTGACATGGCCATGTTGAAGTAAGTGAAGAAGAGGGCAGGACAGAAAGGAGGGTCTAGGGGTTGACTTGGAATACCTGATAGTCACATAACTTGATAATTTAAAAATCCAAATGAATGACATTCCTTTAATATATAATATATTTCCTATATAATATAATATTCCTATATAATAGCCTTTTAGCCCTATTATATATTAGTCAGGGTTCTCCAGAGAAACAAAACTAATAGAATATATATATATATATATATATATATATAGAGAGAGAGAGAGAGAGAGAGAGAGAGAGAGAGAGATAAAAGGAGACTTATTATAGGAATTGGCTAATGGGGTTATGGAGGCTAAGGAGTCCCATGATACGCTGTCTGCAAACTGGACAACCAGGAAAGCAGGTGGTGTGATTTAGACTGAGTGCAAAGGCCTCAGAATCTCTGATGTTCGAGGGCAGGAGAAGAAGGATGTCCCAGCTCAATAGAGAGCAAATTTGCCCTTCCTCTGCTTTTTTGTTCTATTCAGGCCCTCAGTGGATTGGATAGTGTCCACCAGCTTTGGAAAGAGCCAAATATTTGTACATGGCTTTTAAACTTGAAGCAAAGTGAATCGCGTGATGTACACAATGGATCTGGGAAATCGCTGATCAGCTCTTCCCATCGCACCATGTTTTGGATCAAAATCAGGGTGTGCTGAAACTTTGGGCCTGATTTCCTTGAGGCTCCTTTACTGGCCCAGGAAAGCAGTTTTTTTTTTTTTAATTAATTTTTTATTTTTTCAGCATAACAGTATTCATTATTTTTGCACCACACCCAGTGCTCCATGCAATCCGTGCCCTCTACCATACCCACCACCTGGTGCCCCCAACAGGAAAGCAGTTTTAAGAGGAAGAACCGAGCGGTACCACACCACTGCCATCAGGACAGCCATGCCCAAGGTGGTCGTTTTGAAAAGAGACATGTCTCCTCTGATCAGAAAACCTAGACAGTTATTAAAAGCATGAGTTTATGTTGAGAAATCATTATATATTATGGTACCGTCTATGAGAAAAGAAAAGTGCAAAGCTCATTATACTTTGGGGAAATTGCCATGAAGTTTTCATGGTAATTTCATATATCTTTGGGTAAAAGAAATAGCAGGTTTTATTGTTT
Source organism: Lutra lutra (assembly GCF_902655055.1). NCBI lineage: Eukaryota > Metazoa > Chordata > Mammalia > Carnivora > Mustelidae > Lutra > Lutra lutra. The sequence continues at coordinate 12,762,945 of NC_062278.1, forward strand.
AATATTCTTGGTGCCTTATTACTAAAACATACGTCATAGCAATGCTTTGTCTGCGTGCTTTAAGCAACGTGTATGTGATGGGCCCTTTGTGGTGGTGAATTTAATAATTGTAGTTGCAGTAGCTGTAAATCCAACATCAGAACTCCATGATATGTACAGATTTAGAATTTTGCCGATATAAGGTCTTGATATAGTGACCTAAGGAGTCTGTGCTGTATATATGACAGAATCTGTGGGGTAAAGTGGTGAGGCAAAAGGTACTAGCACATGATGCAACTCCTATCTGCAAATCCCATTCCCAAGGTAACTCATTCTTGTATCCTTGCTTTTACAAGATATCATCTTTTTTTTTCAAGATTTTATTTTTTTATGAGAGAGGTGGGGGAGGAGAAGAGGGAGAGAGACACTCCACACTGAGTGCAGAGCTGGACATGAGGCTTAATCTCAGGACGCTGAGATCATGATCTGAGCCAAAACCAAGAATCAGACACTACTGACTGAGCCACCCAGGAGACCCAACACAATATCATTTATGTACTGATAAATTTCTTTTCATTGGGAAAACCAATGCCCAGGAGAAGTCTGAGGTGTCACTTTATTTCACAGTTTGGGAGCCTATGAAAATTCTGGAAGATGTCCATCATGAAGGTAAAGGCCCTACTAGCGTGCACATATATTATTGTACATTTATACACACAGATACATTGTTGCACACTTTTCTCTCTTTCAAAAACATAGTCAGTACAAGAGGTGCCTTCCTTTTCCTAGGACAGAAAAACAAAAATTTTATGGGAACTTGGAGATCACTTACTTTATTTCAGAGACAGTAAACCAGGTCTCTGAGAAGTCACCTGTCCCCCGCTTGGCCCCATGCTGTGGGTTTTTGCAGAAGTTAGAATCCAGGCCTGCGGGTCCCCCAGCTTTTTTCATTGCCCCATGTTCTCATGTGAATCTATTTCTCCCCAGGGCTCTCTGCTTTATAGCAGCAGCTATGAAAAGCTAAGCGCCCCTCTGCTTATGAGAAGCCCACCCAAGGCTCTCCCACTATTGCAGGAACCAGTGTGGTGAGCAAATGGAAATTCTCTCCAGAACTCAGGACAGAAAAGGAGGCAATACCTGCTTTCAATATACTTTTTAAAAAATCCAGTGCAGTTGGCCTCACTTAAAAAATCAGTCCTCATTGGTCCATTTATAGGTCCTATCTTAGAAACTTGAAAGGGAACATTCCCGAATCAGTATTTCCTACCAGGCTCCATTTGCCACTATTTATCCTTTTGAGCCATGGCAGACATTACCAGCAGATCACAGTCTCCTCCTTTTCCTGAGTCCAGGGATGACCTTGGACTCCTTCTCAACAGGCAGCTACTGCCAATCAATCAGAATTGATGCCCAAGATGGAAACCAGATGCCAGTCCTGATAGTGTAGCTTGATCCGATGGAGCCAGTCTTAGGTGTTATATACATACAATGATTTTATTTTCTTTTTAAAAAGATTTATTTATTTATTTGAGAGCAAGAGAGGGAGCATGGGGGCAGGAGGAGGGGCAGAGGGAGACAGAGAGAGAATCTCAAGCAGACTCTGCTGAGCATGGAGCCCAATGTGGGGCTTGTTCTCATGACTCTGAGTTCATGAGCCGAAACCAAAAGTCGGACACTCAACCGACTGAGCCACCTGGACTCCCCCATAGGATGATTTTATATGTATCAGTAATGATGGGGGTAAGAATAACAACATTTACTGAGTCCTTACTGTGGGCCATAACATTGCTAAGCATTTTATTATTATTATCTCATTTCTTTTCACGGCAATCTTATAAATATCTATGAACATTCTCACTTTATAGATAAGGAAACTGAGGCAGGGAGAAGTTAAGTAAAGTGCCCCAGATCTAGGACCTGTAAGGAAAAGACCCTCTGAGGGTCCCACTCTCACTCTGGTGCCTTCTCAGCCTTTAGATACCGACAAGCGGAATGACAGACAAGCTCTTGTCTCAGATCCAGACATGCCCAGAGCTCTACCAGAACCCTGGTTTCTATCATTTCTGTTTCCATGCCCCTTCTTTACCTGGCCTTCTCTGGACTGCCATCTGTCGTCAAAAGTCCAGATGTCTCCTCGGCATTTGGCCCCAGGAGCTGGGATTCTCATTACCCTGGCCTCTCTTTCATTAGGTTGGTCAGCGTCCAAGGGTCAGCGCCATGCCAGCCTCACCTCCAAGACTCATGCTAGTAAGAAGTGTGGGTGGCTGGTGCTGATCCCTTTGCCCTCAGACCTTCAGCAATCCTTCTCCTTTTCCCTGGGCTGTGCTCTCATTCCAGGTAAGTTGGAGAAAACCCCCAGCCTTCCAGTTAGCCACTGGGAGCAATCAATGGATCAGCTCACTCTTCAGGAAACTTGTGGACCCCTGTTTTAGATCCAATGTGCTGAAGAGCCCAGAACAACACAAATGGATTACTCATTGCCCATCAGCAGGTCAGAGAGAGGAGTTCATTGGATTGGCTGTAGAGAGAAGGTCCTTAAAAGTTAAAATTGGACAGTACCACATGGTGGCAAAGATATAAAACACCAGGACTTGCCCATACCTGCAGCTGGTAGTGCTACTGGTAAACCACTTTGGCAAGCACTCTGGTGACATCTAAGAGAGTGGACAATATTCATCCCCCACGATCCACCAATTCCATTCCTTGGTATTTTTGCTGGAGAAACTTGTTCCTTTGCACAAGAACATGTATGGCAGCATTTCTGTGATAGTGAAAAATTACACAGAATCAATGAATTAATAAGATCATGGAGATAAGGGCTGTGGAAGAGGGACTCTGATGAGGTTGGATGGGGAAGGGAAAGGAAGGTCAGCTGTGGCTGGAGAGCAGGATGAGGGCACTATGGGGACTGGGAGCAGAGGACTTGGGGGATGGCTTCTGCCATGCTCTATAGATGAAGGGACATTGGCCTCAAGAGAAGCAGACTGCTACTTCATCTGCAAATGAGAAACCAACCCAAAGAAGACCATTGTATTTTCACTGAAGCCTCTAAGCAGAAAGCAAGCGTAAGTGAGTCTGGTACATGAAGCTCCTTAAGGAGGGGACATGTCTGGTTAATTTCCCAAATAAATTTTGCTTGCTTCGCTGAATGTAGAAATTTCTAAATTCTTTACATTAATAAGCCAGTTCTAGATTTCTCTTAAACACATCCCCATTCAATAGGCTATTGATTTGGTCAGCTCTGTTGTTGGCCCTCTTGTCTACAGTATTTTATTCTTTGAAGAAAGTTGCCAGAAAGCCTAGGCCAAAGCTTTCCAATGTTGGAAACTGGGAGATGTGGATTTCAATTCTAATTTCATTAATAGGACTCTGGATATCCAGTTTCACAGAAACACTCTCTACTCCCCTTTGGATTTATTTATCCTATACCCCTTTGTAAGTCACATTGAACTTAAGAAAGCTGTTGTTATGAACTAACAGTTTGTGTCCCCCAAAATTCATATCTTGAAGCCCTACTCCCCATGGGATGGTATTAGGAGGACCCCTTGTAAGAGCCATGAGGGAGCTTGCTTCCTCTCTCTGCTCTCCACCATGTGAAGATACAATGAGAAGTTGACAGTCTGCAACCTGATATCTGACTCCAGCTTCCAGAACTGTGAGAAATAAATTTCTGTTGTTTACAAGCCACCTTGTCTGTGGTGGTTTGCTTTAGCAGCTGAAAAGGTCTGAGACAGTCATTCGACTTGACAGTATGCTATTTCTCATTTAGAAAGGAGAAAGGCTTCAGCCTGCATTTCTTATTCTAGAAAACTGGTGATCTTGGTGTGTGAAGATAACCTTTCAGTACAGAGCACTGAAAACACTGAAGAAAAGAAGAAAAATGAACAGATTGGTGACCTGGCAGTAAAGTGAGAGAAATCCTTCAAGGTCAGACATGAGTCTACAAAGACAAGTCAGTGCTGCAGCTGGCAGTTACCCCAGAATGATGTGCAGACTCCTGCTGGACTAGAGTGTAGATATGTGCATGTGTGTGCATGCGTGTGTGTGTGTGTGTGTGTGTGTGTGTGTGTGTGTGTGAGAGAAAGAGAGAGAGGAAGGATATAGGAGATGATCTAGGGCCCACACAATGTTCTAGGGTGAACCAGAAACCACCTGCTCCCACCAAACATGAGACCTCCCCTAAAGAAAGCCAATACTCCCAAACACAGGCATCCAAAAAAAGAAAAGAAAAGGAAAAGGAAAAAAGCCTGTATCACAGTGATAAAATGGAGATTCTTAGCCATGTTGGCTTTGACTCTCAATATAGGGGAAAAGAAATATAGAAGTCTCGAGGCTTCCTAACTTTGGGTTTGAAGCTAAAATTCATTCTGCATATGACCACACTGTGTACATATTTCAGATACAAGTCAGCAAAGAGAAATATGAAATGTGTATTTCATATGTTTAAAGAAATAAGAGAAATAAATAAAAATAAAAATAAACAAATAAGAGAAATAAATAAATAAGAGAAATAAATAAATAAATAAATAAATAAATAAATAAATAAAAATAAAAATAAAGACATAAGAGAAATATGTTTAACCTTAAAGTAAAAACTATGGGGCAAGACACTGCCACAAAGGGCCAGGGAGATGAATACAGTTCTGGCTATGAAAAAATAAATAGTTGGGATTGGGAACTCTAACAGTTGGGTTAAACAGCAAGTTAGGCAGCTTAAGATAGATATTGAGAAATCACTGGGAATTCAGCAGAGAGAGGAAAAGGATGAAGGTAAGAAAGATAAACTAAGAAATGTGGAAGGCAGACTGAAGAGGTCTTTCCTAGGTTTCATCAGAAAGAGAGACTAGAGAGAATGGTGGACATACAATATTTGAAGAGAAGAGAATGGCTTAGAATTTCTCCCAAAACGATGAAAGACATGAATTGTCAGATTCAGCAATTTCAACATATCCCAGACAGGATAAAGAAAATGTACCTTGTACTTGGTAGAACACCAAGACAAAGAGATGTTAAATGAGGTGAGACAGATTACCTACAAAGGAATGACAATTAGTTTGGGAGCTCGCTTCTTAAAATTAGCAATAGAAGCAAGAGGACATTAAGATAGTATCTTCCAAGTGTTGAAAGAAACCATCATCAACCTAGAGAGCTGGCCTGATGTAGTTTACTAGGCAGGCATTTATTAGTAACATTAAAGAATATAATTCAGGAAGAAAAGAAATAGACCCATGGGGAATGTCTGAAATGTATTAATAAGTGGGGAAAACAAAAACGTAAACATTCGGATAAGCCTAAGGAAACAATGACTATATAAAACAAAAACAGCAACAAAAATCATAGTCTGATTTCTTCTTTGAAGTGTGTTGGCTTTTTTGTTCCTCTGTATTTCCATATAAATTTTAGAAGGCCTTGTTAATTTCTAAGGAAAAAAAATCTAAATCTGCTGTGATTTTTACTGGATCAATTTAGAGGTAATTGACATCTTTACAATGTTGTATCTTTCCACCCAGGGACATGATCTACCCCTTTACTTATTAATAATTAGTAATTAGTAACATAATGTGAACAATGTTTTATAGCTAATGTATAGAAAATGATCTTTATATTTATTCCCACAATTTTAATTTTGTGATGTTATTGTAAATGCTGTTTTAAATTTTTCATTTTCTTTTTTTTTTTTGGTGTGAATTTTTTAAATTTAAATTCAATTAACCTTTACATAGTACATCATTAGTTTCTAATGTAGTGTTCAGTGATTCATTAGTTGCATATAACACCCAGTGCTCAACAGATCATGTGCCCTCCTTAATTTCATTTTCTAATTGTTCATTCCTTTTGTATAGATTACATTTGCTTTTTCTAAAGTGACTTTTATCCAATGACCTTGCTAAAATTACTTCACAGTCTGCAAACTCCTTCTATGTTTCCTATCAATGCAATCATGTTATGATCATGCTGTGTAGGGATAATGACAGTTTCATTTCTTCCTTTCCAATTCCTACATTTTTTTCTGGCCTCTTTGCAACAGCCAGGACATCCAATACAATATAAACAGACGTGGTAAAAGTAGGTATTCGTGCTTTATTCCTTATCTCAAGTGGAAAGCTTTCAGTAATTCACCATCAATATCACATATGATGTAGAGATTTTAAAAATACCCTTAGCAGATTGTGAAAATTGTATTCCTATTTGCTAAAATTTTTATCATGAATGGATATAAAATTTATCAGATGCTTTTCTGCATCTAAGATTGTCATATAATTTATTTTATTTATTCTGTTAATATGGTGAATTCATTAACTGATTTTTTAAATTTTAAGCTAGTGCTGTCTATCTGGAATAACTCCAACTTGGTCGTGAAGGATTATCCTTTTTATTTATCACTGGAGCTGACTTGCTAATGTTTCAGTTAGGATTTTTCATCTGTTTTCATAAGAGAGGTTTGCCTGTAATTTTCCTTTCTTATAATGTCCTTATAAAGTTTCTATCTACATTATTTTCATTTTATAAAGTGGTTTTATATGCATTTTCCTCTTTTTCTACTCCCTGAGAGAGTTTTGTGTAAGATTTGCACATTTCTTCTTTCAGATTTGTCACTATTTTCAAAAAGTTGAGTTTTTGTTGATTTTCAGTTGTTAAACAGTTGTTTTCAGTGTTATAAACCTTTGCTCTTATCTTTATTATTTCCTTTCTTTAGGTTTATCTTACTGTTCATTTTCTAACTTCTTAAGATAGATAGATAATGATGATAAATCATTTATCATAGTTAAAATTGTCATAATCAAAATAATGATTTTTCAGACTTTTTTTCTAGTATATGGATTCTTAAGGCTATAAATCTCCCTTTGAGCACAGTCTTAGCTTCAACTCACAAGTGTTGGTATATTGTTACATTATCATCCATTTCAAAATGGATTTTTAGAAATAAGCTTCTTTGCTTAAAAATATGTAAAGATTTCTTATTTTCAGCTATTTGTTTCCAGCTTAATTCTACTGTGTTCAGTTATTTTACTCTGACTGATTTTAGTCTTTTTACATTTGTGGATATTTGTTTTATGCCCGATATGGTCTATTTTAATAAATTATTTATGTAGCTCTTGAATAGAATGTATATTCTATGTCATCGACTCTCATGTTCTGTATGTCAGTTAAGTGAAGTTGTTTCATCATATTGCTCAAAGTTTGTACACCCATACTGACTTTTTCTGCTTGTCCTATTAGCTCCTGACAGTACTGTGACTTTGTCTTCATTTCTTTTTTTTTTTAAGATTTTATTTATTTATTTGACAGAGAGAGAGAGAGAGAGAGAGACAGTGAGAGAGGGAACACAAGTAGGGGGAGTGGGAGAGGGAGAGGGAGAAGCAGGATCCCAGCTGGGCAGGGAGCCTGATGCAGGGTTTTTGATCGCAGGACTCTGGATCATGACCTGAGCTGAAGGCAGATGTGTAATGACTGAGCCTCCCAGGATCCCCCCATTGTCGTCATTTCTGTTCACCGTTTCAAATTCTGCTTTGTGCATTTTGAAGCTATGTTATTAAATGGCAGAAAATTTAGTTTTATCTTTATAGAAGCTTGACATTTTACTCTTGAGAAATATTCCCACTTTATCTCTGGTAATGCTTCTTTCTTGAAAACCTACCTTGTTTGATAGCTACATCAGCATTCTTTTGGTTAGTGTTTGCAGATTATATCATTTTCATCCTTTTGCCTTCAACTTTCTTGTATTTAAGGTATCTTTTAAGCAGCATATATATTTTTTTAAAATCCAGTAGGACAATCTTTGCTGTTTTTAAATATCATCTTTATTGAGATATACCTCACATACCATAAAATTCACCATTTTAAAATGTAAAATCCAGTGGTTGCTAGTATATCCACAGAGTTTTGCAACCATCACATTGATCTAATTTTAGATCATTTTCCTTACTCCCCAAAGAAATCCCACATTTCATTACCCCCACCTTCCACTCCTGGCAAGCACTGGTCTACTTTCTGTCTCAATGTATTCGCCTCTCTTGGACATATCATATAAAGGGAATCATATAGTCTGTGGTATTTTGTGACTGGCTTCTTTCACTTAACATAATGTATTTGAGGCTCATCATCTGTAGTTCATTCTTTTTTTTTGCCAAAGCACATTCCACAGTATGGGTACGCCACATTTTGTTTATTCATTTATCCATTGATGAACATTTGGGTTGTTTCTACTTTTTGGCTATTATGAAAAATGTTGCTAGGAACATTCAAGTACAACTTTTTTATGAACATATGTTTTCATTTTTTTTGGATATATATGTATGGGTGGAACTACTGGGTCATATGGTAACTCTATGTTTAACATTTTGAGGAACTGCCAAACAGCATTCCAAAATTACTGCACCATTGTACAATCTCACCAGAAAGGCAGAAGAGCTCTGGATTCTTCACATCCTTGCCCACACTTGTTATGGTCTATCTTGATTCTAGCTATCTTGGTGGGTGTGAAGTTGTCTCCCATGTTTTCAATTTATATTTCCCTAGTGACTTGTGATATTGAGCATTTTTTCATGTGTGAATTTCATGTGTTATTGATGTATCTTCTTTGCAGAAATATCTATTCATCTTTCTCTCATTTTTAAATTAGGATATTTCTCTTTTTATAGCTTTAAGGGTTCTTTATAAATTCTGAACATAGGTCCCTAAACAGGTATATGAATTGCAAATATTTTCTCCTATTCTATGAGTTGTCTTTTCTCTTTCTTGATGATATCCTTTGAAGCACAAATATTTCAAATTTTGATGAAGTTCAATTTATCTTTTTTCTTTTGTTGATTGTGCTTATGGTGTCAATATGTAAAATACTATTCTTTAACTCAAAAATCATCAAGATTTAGCCCTATGTTTTTTTTCTAAGAGTTTTATACTTTTAGATCCGACATACAGGACTACAATCCATTTTGAGTTGATAACCTAAAATAATGAGGTAAAGTCCAACTTTATTTTCATGCAGATATTAAGTTGTCCCAGCAGCATTTGTTGAACTTCCCCATTGTCTTGTCTTGGACCCTTGTTGAAAGTAAATTAACCATGAAAGTGAGAGTTTATTTCTAGACTATGGATTCTATTCTACTGATCTGTTTGTCTATCCTTATGCCAGTACACACTATTTTAAGTTTTGAGGTTGAGAAGTGTGAGTTCTTCAACTTTCTTTTTCTTTTTCAGACTTGTTTTGGTTATTCTGGCTCCCTTGCATTTCCATATGAATTTGTAAGATCTTCTTGTCAGTTTCTGTAAAAATAAAATGCAACTGGGATTTTGATAGGATTACATTGAATCTGAGAATCACTTTGGAGGAATATAACCCTCCTAATTGTAGGGTCTTCTGATCTATGAACATGGAATGTCTTTGCATATTTGTAGGTCTTTTTAAATTTCTTTCAATAATGTTTTATAGTTTTCATGGCACAAATCTTATACTTGCTTTATTAAATTTGTTTCTAAGTAGTTCATTTTTTGATGTTATCATAAATTATATTATTTTCTTTTTTTTTAAGATTTTATTTATTTATTTGACAGAGAGAGGTCACAAGTAGACAGAGAGGCAGGCAGAGAGAAAGAGAGAGAGAGGGAAGCAGGCTCCTAGCTGAGCAGAGAGCCCGATGCGGGACTCGATCCCAGGACCCTGAGATCATGACCTGAGCCGAAGGCAGCAGCTTAACCCACTGAGCCACCCAGGCGCCCCATTATATTGTTTTCTTAATGTCATTCTTAGATTATTTATTGTTAGTGCATAGGAATATAATTGAATTTTGTATATTGATCTGGTATCCTCAAAACTTGCTGAACTCATTTATCAGTTTGAATGGGTTTTTTGTGGATTCCTTAGGATTTTTTTCAATACACAAGTTCGTGTCATCTGCCAATAGAGATAAATTATTTTTTCCTTTTAATTTGGATACATTTTATTTTGTTTCCATGCCTACTTGCCCTGGCTAAAACCTCCAGTATATTGTTGAGTAGAAGTAGCAGAAATGAACATCTTTTCTTGTTCCTGATCTTATAGGGAAGCATTCAGTTATATGAGTATTTCTAGATATGCATTATCAGACTGAAGAAGTTTCTTCCTATTCTTAGTGTATTAAGTGTTTTATCATGAGTGTTAGATTTTGTTAAATGCTTTTTCTGCAACTACTGAGATGATCATATGATTCCCTCACCTTTATTTTATGAATATTATGTATTACAATGATGTATTTTTGGATTCTAAATCAACTCTGCATTCCTAGGATAGGACCCACTTGGTCATGGTGTATTATCCTTTTATATAATACTGGATTTAGTTTCATAAAATTTTATTGAAGATATTTACATCGATATTCCTTCTGGGACTCATATTATGCAAACATTAGTATGCTTAATGTTATCCTATGGGTATCCAAAGCTCTGCTAATTTTCATTTATTCTTTTTTGTTTTTTGTCATTTCCATGGACATATCTTTATGTTTGTTAATTCTTTCTTCTGCCTGTTCAAATCTGCTGTTGAATCCCTCTAATGAATTTCTCTTTCAGTTATTCTACTTTTGGACAGATTTTCTGTTTGGTTGTTTTTAATAATTTCAATTTATTTATATTCCCTATTTGGCAGGACATCAATTTCATACTTTCAATTAATTCTTTAGACATGATTTACTTTAGTTTTTTGAACATATTTATAATAGCCAATTTAAAGTCTTTGTATAGTAAGATCAAAATCTGGGCTTATTCAGGAATAGTTTCTACTGACTGCTTCCTTTCCTGGGTCTGGGACATACTTAACTATTTCTTTGAATGTCTTATCATTTTCTGTTTAATAGTGGACATTTCAAATAATATAATGTGGCAACTCTGGAAATCAGATTTTTCTCCTCCCCTCACGGTTTGTTGTTGTTTCTGTTTGTCTGTTCAGAGACTTTTCTGGGCTTATTCTGTAAATATTTATTCTTTGTTGTGTGTCCACTGAACCTACTACTTGGTTAGCTTAATGCTCATCTAATTATTAGACAAAGATTTCTTTAAATGCCAGTAAGTATCCTACACATTGCTAAGGAACTTTGCATCTGTGTTGGGGTATACCTTCTATGTTTCCTAATTTACAATTCTGTTTTTGTCTTCATTTCCTTCTCATACCGAGCCTCAAGTTCAAAGGTAAGAGATTAAGACTTTCTCAGATAGTTCCTGGGCATACATATGCCTTGCCCCTGGGCATAACCTTCTAGATTCAAGGAATATGTTAGAGTTTTTTTTTAAAACCTCCTTATGGACATCTCACTCTCCACATTTTCCTTTTGTGTTTTGGCCAGTCCCTTGTTTGACTCTACTACTCTTGCCAACTGAGGTAGCTGTGATGTTAATTATTACTGACTACCTTTGACAAATAATCACTGAGCAAGCTATGAGTTAGGTCAATGAAGAGAAGGCTTATGAATTGGGCTTTTCAAGGGAGCTGCCAGGAAGGTCAGGTCGTGACAATTCTCTGGAAATGAGTTTTTTGAGGGAGCTTCCAACCTGTTATGCCCCTTCTAGTGGCTGTTAAGTGGCTGTTTTTCACAGTTACTGTGGCTGTGAAACTGCTGGTTTACAAGGCTACTGCGTAGCTCTGGAGAGGATGGGAGATGGGAATAGGGTATGCTAAAATGTCTTAACACTCACTGTCCTCACCAATACTCAGCTGTTTTTCTTGAATAAGTGTTCCTTATATTAGTGCAAGCCTTTGGTTAACTTCCAGAGTTCTGAAAAAGTTCATTTTGACAGTTGTTGCTATGTTCTTTTTGCTTTTATGGAGGAATAGAATTTTGGAAGTCTTTATTCAGCCAACCTAAAAGTGCCTCCTCTTTAATTTTTGGATGAGTATTTAAATTGTTTGCATTGAATGAGTTACTATTATATTTGGTCTTATATCCACTATCCTAATTTTTATATTCTATTTATTGCATCTATCTTATTTTCTTTTCCCCTTCATTTTATAGCTTCAGAGTGATTAAGTATGCTTTACTATTTTGTCTCTTTGCTTGTTTTATATATATATAAAATATATGTGTGTGTATATATATATATACATACTTATATGTATATATATATTCTTTTTTAGGTCACCTTAAATATTACAACTGCCATTTCAAAGACTCTTTTATTAATTGTACCTTTACCACTTCACGGATAATGCTGGGGCCTTAAGACTCTTTCACTCAATTTCCCTCTCTCTTACCTTTTGTATTTCTACCTATGCATTTTTATTTAGATATACAGAAATCCACACAACACATTATTTTTTTGTTCAATCAATATACATTGAGTTTTACCCATATATTTACCCTTTCTGTTGCCCTTCTTTCATATGTACATATTTTTAAATTGGAGCATAGTTGACATACAATGTAATATGAATTTCATTCTTCATACATTCCTAGCTACCTAAAGAAGTCCCTTTAGTATTAGTATTTCCTTACCACAGATCTGTGGCCAACAATAACAAAAAATTTTTTTTAAAAATTAAAGAAAATCCTATATTTCTTTCTCACTTCTTATGAGATAAATTTTCCTGGGTGTAGATTTCTATGTTGGCATTTATGTTCTTTTAGCTCTTTATAAATGATGTCTGTCTTAGTCTACTCAGGCTGGTATAATAGAACACTGTAAAAAGGGTGGCTTAAAAAATAGATGTTTACTTCTCATAGTTCTGAGGTTGCAGAGCCCAAGATCAAGGTGTTGGCCAATTCAGTTTCTGTTAAGGACTCTATTCCTGACTTGCAGATTACTGCCTTCCTGCTGCGTTCTCACATGGTAGAGAGAGATCATCTCTCTCATGTCTGTTATAAGGGCACTCACCCATTCATGAGGACTCCACCCTCATGACTCAAACACCTCCTAAAGGCCTCACCTCTTAATTTCATGACATTGTGTGTTAGACCCTCAATATATGAATGGGGAAAAGAGACACAGACATTCAGTCCATAGTAATATCATTGTCTTTTGTCTCCTTTATTGTTGTTGAGATGCCAGTCTCATGGTTGTGTCTTGGAAAGTAATACACCTTTCCTCAGGCCATTTTAACAACTTTCTTCCTTGTCTTTGGTTTTCAGCAGTTGAATATGATATGCCACAGGGTGATTTGTTCTGCTTAGAGTCTTTATTCCTTGAATCTGTAGTTGGATAACTTTCATTCATTTTGAAAAATTATTGTTACGGTTCCATGAACATTAGCTCTTTCACTATATGCTCTATATTTTGTGCTGTTCTTTTGTATTTTGTTTTTGTTTTGTTTTGTATTTTTCATTCTTTTTGCTCTCTGTGCAAAGTCAGGGTATTTTCTACTGACCTTGCTTTCAGCCCCCAAATCCTCAACTTTAGCTGTATTTAATCTATTGTTAATTCATATGCCACATTTTTTATTTCAGTTGTCATAATTTTTAGTTTTCTCATTTTTATTGTCTTTTAAAAGTAGATTCCAGTTCTATTCTGGCAAAAATGTCCATCTTGTAATCTAGTTTTAAAAATATATCAATCACAATTACTTCAAAGTCTATGTCAGATAATTTTAATATATGGGTACCTGTATAGGTAGGTGGATAGTATAGATAGATAGATAGACTAGATAGATAGTCTAGTATAGATAGATAGTATAGATAGATAGATAGACTATCTATCTATCTAGTAGACTAATAGATAGATAGTAGACTACTATCTATCGATAGATAGTAGACTATCTAGTTGTTCTTCTGCTCCTGCTTCTTGGTATGCCTGATAATTTTAGAATGAATGCTGAATGTTGTGTGTGATAAGTTATAGGGCTCTGGATGATATTATCTACCTCCAGAGAGGGTTCAACCTATATCCTGGCAGAAAAATTAAGGGAATTCAAAGCAATCTAATCAGGGACTGAGAAAACTCAGGACTGCCTCATGGGTTTTGTTAGGCTCAGTCTGAGAACTGAGAAGCATCTTGGGGCTCCTACTTGGTGAATCCTCAGGTTGGATTTTAATTTCTCAGCACTGTGAAACCACTGAAAACTTTGCTTTGATTTTCAGCTCTTTCTACTTGACTTCTTAGCGTTGCGCCTGCTAAGAAGAAAATGCCTCAATAGAAGAGCTAATGTTAAGGGTCAGGCTCGCCTCCTGTGCTTCTCTTCTGACTCTTGACCTCTCAAGACCTGGCTGCTTTGGCATCCACAGACTCCATTTTTTGTCTTTCTCACCATGTGAGATTTTGTAAAACTTGGATGGTTTTTCAGCCCCACACAAAGGTTGGCAAATTCCCCCAAGGGCAAAACTTCATGCAAAAAGTTGGGGTTCTTCAATATAGTTTCCTGCTCTCTGGGATATGTTGTGTCAAGTCCTGACTTCCTTGAAAGCCCTTTCATGCCCTCAAACAGGTATTGCATTTTTTTCTATTAATCCAGCTCCTCTTCATGTGTGTGTGTTTAATGGGAGCTCTGGCCTGCTAAGAAGTTACTCCATAGCTAGAATTTAAAGTCTGCAGTTATTTATTTACTTACTTATTAAAATAAATTAAATTTTTTTCAGTGTTCCAAGATTCATTGTTTATGCACCACACCCAGTGCTCCATGCAATATGGCCCTCTTTAATACCCACCACCAGGCTCACCTAACCCACCAGAGACTTTAATTTTTTTTAGAGCAGTCAGGTTCACAACAAAATTGAGCAGAAAATAGAGTTCCCATATACCCCTTATGCACAACCTCCTACACCATGGACATCCCATGACAAAGTGACACATTTGTTACAAATTGATGAGTCTACACGAACACATCATCATCACCCAGAGTCCATGGTTTATATCAGTGTTCAGGCTGGTGTTGTACATTCCATGGATTTTGACAAATTGCATTTTTTAAAAAATTAACTTTATCTGGAAGAAATTTTAGATTGACATACAATTTGCAGTGATAACATGGTGAGTTCTCTTCTACCCTTCACCCAGCCTCCTAATGTTAATATCTCATATTGCCATGGTATATTTTTTTTAAAACTAAAAACTAAAAAAAAAGAAATGGTATTCTATTATTAAGTAAATTCCAGACTTTATTTGGATTTATTTTTCCATTAATGTCCTTTTTCATTGTTTGTTTCAGGATCCAACCCAGGATTCCACATTGTATTTTATTGTCATGTCTCCTTTGTTACCCTGATCTGTGACAGCTCCTCAGTCTGTGTTTTTCATGGCACTGAGTTTTGAGTATTACTGGCCACTTACATTGTGGAATGTCCCTCAGTTGGAGTTTAGCTGCTATTTGTCATATGGTTATACTGGGTTTAATATTATTATTTTTTGGAAGACAGACGCCTTTCTAATCATATAATATCAGAGCGTACATGCTATCAACCTGTCTCACTATTGGTGGTGCTAACCTTGATCACATAGCCAAGATACTTGAATGGTTTTTCCACTGCAGATTAACCTCCCACTCTCAATATTCTGTTCTTTGGAAACAAGTCATTAAGTCCAACCTGCATTCAAGCAGAGGGGGTGGAATTGAGCTTCATCTCTTAGAGAGGAGTATTTATATGACCTTTTGGAATGCTTCTTTCAGGAAGATTTGTCTTTCTCACTTATTTATGTATCGATTCAATCATATATTTATATCAGTATAGACTCATATATAATTATTTTATGCTTTGGGTTATAATTCAGTTTTACGTGATTTATTTTGTTATTTGTTGTTTATTTATTTATTTATTGGTTGCTCAAATTATTCCAATTTTGGCCATCGAGGGCTCCTTCAGTTTGGCTCCTGTGTCTTTTTGACGTGCCTCCGTCCTTTCTTTTTTTTTTTTTTTTTGAACACAGCCTTACTTTCTTGATACTACAAGATGCTCCAATCTCATCTTGTATTTTTTTCTGTTTCAGCCCTAGAATTGGCCATTTCTGGTTTCCTTTATTAGATAATGGTATTTAGAAATGAATATCTAGTTATCTGGCCTGCTCATTATTACTGAGCTTATGTCATGCATGTAAAACAGTAAGTCTCTTGTCGGAGTCTGCATTCCATCCTGGGATTCTCTGACTTTTGGTTGACTTTTTTTTGTTATTTGCATAATTAATGTTCACTCTTTGTGAGATACAGTCCTGTGGGATTTAGCAAATGCGTAGAATCATGTATATACCATCCTAGTACCATACAGAATACTGATATTACCAAAAAATTGCCTAGTGCCTCCCTTTTGTAGCCAGCCACTTTGCTCTGGATCCCCAGCAACCACTGATCTGTCTTTAGAATTTGGTTTTAATCCTGCCTCTCTGCCTTGTTTGCAGAGCTTGGAGTGGGGAGGAATAATTGAGAGGGTTTTTTTTTTTTTTTTAATGTCAGCTTTGCAGGAGTGAGCATGCAATAATGCCTGTTAACTGGATTGCAAGTTATTTGTCTTGCTTGTCATTATTTCTATAGAACAGCACTTAGTATGAAGTAGGTGCTCCTGAAAAAAAAATTTAATGCATCAAGTGCCAGCATGACCCAATGGAAGTGTATGGTTAATCTATGACAACTGTAAACTTGTTTCTTGAAAGGTTTGAGAATTCCTAAGTATTCTAACACCAGTAATTGAATGTTGCTGCAGTTGTAGTGTTAATACTGGCTCTACAATTCTCTCCATCATCCATCCCCAAGCCTCCCAACAACTGATTAAAATCTTTTACCTTGTTGACCTTAAAAGCCTTAAAATCAACCATTCCACATAGGCCATATTATCTCCATTACAAATGACTGCCTCTTTTGGATCTCTAGGTTTTAGTCCAGGATTTAAAAAAAAAAATCTAGAAATGCTTTGCCACTTAACCATGTACCCAACACTGCCCTCTCCCTCAAAAAAAGAGAAGCAATAGATAGGGCTTCGCTCAGCCACCAGCCATGCAAAATGGCAGCAGGTAACAATCCAGGGAGAAAAGATCAATCTTTAACAAGCCACATTCAACCATGACCTGCAGAAAGAGACCTCTTCTTCTCTTGGCAAAGGATACAGAGAAGCACTTTTTGGATGCTGATATAGGAAGGAAATGCAAGTTCAACACCTTGGCCTGGGTTGAATTGCCAACTTGAAGCCAGCAAATTCCTTTCAGAACCGGCAGGAGAGAGTAAGTGTCCTGGTGCTGTGAGCATTCCTCCTTCTCTCATTGTTTCCTAAAGTGATGGAGAGGAGCCAGAGGGGTAATGGAAGATGTGACATTAAAGATACAGAAGGATTCACCAGGAGAATTGGGCAATTTGCTTGTAAATGAATCTGTAGCCTCAGGGCTATGTGTACCCAGAAAAAAAAAAATGAAGTGGAAATTTGGTCAACATGATCATCAATGATCTAATTTGGCTGTTTACCCCAATCACGTTAATTGGTTAACTGCCAGGTTTTCACTCTACTTTGAATTGCTCAGGGACACCAAAAGGGAAGGGGGATTAAATCATGCCTCTGAGGCTCTTACACATAGCAGATGAAAATGTCTTTTTGGAATAGATATTTGGCCTTTAAGGTACTTCATGATGAGACCCTTCTTGCATTTTCTTAACAAAACGACAGAAGAGGCTCAGCTGGATTTCCGGCCCATTAAATAGCTTAGATGCTGAGAATAGGGCCAATTCTTCACTCCCAGGTTCCAGACATTACTCAGTCGTGGAGCCAACAAGACGCATTTATAGCAAGATTGAAAACTCCTAGAGAGGTTGGCCATGTGCCCCTGGTCTTAGAGACTGTAGAGGCAACCTTCAGTTCATTTTCAGGAGTTTTATGTCCTTGTGTAGAAGATTATTATATGGCCTTCCATATTCGTTCATTCGTTCCTTCCTTCCTCCACAGTTGAATACTGGTAATGTGCCAGGCACTGTCCTAGGTATGACAGATGCAGAGGTGAAGGAGACAGGTTTCCTACCCTGAGGGGTTCAACATCCGGTTAGACAGTGGGAGCTGTAAATGAATACTGTTACGAAGGTATTACCCATGCAGCAGTGGAAGTATGGACTATGAACACTGGGGACATGGAGTGGGTAGGATAGAATCTGCTTGGATGGGTCAGAGAAGGTTTGTTTTGTAGAGTTCAGAGTTGAAATTGATAGAGGCAGCATAAATAAGATCCCTGTATACTGTGGAGGGGTGAGGTTGGCGAGGAAATGTGTTTAAAGCATGACAATAGTACATGCAGGCACATGAAATGGTGTGTTCTCTAGTAGAGCTGACAGGTGCCACTGTGCCCAGAGCTTGGGTTGTAGGCAAAAAAGTAGGGAGTCTCAGTGGCAGTGCTAGAGGGAGCCTTTGGAGAGTTTTTTTTTTTTTTAAGATTTTATTTATTTATTTGACAGAGAGAGATCACAAGTAGGCAAAGAGGCAGGCAGAGAGAGAGGGGAGCAGACAGCCTGATGCAGGGCTCGATCCCAGGACCCTGAGATCATGACCCAAGCTGAAAGCAGAGGCTTAACCCATGGAGCCACTCAGGCTCCCTGGTTTGGAGAGTTTTAAAGGAGGAAAATCTTTGGGTCATCTTTGAAAGGTCATTGTAAGGGTGACAGGATGAACAGGAATTCTGAAGGCAGCCAGTGATGGTTCAAATCCAGGGCTACTTTTTTACTGTGTAGCCTTGGAGAAGTTCTCAGGTATCACTAAGCTTTAAGGAAATAAGATAATAGCACATTCCTCCAAATATTGTTGGGAAAATTAGAAACAACATATAAAGTAACTAGAAAAGTAGCTGAAAATTGTTGTTATAATTATTGTGAAGCTAATATGATGTATTGGAAAGTGGAAGAGTTTCTCAGTCAGAAAGTCCCGGATTCTGATCCTAGTTTTGCTTCTGACTAGTTGGGTATTTCTTGGCACATTTCTTAACCTTTCTGAGCCCATTTTCTAGCTGGTAAACGTTCATTTATTCACTAAACATTTATTAAAGAACCTCTGTGTATAGTTTCATGCTAGCAATGAAGTGACCTCAGTGAACAACTAGGCCCAGTCTCCCCTAAAACACACAACTCCAGTTTAATATGAGAAAAAAATCAGAAATTTTCCAGTAGTGGGGTAGCCTGCAAAATGCCTCATTAATGCTCCTCAAAACCATCATTGTCTTTAAAGAAAGGGAAACTCTAAGAAATGGTCACAGCCAAGAGGAACCTAAGGAGACAAGACAATAAAATGTAATATGATATCCTGGATATGATTCTTGAACAGAGAAAAGACATCAACTACAAATCAAGGAAATCTAAATAAAGAAGTGACTTTAATAATAATAATAAAAATAATAACAATAATTTATTAACAATGTATCAATTCATTAATTGTAAGAAGTGTACCATACTAATAACATATAATGTCAACAATAGAGGAAATGTGTCTGGGGGAGCCGGGGAGGTATGGAAAACTCTACTGTCTTCTCAATTTTTCTGTAAATCTAAAAATGGTCTAAAAAGCAAAATTTATTTTTAAAAAGAGGCATGTTCCCTGATCTTACAGAATTTATACTCTACGAAATGGGAATAAGAAAAATGGACACATAGCGAGGTTTTGAGGTCTAATTACAAACTTGTAAAGTGATTTTATATAACAAGGTTAGTTCATGAGAATTGATGAATAGAAGTTTATTTTTATTTTCTTCATAAATATTTCAAGTCTCACATCATACATTCATCTACATATCCATATATCTATTGATCATTTACTATTAGCCTATGTGTGGTTTTCATGGGTGATTGTATATTTACAAATAATCTGGTTCAGATATTCTTCTAGGCCCGTGGAAGAATTACATTTCCCTGCCATAGAGTGGACTCCAGTCCCTGACCTTCTGACCAAATCATTAGCTGCTACCCATAAATCGGTATAGACACACATCTCTGGTCATTTCTCCTCCCAGGCAAAATGAGCAACCAGGCACATGGTTTGAATTCCTGCCAGCTGGGAGAACCATTCACCACTGTTTTCTGGTGGCAGAATAGTGATACAGCTGTCATTTGTACCAACATATCATGGCAGAAACCTCTATAAACTAAATCTGGGCTTTTTTTCTTCCTCAGTCACTATGTATGACTACAGAAAGGCCTTCAGGGAGTAATGGCCATTTCTTATTTTTCAACTGGCTCCTGGGGCTCTGTTCATTCTTCAATCTTTCTTTCCTCTGCTCCCCCCACCAAGGTTGAACAGATCCACAGATTGGATCAATTGTTGTATAGATCTATGTTCAAGTTCATTTACTTTTTATCCCTTCCATTCTACTCTCAAGCACATTGTGTTTTCTCGTTCTAGACTATTTGGCTCTTTAAAAAAATAATTTCTAGTTCTCTGTTTTCTTTTAAATCAATGAGTGTAGTTCAAAAGCTGCTTTAAAATCCAAGTCTGCTAATTTCAACATTTGTTTGGTTTCTTTAGGTTGTTTTTTCTCTTGAAAATGAGTGACGTTTCCTTGGTTCTTCATATGTTAGGTAGTTTTTTTTTAATTATATCCTGGATATAATAAAGTTTATGTTGTGGAATTCTGGATTCTGTTATATTCTTTCACAGAGAGTTAATTCACCTTTGATTTCTTTGTTTTAGCATCTAACTAATGTGGTTGAACTCAAACTACAAATTCACCTTCAGCACTCCCAGGCCATGTTGTCATTCCTAGTATAACTTTTTAAATTGTGCAGCAATAATAGGTTTAAGTGTGCATCTCTGCCCTACTGTACTATAAGTGCATCAAAGACGGTAACCTGGTCTTATTCATCTTTGTGTCCCTCACATATAGCTTAATGTTGCAGACAATGGACCCACCAAGATGCTGAATATACAAATAAGCTAATGAGCCATGTAATTCAGGAAACATCCACCAAATATTACTAAGAAGACAATCAAGAATCTGGGCCTCGGGTACATTTATTCTTCAATATTTGTACCCTCACCTATTATTCCCTACAACGTACACATTGTAGCAAAATCCCATTACAATAAAGTATTTAAAACAGCAGATAGTGATTATTCGATCATTATTTTAGTTGCATTTCTACAATGTGGGAATAACCTAAATGTATACATTTGAATCACAATTCAAGCCTGCAGCTCAAGCGTACAGTATTCATTCATTCAATAGACACTTGAGTACCTCTGCCATGTTAGGTCCTAAGTTCCAGAAATATAAAAATTAGTAAGCCTAGTTCCTGTCCTGAAAGGGTAAGGGAAACACAGAGGTTAGTCATTTAATTAATCATCTGTAGATCCTACAAATATGTATCAAGCACCTATTTTGTGCTAGGAACTTGACTAGGGTCCAGGGACACAATAAGGAGAAGATGGACAATTCTCTGTTCTCAGAGAACTCAGGATTTCTCTGGGGAGCATTAACTCTAGGATACATTCTCCTAGATTACAGGCCTTCAAGTACCATCCCCACATTCTGTTTTTACTGTGGCCTATGTCACATGCACTGCTAATTCATATTTTATCTGTTTTACTCTTCAAAAGTGTAAGCCAATTTAATATTAAAAGAAAGATTATGTCACAGATTGGATATGCTACTTATGTTTTTCAAATTTGGATAAGCATAAATGCGTAATTATTAAAATGCAAAAAGACATTTATAAAGTGTGAAAAGTATAATGAGAATATAAAAGGGGCTATTAATCCTGTCTGTGTTTATATGGAAAGCTTTGCAGAAAAGTCTTTTTGTGGGAAGTGACAGTATCCCCTTGATCATTTTATCCTTGTGGTAGTCAAAATAATATCCCTCCTCCAGCCTAATCCACATTCTAGTCTGAACTAATGAATATATTACATTACAAGGTGAAGGGGAATTAAGGTAGCAGGTAGAATTCAAGGTGATAATTAGCTAAGATAAGATAAAAAGAAATTAAGCTGGATGATCTGGATGAGTCCAGTGAAATCACAAAGATCCTTGATATTTGCCCAGTAAGACCTGTGTTGGATTTCGAGCCAATAGAACTATACGATAATTGATTTGTGTTGTTTTAAGCCACTAAATGTGTGATCATTTGTTACAGCAGCCACAAGAAGCTAATACAACCCTCAAGGCCAGATGTATGTTAGTGTTTGGTTAAAAATGAATCAAACGGAATGGGGCAATATGGGCTTCCCCTCTCTCCAAACTCCAAACTTTCCCCTCTCTTCAAAACATCCACTAGAATCTTGCGCTTTTGGAACCAGGATTCTTGCAATACATGCAGATGTTTTGGTAGGAGGCCTGACCTTGTTGAACTTGGGTCCTTGGGCAGTGGGTCAAGTGTTGCCCATTAGGAATGGCCAGACAGAGGAAGCCAGCAGCCTGAGAAGCCGGGTGACTCTCAGGCTCCATGAAACTTCCTCCCTGCAGGAGCCAACAAGCTGTCAAGGTTTCCGTCATAAACCCCACACTCCATGTGTTTGCAATGTGGCCACAGAGATGCACATGGGATCGGGGGCTGTGGTGTGAGGGCTTAGTTCTGGAGGCATTGCTTCCTCTGTTTCCCAGTGCATTTTAGAGAGTGCTTATTTTGCTTTCTTAAAGTTATGGTGTGGAATAAAGGGACAGTAATGAGTTCCAGATGCTTTTATTTTTCTCCTTCTATAATTGGAAACAAAAATACAGCATGGCTTTTAAATTGAAAGTGCCAGAGAGGAATGATGCTTTTAGCTCTGGAGTTTTAGCTGTGATTTAGAGCCCAGCGTGAGGCTGTGGCCGTCATCACTACACACCAGCTCACTCACACTGCTCCCTGAAGACCCAGCTCAAAGCTTTATCTCAGAACCTGAATGAGGTTCAACTGTGAGTCCTATTTTAAGAAACTCTAACACACGGAACTCAAACTTGCAAAGCAGACAGATTTGGGCAGAGCGAGCAGCCACGTATTCAAAGGATGATTGTTTTGCAGAAGACCACAATGCAGGCCTCTTTTAATTGGAGCTCCCTTGGTGCACCTAAAAGTTCCCCCACACACCATTAATTTCTGAGGAAGGGGACAAAGACCCTTCCAGCTGAAGTGTTCCAAGCGTGAAGTGCCAAGTGAAGATCAATTAAAAAATCAAGAGACCGGAATCTTGACGTATAGAATGATCTGAGGAAGAAAGAATGCTTGAATTACCATGGACTCATTCATACAACAAGGAACTTTGCAGGAGAACCTAAAAGTCATCATGGGCCCATCTGACTTAGAGTCATACTTGGAATTGGATCAGCCTCCTTGAAAGTTAGACAAAGGGATCATCCTAACTGTGCAGGAAGAAACACCTATTGTTAGACTCAAAGCTTTAAGTCCCTTTTGGAGTTCTCCATTCCTCCCTTTGGCCATTCACTGTTGCAAAATGGAATAGTGGGGAAAGCAGGATTCAGATTTAGACTGTGGGAAAGCAGTTGGCCTCCACCTACAAGACATAATAAGACCAGATTACACTCTCTCCAGCCAGATAATCTTTAACACAAAGCAGATCCCAGCCCCTGGCCTAACAGCAGGCCAGGAAGGGAAGATAAAGCTAAATGGCCACTCACTCCTTACATGATTTGCACAGTACATTGGCAAAAATAGGAATTCTGGACCCCAGAGCTGAAATGTAAGACTGGCCTCTTGCCTTTTGTTCATGGCAAAACAAAAAGTGGAAGTCCTCTTTCGTGCCGAGACTCTCAGGTCAGTCTTGATGAACAATAGGGACTGTCTCCCTACTTTTCTCACAGCCTATTGTCTCATTGCCTTTTATATTTTCCTCATACTGCCACACAAGTAATTAATCCCCAACACATTGAACTGCCATCCATCAAGTACTCACTGTGTGCTGGCCACCTTATAGAGGTGTACGTCATTGTGTATTATTACTCCCATTCTCCAAATTCTTGGATTTTTCAGCCAGTTCCAATGGAAACTGTTCCAAGGCCCAGAGATTTCCTTTAATTCTGCTCTTAAATCATGTGAAGCCAGTGATATGGGTCTGAAGAGATTACTCAGTGGTTCTTAACATTTTTGAAAATCTGGCCAAGGCTGGGCTTCACCCCGGACCTATTCAGAACCTCTGGGGCCTCAGCATCTGTGTCTTAAATCTGCTTACTGTGATTCAGATGCATGGTGGGCTGGAGAACCAGCCCAAAAGCATCTCAGGTGATGTGGGGCTTAGAGAGTGATTTGAGGAGCTGACTCCCTTTCAGGGAGCCCTGTATTCTGCTGTGGGCACCAAAGCCTGTCTGTGGCCCCTCATTGGGCCTGAGAAAATTAATAGGGGAGACCAAAGCAAAAGGCAGGTATTCAGACCTTAGTCTAGCTCTTTTCTGACCTTCTGAATTGGGTTGGGTGGTCCAGAGGGAACCTGGAATCCCACTTCTTCCTTTTCAATCAAGAGCCAGGTTTCTGTCCCTTGACTCTGTCTTCTGCTCCTATTAGTTCTGAACAGCTGAGATGGCCCTTCAAGAAGTCCTTCCCAGCCCCTATGAGAAACTTGCTAAGCCCTAATAACACAGAATTTAAACTGTAGAAGAAAAGATGAGGAAACTCTAGAGTCACCCACTCTTCCCATGGCTGGGGAGCCCATACTCAATATGTGAGGCGTTCTCAGCTCATCTTCTTCCAAATGGCTTAGTCATCTTATCTCCTCATCTTTCCATTTGTTGGTGTCTCCATTGAGTATTGACTGACAGAGCCCATATTCCCAGAGGCAAAGATTCCATGCTTTTGTGATTTTCTGGGGTTGGGAGATTCTTTGGGATCTAAGCCCCTAGCCTGCAGAAGCTGTCTGAGGCATTGCCTGAACTAAGCATCCAAACACAGACATGAACATGCTCTTCCTCTATGGGTGAACTTACTTCAAGTCAAGGTCCTCTTAGAAGGATGTGGAATGTGTGATTTTTCTGAAAAATGACTTTGTAGTCACTGTCTTCTTGGAATTTAGTTTTAGCAAATAATTCAGGATGTGTTCTCCCTAAACAACATGGACATTATGATCTCATTTTTGCCTCTGGAAAAATAAATATCCAACTATTAATAATTGCTATCTCTGGGTGGGGACTAAAGGTGGTTTTCCTTTCCCCTTTCATTGCCTGTCTGTATTTTCTAATAATAGTTATTATTATTAATAAAGAATGCACCATACTTGGTTAATAGGAACAAGCCCAGTGTTGGTGTTGAGCAAGGGCAGGCATCTGAGAGTGGAGGAGAAACAAGAACATAGGCACCCGCAGAACCCCCAAAGGCATAAAGGCTATGCTTCTATTTGCATCTCATCTCACGCCAACTCTACTTGCCAACCACTGTTGATGTCAACATTGTGTGCATTACTTGCCATCAAGGTCTCCATAGTTTTTCATTAATTGGAAGAGAAAACAGATGGAATGAGACTCCATAGTGGCCACACTATTTCTGAGATTGCCTTTCATTCCTGATAAAACTAGCTCTGGAGACTGTGATTAGCTCTCTTAGTCAAGGGGGCTTAATAAGACCTCACCCCAGAATAAGGCTGCATCACAGCTATCTCACTGGTAGAACATAATAGCTTAAGGTGCGCTCTGGATATCCTGCTCCATGTGACTTTCAGCATCATGGAGCTCCCTGGTGCCAGACAGAGCTCACCCAAAGCCTGAGTTCTCCAGTAAAATACCCATCAGTCCCAACACCTCCCAGGGCAGGGGGAATCAGGAGAATAGGCACCCAGAGTGCTACTCTAAGGGAAGCGTCTGCAAACTACTCCCTATAGTAGTTTTTGTCAGTGAGTCCTGCTGGAATACAGCCACACGTTATTTGTTTATACACTAAGTCTGCTGTCCTGCTCCAGCAGCGTGGTTGAGGACTAGTGACAGAAACTGCGTGGCCCAGAGAGTCAAATATTGCTGACCTCTCTCCAGGGAAACCACAGGAGAGGGCAATGTGTCCCCTGTAACATTCTTGGCTCCTCTGGGATGTACACTCTCCTGGCTTCTCTCCTCTCTCTGGCTGGCCTTCTTGACTTTTGTAGCTGTCCTAGGTTATTAAAGTTCATCAAGGTTCACTTCTTGGCCCCCCTCTTCTCATTCTACATTCTCAAAATCTTCTCTTGAATGTCTCAAGGGCCTTTCAAAGCACACAAATCTTAGCCTAGGGTGACCATATAATTTATGGGTTCAAATCAGGGCATTTTGGGGAATAACATTTCTGGACAAGACTCTGAGATAATGGGCATAACGTGGATTGTCCGGGAGGGAAAACTGAGAAGCTCGGATTCTTTTAAATAAAAACACTATCGGGGCACCTGGGTGGCTCAGTGGGTTAAGCCGCTGCCTTCAGCTCAGGTCATGATCTCAGAGTCCTGGGATCGAGCCCCGCATCGGGCTCTCTGCTCGGCAGGGAGCCTGCTTCCTCCTCTCTCTGCCTGCCTCTCTGCCTACTTGTGATCTCTCTGTCAAATAAATAAATAAATAAATCTTTAAAAATAAATAAAAACACTATTTTCGGGGCGCCTGGGTGGCTCAGTGGGTTAAGCCTCTGCCTTCGGCTCAGGTCATGATCTCAGGGTCCTGGGATCGAGCTCCGCATCAGGCTCTCTGCTCAGCAGGGAGCCTGCTTCCCCCTCTCTCTCTGCCTGCCTCTCTGCTTACTTGTGATCTTTCTCTCTGTCAAATAAATAAATAAAATCTTTAATTAAAAAAAATAAATAAATAAAAACACTATTTTCTTTCCCCAAACCCAGATCCCTTCCAAGAGCTTCCAGTGTCTCTGGCATCACCATTCTGCTCATGGTACAAATAAGAAGCCCAAGACGTATCCTTTACACGACCCCCTCCCTCACCAGCCACATCCACTCCATCATCCAGTCGACTTCCTGCATCTCTTGGGAATCCACCCACTACTTCCAACTCAGCTGATCTGTCCCAGTCCAAACCACCACCACTTCTCACCTGGGCTTCTCAAGAGCTTCCTCCCTGGCCTAGGGCCATTAGCTTCAGCCCCTCCCATCTCCTTTCCACTAGGCAGCCAGACTGACCCATGTGAAACTTCAGTCTGATTGGACTACCCCTTTGCATGAAACATGTGGTCCCCATGCCTTTAGGACAGAGACACAAGCTCGTACTCTTGGACTCCAGGGTCAGCCTGGGTGGTCTTCTGCCCACAACCCTTCTGCCCTTTTGCTCTTTAGGAATGCTTGATGGTGTTCTGTGCCTTCCTGCTTCCGGGTCTTCCGGCAGACCATTTCCTGTAACTTCCTCTGCGGCAGTCCAAGTCTACCTAGGTCTTCCTCCCTCAGTGTCCACACTGGGTTGTTACTACGTCATTACCTGTCACTGAACCCTGTACTCTGCAGACTATAATGATAGCTGTGTGGTTCTTTGCTTACTGACCCTCTGTCCCACCATAAGCTGCCTGAGGATGGGGTTCATATCCCTATGTCCGTTCACCGTCCCATCTCAGCACCTAGCTCATCGTCAGCATGTAGTAGACACTCAATAAATATCTATTGAAATGACGATGAAACAAGAAAATCAGCCTCCGTGATATCAGCATTTGGTGGTTTCAGTTGAGCTGGGATGGGAACTGTGCTGGTTGTCTGTGGCTTCTGTAACAAATGACCATAAACGTGGCTGTTTACAACACAGAAATTTCTTTTTCATAGTTCTGGAGGCCAGGAATCTGAAACCAAGATAGCCGCTGAGCCACATTCTCTGGGTGGGGTCCAGGGGAGAAGCTCTTCTACCTTTGGCAGCTGCAGGTGTCCCTTGGCTGATGGCCACATCCCTCCAATCTCTGCTTCCACCTTCATACCACCTTCTCCTCCTGGGGGTCAAATGCCCCTCCTCATTCAAGTGTCCTCCAAGGACACTTGTGATGGCATTGAAGGCCCACCCAGTTGATCTCCTTATCTCAAAATCCTCAACTTAATCACATCTACAAAGACTCTTTGTCCCAATAAGGTCACACTGACAGGTTCCAGGGATTACGATGTGGACACATCTCTTCAGGGTTGGTGGGAGGTCATTTCAACCTATCGTAGGAACATAGCACTAGATTTGGCCCAAAAGGGGAAAGGTCTGTGTTGGGCAATTTAGGATTAGAATCTCTGCAAACCAGGAACCAGAATAGATTTAGTGATTGTGGGCGAGAAACATCCCTATGATGCTTTCACTGGAGCCAAAACAGACATTATTGTTGTCCTCTTGCCCATTCTTGCCTTCTCTGCCCAGAAACGAAGACCACTTCCTCAGACAGAGGGCTTGGGTAAGATTCTGCTCTCCCTGAACTGTTGAGATTCATGCCTGACAAGTCAGTAGAAAGAAAAGAGAAAGCCAGAACCAAGACCCACATTTGCTGCACAATATTGGGCAAATATTCACCTCGGATAGCCTCAGTTGTAAGTCAAGTTACCTTTTATCCAGGGAGCAATTGGGATGTTTTCTTGTCATTTCTCATGTGTCTTGGGATAATAGTGTTAATACAAAGCATCGTTACATTTGCCTAGTCAGTTCCTTGCAAGGACTGAGTCTTACTCTTAGGGCTACTTCTAACAACTGTGAACTCTCTAGGAGCCTGTAAAAATAACAAAAATCCACCCCAGACATCTTCAGTCACCACACACCTGTGTCTTTTCAACTTGCAGGAGGTGTCCTCCTCCAACTTTTCCTTCAAGT
The DNA here is from genome assembly GCF_902655055.1 of Lutra lutra. Lineage (NCBI taxonomy): Eukaryota > Metazoa > Chordata > Mammalia > Carnivora > Mustelidae > Lutra > Lutra lutra. Next base: position 12,791,469 of record NC_062278.1, read on the forward strand.
GTAACCAGAGCCATCAGTGGTCTTCCACTGCCCTGGGAAACGGCCCTTTATGGCCGGGGCAGCAGAATGTCTTTTAAAAGGCATGGCTTCCTAAGTATACAAGGGGCCTGGCCAGAAATAAATACTACTGTAATTTTTAGAAGGCTGCGTTCTTTCATTTTTAGGTAATGAGTCTAATTCAGTTTCTATAAACCCAGTTCTCCTTTTGTGGTCTAACTTCAACAGAGAATTTTGTGCTTCTAGGCAGCCTTCTGAAATGGCAAGGCCTGCTGGTTGTGCTATTTATGAGGGAGAAAGGGGTGAGGTTCCATTTTTGGCAGAGGGTAAAAATAAAGAATGTTCTTCTGAGTGGGCCCCTCTCAGAATCCAGCCCGGCCGCTTGGTCTACACTGGGCACACGTGCACAGCATATGTCGGACTTGCCTCTGAAGAGAGTATGAATCACTCTGCCTGGCGCTGCTCTGAGGAGCTCTAAGTCATGCTGCTCCTACAACACGGAAAGCAGCATTTGATTTTCTGGGAAAGAGATTTTGTAATTCTTTTTGCAGTAAAATAGGAACGTCGGTACCCACTGTGAGAACTTTAGGGGAAACAAACTAAAAGATCACCATTGGATGACCTCCCTGCCCCAGGGAGCTCCCAGACACCTTTCCTGTAGGTGTCGGCATGGTGGCAGCCTTGTGAGAGGGCAAGGTCATTTCCTCAGTCAACAAACGTTTCTGGCAGCCCCCAATATGTACTGGGGTTGTGTAGGAAACAATGAGCTGGGTGTACATAGCATGAGTTTGCTTTTAATGAAGTGAGTCACGCCAGATCCTCCAAAATCACAATCCCAGTGGCAAACTGGTTCATAATAACCAAGTCCAAGTACCAAGTTCAAGTTCAGGGAGAATCGTTTTAGCCATTGCATGCGTGGTCACCCCTTCCTCCCTCTCTAATTGCCAGTGAAGAGTGTTGACCTTGTCTGGGTTACGCTTTGGGGTTTGGAGAGATTCTAGGAAGTTGGACTGAATTGAATTCAGTATCTGCTGGGACACCTGTCCTTCAGGACCCTCCAAGTTTGGGCTCAAAGCCACTCAGTCCCCTGGAGCGACCCTGGCAGGGGTTATAATCTGCCAAGGTCCCAGTGGACCCCCAAGGTGCCAAAGCTCCAACCTGATGTAGAGGTCTGAGGGTGTTCTTGGTGGGCGGGGCTCAAAGCCAAAAGGAACATACGTGGGTCCATCTGACAAGAGCCCAAAACAAGAGGCAGGAGGCCTCTGGTGATGCTTTGTGGCTTGAAATGTATGAGGAGGACAGAGTGACATGCAGTCAAGAGCCCAGACCATGCTGGAGGGAGGGCAGGGGCTGGTGAGGCTGAGGGATGAGAAAGGTAGGAGAAGCAGAGCAGCGGAGGAGGTGGGCTAAGAGGGAGAGAGGAGAGAGTCTTCTTTCTTTTATATAAGAATTCCACTCCTCTACGAAAGGAATGGCATTTGCCAAAAGGGACTGGATGTACTGAAGAGATGTCTGCTCTGTGGAGCCATGGGGAGGGAAGGAAGGCTGGTTGGGAAAGACACCAGCTAAGTGAGGAGGAACCAGTGGACAACTTGCTTCCCCCACCTACGGGGACCCCATGGAGACTGGGGATGTCAAGACAGGTGGGAAGGGAGGCTCAAGGGGACACACTAATGGACACATCACCCTCAACACCAACATCTGCTGTGCAAAAGGGACCCTTTGACTCCCCAGAGATATTAACCCACTTGCTAGGCCATTCTGATCCACTGTGGTCTCTGCTACGTTCCTCACTAGGACTCCAAGTTCATGCACACACATGAGTCATTTCATGGAAAAGTAGACAACTGAGTGCTCTGTCTTTGAAACAGGGAACTCAGAGGCCCAGGCTGTGAGCTGTGAGTAGGAAGCTGAAGCTCCCTTCTCAGAGGGGCTGGCTCTGCACCCCCAGTATCCTCGAGATCCCTGCCAGGGTCCCACCTCTGTGCAGCCACTTTGTGTTTCTCAGTTTCACCCAGAATGGTTTCGTCCCTCAGGCTCACATAGAATTTTCTGGAACATAGCACAGAGATTGACAAAACCTCAGGAGATGTTTCTCCAAGCACAGACCTAGACGGATCCAGTGCCAGGTCTCTCTGCTTTTTCTAGTCAGGCATATGTTGAGTCTGATTAGTGTTCAAGCTGCCTACCCCGTGACAGCTCCCGGCATGGCAGCACTCCAACCAGACCCATCCCCTCCCTCTTCATGGCTGGAACCTGAAGATGCTGTCCCAAGGAAAGCATAACAGGCTTGGGATCATGGGGAAACCTCCTCTCTGCCTGTGGCTTGGGGCACCCTAAATGGGGGTTTCTGGCCTGGGCCCTTTGCTCTGCCTGAGCCACGAGGAGTTGAAGTGTCCATGTTACCATTTGACCAGATAGGCCAGCTGTGAATTTTGGGGAGAAAGAATAGTCTGCAAAGGATCTCCCAGTGAAATGCTGCCTGTGTCTGCACACAGCCTCCCCTAAAAATACCTACATCTGTTTAAGGCAGGAAGCAGTTAATTCTCTTTACTGGCAAGCAATGAAATCTCAAAATAGAAGAAAAAGAAAAGCTATACAAGTAGCACATACCATCTTTTCTTACTTTATTGTTGGGGCCCAGCTCACATAGTCTGCTCTTAGCTGTTGATAAACAAATGCCCACTGCTGATTTCATGTTGGTTTTGTTGCATTAAAAAGTTCTGAGCAGCCCGGTCTGCCTCTTCCATGGCAGCCTGTCTCTTCTTTCTGGGAGAGTCTAGAAGAATTTTTCTCTTGAAGCAAATCCTTTCTTGAGGAAACCCAGTTTGTAACAGGAAGGAGCCCAGACTTGGTTGGGAGTCAGACAGATGTAGGTATGAAACTTAGCTCAGCTCCGTCCTTCGGCAAGTGATTTAATCTCTCTGAGTCTTAATTTACTTATCTGTCCGTGGTTGAACCTAACTCCGTCACCTACTAGCTAGCTGTGTGACCTTGCACTAGTTACTTAGTCTCTCTGGGCCTTAGCATTCTTTTACATGGGATAAACATTGGTGTCTATCTCAGGGTTGTTGCTAGTATTAACTGAATTACTGTATGTAAAGCAATTAGCACAGTGCCTGGCACATAGTAAGCATGATGGGGAGTTTGTTGTTAGGATCACAATGAGTTGCTGTGGGAACTGAATGGGATGATGTGTGTCAAGCACCTGGCACGTGGTAGATATGTGTCCAACCCAGCCCTATCCCAGCCTTCCCAGCATCCTCAGCTTCTCTCTGATTCTCACTTATGAGCACATTCTCAGGTACCTTTCTAGGGCAGGCCCCACACCCTGGTCTTTCTCTTACCTGTGGTTTTGCACTGCTCTGAGCCGTGTGTCTGTGCTGACCCCAGCATCTCCTGTCAGATCTAGTTATTCTCTTCAGGCAGAAGATGAACGGATGACTAAGCATTCCTTTTATAGAAACCAGTCCTACTCTTCAACACAAATAATACTCAGCAAGAAAATTCACCCCAAATATAGTATGGTAGATTAAATATGGCCATAAATTCTTTGCAGCTCAAGAAGTGGGGTCTATTTGCCCACCCTCCAAACTGGGCTGGCCTTGTGACTTTGTCTGACTAGTCAACGTGGTGAAAGTGACTTCCCAAACCAGCACCCTGCCCTGAGGATGTCATGGAAGGAAGCTGGTCTAACCTACTGGAAGATGAGGGGCCATGGGATGAATAGAGGGGTTCTGGACGAAGCAAGTACCAACTGCTTTTGGTAAATCCCTCACCATTCCTGTGGTCTGTGTCTCTAACTAAATCTCACTAGCACCACGGAGTGTAGAAGTTAAGCAGAATTCTTCAGAGGCTTTTTGTTGTTGTTGTTTTTGCAAAAGGTATTCAATTTCACATATGTATCTTTTTTTTTTTTTAATTTATTTGACAGAGAGAAATCACAGGTAGGCAGAGAGGCAGGCAGAGAGAGAGGAGGAAGCAGGCTCCCTGCTGAGCAGAAAGCCCGAATGCGGGGCTCGAACCCAGGACCTGGTATCATGACCCGAGCCGAAGGCAGCAGCTTAACCCACTGAGCCACCCAGGCACCCCTCACATATGTATCTTGAGGTCTTGGAGAAGTGTTGGGTGCCAGCACTGGGGATGAGATGCAGGTCTTGGTATTGGAAGAGCTAGTTCAGGATTACCAAGCATTGTGAAGCATCAGTTGTGAAGGGCACACCCTGAGTGGAAAATGCTCCTTGCTAAATTGAAAATGGGGCCAGGAGTGGAGACAGACAGCCACATTTTATTATTAGGGTGAGTGAAATGTTCTCTGAGCTGCTCCATCTCTGTATTTCCAGTGTGACTGAATTCTGCACGTGTGTTAAAGACTTTGGAGCCCATGAAAAATGGAGATCAGAGCCAGGCTAGGTCTGGAGTTTCAGTCAACATTCAACTGTTCTTTTTTTTTGACAAGGACTCTGCAAACATGGAGTCCAGAGCCCAGGGTAGAAAGAAAAAGCACCACACTCTGAGCAATGCAAGTCTTTCTCTAGGTCAGGAAGAAGTGTGTATTTGAAGAAAACAAAAGATGATGGCAGCAAGTAGTCATTAGAAACTTGGTCTTTGGAGTCAAAGAGATCTAATTTCAAATTCTGCTTTTGCCACTTACTAGCTAGCTATAGTAGTTATATGCTGTTGTGTAATGAACCACCTCAGTTCTTAGTAGCTTCAAATGACAACCATCTATTTGTTCAGGATTCCACAGTTTGGACTGGGCTTAAGAGGGAAGCTCTTCAATGTGGTATAGAAATACTATGGAATACTATGCAGCCATCAAAGAGGGAAATCTTGCCATTTGCAAGGACATGGGTGGAACTAGAGGATATTATGCTAAGTGAATAAGTCAATCAGAGAAAGATAATTATCATATGATTTCATTCATATGTGGAATTTAAGAAACAAAACAGAGGATCGCAAGGGAAAAGAGGGGGAAATGAAACAAGACAAAATCAGAGAAGGAAACAAACTATAAGAGACTCTTAATCATAGGAAACAAACTGAGGATTGCTGGAAGGGAGGGGCCTTGGGTGTAGGGTAACTGGGTGATGGATATTAAGGAGGCCATGTGATATAAAGAGCACTGGGTATTATATAAGACTGATGAATCATAGGGAGATGGAGAGAAGGGAGTTGAGGGAAATTGGAAGGGGAGGTGAACCATGAGAGACTATGGACTCTGAAAAACAATCTGAGGGTTTTGAAGGGGTGGGGGGGTGGGAGGTTGGGGGAGCCAGGTGGTGGGTATTAAGGAGGGCACATATTGCATGGAGCACTGGGTGTGGTGCAAAAACAATGAATACTGTTATGCTGAAAAGAAATAAAAAAAAACCTGATGAATCACTGAATTCAACCTCTGAAACTAATAACACATTAATACATTGTATGTTAATTAATTGAATATGAATTAAATATTTTGGGGAAAAATATCACTTTTAAAGCTGGGTACAGATCCCAAATAAAGTTCTGCTAGTAACAAAAGAAAGGAGAGTATGTATTGCGTAGGGTCGTAGAAGTAGCTGCCAGCCCTCACCCCATCTTATAAGGTTCCCTTCCACATAGTAGTTATTCACTGAACAGTGGCTAGTTTTCTTTTTCTGATTTAGTTGACAGTTTCTGAACCTAGCTGGTGCATCTATCACCCTACCATATCTGTTCCTCAAAGCAGGGTAAAAAAAGAGGGAGCTCTGAGTTGTCCCACAACTCCTACCTTCCCGGTGTCACCATGATTCCCATGACAGTTAGTGACAGTACATAACAAACTACCCCCAAAACTCAGGAGGATAAAACAATAAGCATTGTCAATGCTCACTAGTCCACAGGTAGGCTGGACGGTTCTCTGGTCTCAGCTGAGCTTGCTCACCCATCTAAGGTCAGCTGCAGGTCAGGGAGGTGGCTGTGTTGAGCTTGGCTGGGCTTTCTCACAGCTGTGGTAGGTTGGAGCTGCAAAGGGACACTGGAAGGACTGGATACAGGTAGATGTAAAGAATTGCAGCCATACTGTAATCAGTTCACCCCAGTCTGAGGGATGCTCTAGCGGCCTGATGTCATGGTAGGACCCAGGATATTCTGCTTACTTGTGAATTACACCTCCTTTGTCCTGCTATTTCTCTGACCAGAACTTCCTCAGATCCTCCGTTTTCTGCAGAAACATTCATGGACTAGCTTTTCTTTTCACTTGCTCAGTCTTCTTGCTGTCCTTCCCTGATATCCAGAGAACACCAGGACGCTGGACAATTAGAGTGTTTTTGCCCAGGAGTATCTCACATCTCCTCCCTCTGGCCCTCACCCACTTGTATCAGGGCTCTGTCTTGTCCCATCAGCTGCTCTTCCCTTCCAGACTCAACCTCTGTGAGGCACGGGCAACCCTCCATCCGAATAGCTGAGGGCACTGGGGTGAAGCCCCCAATGCTCCCAATAGTTTTTATCCTACAACTCCCATTTCATACTAAAGATACCTTCTCCTCTGGAGCTTTCTTTTTCTTTTTTTTTTTTATTTAAATTTAATTAGCAGACATATAGTACATCATTAGTTTGAGATGCAGTATTCAGTGATTCATCAGTTGCGTATAACACCCAGATCTCATCACATCAAATGCCCTCCTTGATGCCCATCATCCACTTTCCCCGTCCCCCCAACCGCCTCTTCTTCCTCAGCAGTGAAATCAGTCAAGCAGAGAAAGACAATTGTCATCTGGTTTCACTCATATGTGGAATATAAGAAATAGTGCAGAGGATTATAGGGGAAGGGAGGGAAAACTGAATGGGAATAATCAGAGAGGGAGACAAATCATGAGAGACTCTTGACTCTGGAACTTTCTAAACAAGCCCAACACCGGGCAGCTCGCAGCCAGGTCAGCTCCCTGGGGCTGCATCCGTTTGGACACACCTCAAAGGGTTACCTTCTTTCTTGCCACAGGTGTGAAGTTCTTATGAGCACAGACCCTGGAGCCAGGTGGCCTGGGTTCTTGACCTGGCTCATCTATCACTTGCTTCCTGTGTGATTTGGGGCCAATTACTTCCTTCTCTGTACTTGGGAACAGTGATAGCCTGCCGGGAGGGTTATCGTGAGGATACCTCATGCTCCCAGAACAGTGCCTGGCACACAGCCATTCGCAGATGAGGCTGTCCCTGCCCCCTTTGCCACTATTCTCTCTTTTTGGTCCCGTTCACCCTATACTTTCACTAGGTAGAATGAATCCTGGCTGCTGCTTGAATTGTTTCCTTTTACACTCATCCAATCCTCCCCCTTCATTTATTCAAACCCCGCCTGTGTGATTCCCATATATTAGTCACTGTGTTAGACACAGGGGACCAAAAAAAAAAAAAAATCAGTCAGCTGTGGTCTTTGTCCTCATGAGACAGCCCATTAACAAATTCTTTAAAAATCCCCCCAGCAAGGAAGTACAGCAAAGTACAACCAGAGCTTTGGTCAGGGCCCAGAGTGCAATAACTGTAACTTTTTAGTGTTCTGAAAAGCTGTTACAACAAATTATGCTGGAGTAACTAGGCCATTACCTGCGGCTTACAAATATTTTGGCTACACTTCACTTGGATTTTGACTGTAACCGGATTTGACTTGTCTTTAGTGGCTCCATTTCCTCCGGGTTGAAAAAGAGGTCACATCTTCCAGGAATGAGACCTGACAGGCAGTAGCATTTCTTCTCTGTGAACTGTTTATAGGAAGGAGGGCTGTCATGTGGCACTGGGTATAACTCGCTTTGTTAGAGCCAAATTACAGTCATGGAGGTTCTAAAAAAAATAGGATTTCTACTAGAAAAATACGTGGCCCTCGTTTAAAAAGGCAAATGGTATTAAAAAGCCTCTTGAAAACAGCAGTCTCCTCCACCCTTCCTGGTTCTTCCTCCCCTGCCAAACCTTTTGAGGTGTTTCTTTTGGGATTTATCTCTGTGTGTCTAAATAACATGTGTATATGGCAATTTCTTGACTTCTCTAAGGTGGATGTTCATATGCACCACAATTGTATTGTATCTTATCGTATTGGTGTTTATACCCTGACACTCACGCTTCCTCTGCTTCCCCAGCCTACTGACTTCTTTCTACAACAATCTTTGGCCAAATTAATATTCAGGGTTTGTATTATTTTTGCCATGTAAATGGCCAAAATGTATAGGCTTTTCTTTCTCATACCTACCATTAATAATTGTCTCATTTAAAAATTTTGCTTAATTTTCTGTATACTTGCCATTAATTGATAATGTTGCCTCTACTAGAGCTGAAATTTCTTTGAATAACAGCACATCAAGTTCCATTTTTATCTTAGGTATGTCTCTTCTGGACAATTTCTGGACCTACCTCCAGAAAGACCCCAGACTGCGATTCTGTCAGTTCTCTTCATATTCGTCATAGGATTTCCCTTCATGACCATACTAGGGGTTCCTTTAACTCTTTCCCATGTTGGATCCTTTACTTCCTTGACTTCATATCATTCTCTTTTCAAAAATTTACTTCCTTGTTTTGGTGGAGCATCTTAGTAAATGGAGCTCATGAATATCTAAAAGTAACTTGGTTCTACCTCCACACTGGACTGCTAGTAGCTGGTGTGATGGTTAAGTTTATATGTCAACTTGATATGGGTAAAGGATGTCAGATGGCTAGTAAAACATTATTTTGGGGTGTGTCGATGAGGGTGTTTCTGGAGGGGATGAGCATTTGATTCAGTAGACTGCATAAAGATTGACACTCCTTGGTGTAAGCAGGCCCAAATAGAAGAGACAATGAAAGAAGGGAGTCACCTTTCAAGAAAGTCAAGATTTCTTGAGCTGTGAAGTCCATCTTCTCCTGCCCTTGGTCATCAGAGCTCCTGGCTCAAACCTTTGAATTCTGGACTTACACTGATGGTTCTTTGGTTCTCAGTCCTTCAGCCTCAAACTAAATTGTATGACTGGCTTCCCTGGTTGTTCGGCTTGCAGACAGTCCACTGTGGGACTTCTAGGCCTCCAAAACCAATTTTGTGAGCCAATTCCTCCAACAAATCACCTCTTACCTATATCCTTACCTATGGCTATAGCTAAATTATCTCTATATATCCTATTGGTTCTGTTTTTCTGGAGAATTCTAACACAGCTGGGTATAAAATTTTAGTTTACAAATAATTTTCACTCATAGTTTGAGAAGCATTGTTCCATTGTTTTCCAGATTCCCTCGTTACTTTTGATAATTCTGAAACCATTCTGATTCCAACCCTCTATATGTGGCCTATCTTTTTTTCCTCCCTGGAACTTTAGGATATTTTCCCATGCCAGCTCTTCTAAAATCATGCAATGGTTCGCCTTGAGGTGGGTCTTGTTTTCATTCTTTGTGCAGGAAACTCAAGTTAGCCCTTTCAATCTGGAGATGAATGCCTTCAGTTTTGGAAATTTTCCTGTAGTTATTTTTTAAAAAATATTTTCCTTTATACTTTCCTTTCTCTCTTTCTAGAACTCTGGTTATGCAATGTTGGAATTCTTTGATTCACAGATTGTAATGGTCTTAGCTTCTCTTTCCAAATTTACATTTTTTTTGGGGGGTCTATCTGGGTGATATTTTCAATATTATCCTCTAATGCTTCAATTTATTTTCTTTCCATTGATTTTTAAAAATATCTGTTCTCCAGGAGCTGGGTGGATCAGTCATTTAAGAGTCCAATTCTTAATTTCAGCTTGGGTCTTGATCTCAGGGTCATGAGTTCAAGCCCTGTGTTGTCTTCCACACTGGATGTGGAGCATGCTTTTAAAAAAGTAACATCACTAGGTATCAGGGAAATATATCAAAACCACAATGAGATGTCACCTTATACCAATTGGAATGGCAAAAATTAACGAGACAGGAAACAACAAATGTTGGCAAGGGTGTGGGGAAAGGGGAACCCACTTACACTGTTGGTGGGAATGCAGGCTGGTACAGCCACAATGGCGGTTCCTCAAGACATTAAAAATAGAGCTACCCTATGATCCAACAATTGTACTACTAAGTATTTACCCCAAAGATAAAGATGTAGCAAAAAGAAGGGGCACATGCACCCCAATGTTCATAGCAGCAATGTCTACAATAGCCAAACTGTGGAAGGAGCCAAGATGTCCTTCAACAGATGGATGGATAAAGAGATGTAGTTCATATATACAATAGAATATTACTCAGCCATCAAAAAGGATGAATATCCACCATTTGCATCAACATGGATGGAACTGGAGAAGATTATGCTAAGTAAAATAAGTCAACCAGAGAAAGACAATTACCATATGGTTTCACTCTTATGTGGAATATAAGTAATAGTGCAGAGAACAATAGGAGAAGGGAGGAAAAACTGAAGGGGAAGAAATCAGAGAGGGAGATAAACCATGAGAGACCCTGGACCCCAGGAAACAAACTGAGGGTTACAGAAGGGAGTGGGGTGGAGGATGGGGTAACTTGGTGATGGGTTTTAAGGAGGGCGTGTGTTTTGATGAGCACTGAGTGTTATATGCAACTAATGAATTGTTGAACGCTGTATCAAAAACTAATGATGTACTATATATCGGCTAATTGAACATAATAAAAAATTTAAAAATAAATAAAATTAAAATAATAAAAATTTCTGTTCTTAACTAACTGGTGGTTGCCAGAGGAGAGAGAGATAAAGGGGTGGGAAAAATGGGTGAAGGGGAGAGAGAGATACAGGCTTACAATTATGGACTGAAGAAAGCATGGGTGTTACAGTTTCAGCATAGGGATACAGTCAATGGTATTGTAATAGTGCAGTTTGGGGACAGAAGTTAGTCACACCTGTGGTGAGTACAGTATAATGTAATGACTTGACAAATCACTATGCTGCACACCTGGAACTCATGCAACATTGCTAGTCAACTATACTTCAATGAAAAAAAAGTTCTGTTCTCATACACTAAATTTCCCCAAGCTCCTCATTCTATGACTCTACAAATATCACCTCTCTTTTTAAGCATCAGCTTTTTGATTCAAATATGCAACACCTTCTCATCTTTCTGAGGATAACTTTTTAAAGTTTTATTTTAAAAAGGTTCTATTCCTTTTACAGTAGCCAAATTATGGAAGCAGCCCAAGTGTCTGTCGATAGATGAATGGATAAAGAAGATGTGCTCTCCGTATACAATGGAATATTATTCAGCCATCAAAAAGAAGGAACGCTTGCCATTTGCAATGACATGGGTGGAGCTAGAGAGTGTTATGCTAAGTGAAATAAGTCAGAGAAAGAAAAATGCCATATGATTTCCCTTATATGTGGAATTTAAGAAAGAAAATGAATCAGCAAAGGTGGAAAAAAAGAGAAAGACAAAGACAAACTAAGAAACAGACTCCTAACTATAGAGAACAAACAAATGGTTACCAGAGGAGACGTGGGCAGGGGATGGGTGAAATAAATGATGGGCATTAAGGAGGGCACTTGTTGTGATGAGCACTAGGTGACATACGGAAGTGTCAAATCACTATATGGCACACCTGAAACTAATATAACACTGTATTAACTATATCAGACTTAAAACATAAATAAATAAATAAATATGAAAAAATGGTTGCACAATATTGTGAATGTCCTGTCACTGAGTCATTCACTTTAAGTTGACTAGTCTTACATTTCTCCTGATGGAGGGTGGGGTGGTGAGATGCGTGAACAAGGATAGGGGCTGAGGGTCTTAGGATCTAGTCTGCCCTTTGGCACTTACTGGCTGCTTGCATGTGAACATGTTACAGGACTGCTCTTCATTCCAGTTTTGTGAATATTTTCTGATCTGTAAAGTGATGAGTTGAAGACAGATGCCTGGTTGTCCTCAAAGACAGTGCTTGGGCAGAGGCCTTTCGAAGATCAGGTGTCAGCCCCTTTGGGAGTCAAGAGTTACTAGGAGTCCCTTTGAAACCTGGAGCAGTCATTTGATCCTTGCCCGCACCTTTGGAGCACCACTTTGAGGTAAAGGTATAAAGCACATTAAAAGTAAGAGAATACTTGAAACACAAGATAATCCCCAGGGGATAGAACTGTTGACCAGAACAGGTGACTTAGAACTTAACCTGTTGGCTGAAATTGATCTACTTAAATTTTCATGCATCGTGGATGGCTAATAGTTTGGCCTTACATTCCTCAACTCAACATCCTTTCTCCTTCCTTAGATCCAATTCCGGCTCTCCCTGGCTTCACACCAATTTCAACTGCAGTGGGGACTGGGGTATCTGCAGAAATCATGCAAGAGGGGCTCATCAGCAGGTTAGAAAAGCTAAGACAAATCAGTGGGGCAAAACAAATATTAATATTCCAAATCATTATAAAGGGCAACCTCATTTACATATAAAAATAATTTAGGAGGGGAAAGGAAGGAGAGCCAAAGGGACTTGGGAGACAGGGTCTGGGGTACAGAGGGAACTGTAGGCAGTGATGCAGGATCTTCTTTCAGACGTTTACCAAAATATGCAGAGCCCTTTAAAGCTGTAATTCAGAACCTAAGCTACTTCTGAAACTCTGCTGTTAATTTTAGAATGTAAGAATTGGAGGCAATTTTGTGTGGTTTGGGTTTCATAAGTCTTGAGAGAAACTTCCCTCTCACTCATGTGCCTCAAATGATTCCTGTCTGCCCCACCTCCAGCCTTTACTTTCCCTCCTCACTAAGTACCAGTCCTTCTCCTCCTTCTCCTTTCTTCCCTCTCTCCATAAAGGTCCCATCCTCTCCCCATCCCCACTACACTGTTTCCCCCAAACCCTGCTGAGAGCCCTGCTCCAGCCTCCGGGGCTGTGGGAGATATGCAGACCTCCTCCCTCGGTCTGCCTCTTCCTCCAGCCCATGTCCTCCCCTGGCTGCTTCCAGGACAACCTCTGAGTTGTCTCCACAAGTCCTCTGAATCAACCCCTTTGGATCCCTGATGTTTATCTTCTAAGTTGAAAAGTTTAATTGCAGCCCTGAGTGAGGCCTTGGGGGAGAACAGGGGAGAGTGGAAGTAATAAATTCCCACCCAACCTGCAGGATGTGGTCCAATGCCACAGAGGGGCAGTGACTTCGGGGGTGGGGTGGGGGGTGAAGTGGGGGTTGGAGAATTGGGAGAGTTTGGGGTTCAACAGGCCAGGAGGCTATGCCCCCTGGTGATTAATTAGCATATGAGAGCTTGCAGCTTGCTCTCCACATGCAACTCTGCTCTGCTCAATTTGTCTCTGAAAACTCTAGTTTTCCTAGAAACTGGAAAAAAATCCGTTTTTTCCATGACTCTCACTTTTTTCTTCTTTGGGGCAAATTCTTCAATTCCACATGTCTATTTTAACTCCCCAAGCACAGATGGTGAGGAACAAGCCCACAAGGTAAAGTCGCATTGTCCTGCTGCATCCTAGCTAAACCTTCGTGGGTTTGGTCTGACATGTTTGCAGTGGCCTGAAAGGGGAAACTCAGCTTCCTTGGACATGTTAAATCGGGTCCATCTTTTTGCCATCCTTGAGAAATGGATGGGTTCGTGAGCTTGCATTTGGAAGGAACTGTATTTTTTAAACATACCTGAAGTCCAGAGGACCCTGGCGTGCCTGCCAAAATGATGCAAAATACTGAGCCCAGGGAAGAAATGGGAATCTGAGTGCGGTCTCCCTGATGTGGCATCCTGAGTTCTACAGGTCAGGTGGGGGAGTGCCTGGGAAGCCAGTTGGATCCACCATTTGTTTCCCAGCTGGTTTACTGTGCTATTTTGAACCATTAGTCTCTGCTTCACTACTTCCCTATGTGCAGGATCTAAAAGCATAAAATAAATCCCAAGATGAATTTTTTTTTTGGCATCTGAGGTCTAAGGAAAAAATGTTTGGCGGTGTGTACTATCAACTCTAGGCAAGGTAGAATTGGCCAGAAGGTCATTTGTTGGTCTGGCTTCCAAAGGAGTTGGTTCCTTGGTTTCTCCATTCATTCCCCTTTTGCTATTAATTTTTCCCAAGCAACCAAGTCAGAAGACTTTTTTTTAAAAGATTTTATTTAAATTCAAGTTACTTAACATATAGTCTATTATTAGTTTCAGTAGAATTCAGTGATTCATCACTTCCATGTAACACTCAGTGCTCATTACATGGAGAGCCCTCCTTAATCCCCATCGCCCAGTTACCCCATCCCCCTACCCCCCTCCTCTCCAGCAACCCTCAGTTTGTTTCCTATAGTTAAGAGTCTCTTATGGTTTGCCTCCCTCTCTGTTTTTATCTTACTTTACTTTTCCTTCCCTTCCCCTATGTTCATCTGTTTTGTTTCTTAAATGCCACATATGAGTGAAATCATATGGTGTTTGTCTTTCTCTGCCTGACTCATTTCACTTAGCATAATACACTCTCGTTCAATCCACATTGTTGCAAATGGCAAGATTTCACTCTTTTGATGGCTGAGTAATATTCCACTGAATATATATATACCACATCTTCTTTATCCATTCCTCAGTCAATGGGCATTTGGGCTCTCTTCATAGTTTGGCTGTTGTTGATAATGCTGCTGTAAACATTGGTGAACATTTACCCTTCATATCATTATTTTTTTATCCTTTGGGAAACTACCGGGTAGTGTAATTGCTGGGTCATAGGTTAGTTCTATTTTTAACTTTTTGAGGAACCTCCATACTGTTTTCCAGAGTGGCTGTACCAGTTTGTATTCCCACCAACAATGTAAGCGCGTTCCCCTTTCTCCACATACTCACCAACATCTGCTGTTTCCTAAATTGTTAATTTTAGCCATTCTGACTAGTGTGAGGTGGTATCTCCTTGTGGTTTTGATTTGTAGTTCCCTGATGATGATGATATTCAACATTTTTCATGTGTCTGTTAGCCATTTGTAACAAGTCAGAAGACATTTAATATTTTTATCGACAAAGATTCTCTTGTCTACCAAACTACTTAGGCTCCACTGAACATTTCAAGTAGGGCTTGACTTTTGGGTTCTCATCTTCATCTTTGCATTGTCCAATTTGAGCAAGAATCTTGCTAAGCCAACTTAACCAGAATCCCCAAACTTTGATATTTGATCCAGTTTCTTATCTTTCACCATCCCCCAGCTGATATCTGATCACCTCAGCCTGCCTTCAGCAAGATTCCCCCTCACCCCTAATGTTTCCTCTTGATAATTTTCATCCGCTGACTCCCACTCTGCCCCATGGCTATAAATTCCCATGTATCCATTCTGTCTTCAGAGCTGAGTCCAATTCTTCCCATTACAGTGATCCCTACTCCTCTTGCCTTGAAAAGTCTTCCTTGCTGTGCTTTCACAAGTGCCATTGAGTAATTTTTTTCTTTAGGATACTTTGTATTTAAATGACTCTTTTACTACTTGTAATATTGGCCTGTGACAGGAGCTGTTATGACCACTATTGAGAAACTCAGTTAGGACATCACACGTCCAGATGGTAACCCCTGGTAGGGAAGACCCCTACCATCTAGGTTTTCTGACTCCCACATGCTTGCTTTCTTACTAGAGGCAGAAATGAGGTGCTCTCTAGTTTGAAGAATGCTTGGAGCAAAACGTGTTAGTGTCAGAGCTGAGTATGAAGTATAACTTTGATGAGTTCTTATTCCCTGCCCCATTCAACAGGGGCCGCTGTATCTGCTAAGACAGGAAAGTTCTAAGCCTTATTATGTAACAGCAGCTGCATTTCCCAGGAAGATCACTATCCTTGCAGCATCTCAGCTTTGAGAAGTGCACTGGGAATGGACTGTTGGATATTTTGGGCCAGATCTCTACCAGGGGAAATAATCTGAGTGATTTGAAAGAGCTTTTTTAAGCCCACCAAGTCCTGTGATGAGGTTGTGCGTCATTGGAGACATCACTTGGTTCTCAAAGGGTCTCTAAGACTCCCATTCTCACCAGCAAATTTCAAACTCATTGCCACTGGGCCAAACCGGGAGATAAAGGACACGCTGGAAAAAATGAATTTGAAAGAAGCCAAGAGACCCTACCATTAAGTCAACAAGCTCAAAAAAAAAAAAAAAAAAAAAAAAAAAAGGGAACAGAAGAGAATTTGTAGCAGTCATCTGTGTTCTCCTGGGGTTGCCAGGAAGTTGTCATTAAAGTAATAGCAGTATGTTTGAGATGAATGCTGATCTTTATAAAATGACCCAGTGAGAGAAAGTCTAAAAGAGAGAAAGTAGGAACATGTAACCGGGGTTAAATTCAAGATCAGTTATTAACTACTTGTGTGACCTTGAATATGTCACATCTCCTTTCTTATCCTCGGTTTCTTTATTTGTACAAAGAGGTGGTTGGGCAAGGAGATCCCATTTTTTAAGGCTCCTAAAACTACCTGACATTCTTTAGACTTCAATTTTCTGTCGCAGCACCAAGGAGAAGGGTCGTGACAGGTTGCTATTGCCACTGGGCAGAGAGAATACCTGCCAGGATCCTGTACCCAAACACACTAAGGAAATAATAGTGTCACTGCCCCACACAATTCACATCCAAATGGGAATTTATAGCTACAGAGCTTTCCATGCACATTATCTGAATTATTATGGTAAGCACTTCAGTACTCCCCCAGGCTGCTGGGAGGACTGACATTGATATAAGTATATGAAAAAGGTACATTCTTTGACCAACTGGAAGGAGCAAAATGAGCTTCCAGAAGCTGGCCATGCTCAGGACTGGACCAGGTGCTTCTCAATACAAGTTTTGATTAACCTCTGCGGTGATTATTCTATTTGTGGTCATGTGTTTCTACCTCTCTTTTGCTCCCTTCATTCCACCATTCATCCACTTGTCCACCCATCTATACGTCCATCTATTCTTCCATCCATCTATCTCCCCACCATCATCCATCCATCCATCCATTATCCATACATCCATCCATCCATTATCCATCCATCTCTCATCCCTCCATTGAGCCCATCTATCATCCACACATCTATCTGTCCACCATCCATTCATCCATCCATTATCCATACGTGGATCCACCATCTATCCATCCATCCATCCATCCTTCTAGCCATCCATCATCCATCCATCTATCATCCACACATCTATCTGTCTGTCCATCATCCATTTACCCATCCATCCAATCTTTCATCTATTATTCTCTAAAAGTATTTACTGAGCACATAGTTACAGGGGCTATGGCAGGTCCTGTGGGGGTTATAAGGGACACATTGAAGATGGGCCCTTGTATCAGAAAAGTCCTTTTTTAATGTAGGAAGGACTTTTTTATGTGGGAAGACAAGCCCTTGCAGCAAAGATAGCACAGCTAGAATGATCAGTGCTGATGAAGAGTACGAGAGAGTCACGGGGCCCTCTTCATCCCTTCCTTCCTCTCCCTCCCTTCCATTCTTGGACACCTGGTATAGCAGACCTATCCCTGTCCAACTTCTTCCTTAGCTGAAAGTAATTAAGTGGTCACATTTACACAGCTGAGAAAAGAACATCACAGAGCCACTTCACAGAAGATTGTTGAGCTGCTTCCTGAGTGAATGGCATTATTATTGCAGCTGAGCCTCCTACTCACCCAGAGGAATGTCACTGTGGTAGCGTGGGCCCTTACTCAGTTTCCTCAGAGCACATTAATATATAAATATATGTACATATATATAAAATGGATGTATCCTCTTTTGGAGCCTCTTAGTATGACTCTCAATCAACTTGTTCTTTTATCATTGATTATAATAAAAATGAATAATTAAAAGGACATGTACTTGCTACGCTATGTTCCCTGACCATCCCACTTCAGGATGCTTGTGGTAAACTGGAGTTTGTCAGAGGAATGTGATCAGTGTGGTGAGAAGGGCATGGTGTGGAGATCGAGCCACCACATCAAAAGCTGTGGATGGTTAGTGTCCCCACACTAAAGGGCTTCTCGCCTGAAGGAGGAGGGTGTTTCTCATGGCTTAACCTAGAAGCTCAAAGCCAAGATAAAATTCTAAGGCAGATTTTAGTTCAACGTAAGAAGCCACTTTTTTGAAACCCCCAAAATGTCCATCCTGTGAAAAACAAATGAACAAGATGGGGCAGATCCATACAACGAGATTATCATTTGGTGATGAAAGGAAGGAAGCGCTGACTCCTGCTACACAATGGATGGATCTTGAGAACACGATGCTAAGGAAAAGAAGCCGGACACAAAGGGCACGTATTGTATGATTCCATTTAGAGCAAAAGTCCAGAATAGCAAATCCAGAGACAGAAAGTAGATCAGTGGTTGCCTGGGATTGGGGGTGAAGGTGGTGGTTGGAAGAAAATGGGGAATGACTGCTCATGGGTATGGGGTTTCTTTTTAAGGGATGGACATCTTCTAAAACTGGGGTGATGATTGAAAAACTCTGTGAGTATATGGAAAACCACTGGTACATTTTAATGTATGTTATGTAAATCGTATGTTATGTAAATTGCATTTACGTAAATATCTCAAAAAAGCTACTCTAAAAATCAGTTTACCTGTTTTTAACTTAAAAAAAAATCAAAACTACCTTTTAACAAAGAGAGTGAAAGAATATACTAGCACAGTGCTTGACCTGTGGGAAGACCTGGATGGCCTCTGGCTCCCTTCTGTCTCCCTGACTTGTCCAGCAAAGGGAACCACTTAGCTGAGGAAATCAGAGCTGTTCTCACCCTGGAGATACCAGCAAATACAAGGTGACCATCTGAAGAGGGTTGTAGAAGGTTCCTGCAGGGAGAGGGAAGATGGGTCTGGATTTGGATTTCCTTGAGAGTAGAGCCTGAGACAAAGACTGGGGGCCAGTCACTGATTTGGGAGATGATGCCAGGAGCCAATAGTTTGGAGCAGGACAGGCAAGGCAGGAAAAGAGGAGCTAACATAAGGAGCATTGTCAAGGTCACTGCTGTGGTCCTCCTGAGAAATGTACAGAATGCCTCTGCAGATGTTCTGTTTGAAGGGTGGGGGCTGGGCCAGCCACCCACCAGCTCCTCTTCCCACTAGCTGACTGCCCCACACCTCCAGGCTGTACTTGTGTAAGAACCTAGGGGACCACCACAAGGCTCCAGGGTCTGTGTACCGCATGCCTGGAGTGAGATGCTGTGAGTGAAGTGAGCCTCAGCTCGCATGGAACTTTCCAGCACAGCTGTGACTGAAATCAGGGGTGGATCAAGGAGATGTGTTATAGGCAGCAGACACATCTGCCATAACGAGCAATTTTGGCTCAAACAAGCAACTTAATGGATCTGAGTAGCATTTTTTTAAAATGAAGTAAAATGAAATAGAAGTGATCAAATGTATTGCATCTGAAAGATATCATTTCAGGAAATGTTTGTTTCATTACAGACTAAGCATGTTTGTGTGCCTATGTAAGTATTGGGTTGTGACCTAAGAAGTGTTTGTTTCTCTGTGCATCACAGAGAAAATGCTGTTCTACTGGAACAATCTCAGATTCTTTCAGAAAGTGCAGTTCATTTTAAAGTAAGTTTTTAGGTTGTTGTGGAGAAGCTTGAAGTGAGGTGTGTCCTGGTAGAAAGAACAGGAATGAGGTACGAGTTCAAGGAGATTTGGGCTCTGGTCTTGTCTCTGTTTCTTAGCAATAACAATCTGGGACCACCTACCTTATGTAAAGAGATTTATTTTAAAGAATTGGCTTATGCAATTGTGGGAACTGGCAAGTTCGAAATCTGCAGGGAAAGCCACTACGCTGGAAACTCAGGCAGGGTTTCTATGTTAGAGTCTTGAAGCAGAATTTCTTCTTTGGGAAACCTGTTTTTGCTTTTCAAGACCTTCAACTGGTAAGATGAGGCCCACCCACATTATCAAGGGCAATCTTCCTCACTTATGGTCAACTGATTGTAACTGTTAAGCCCATCTACATAATGCCTTTCACAGCAACATCTAGATTCAAGTTTAATTAAGTCACTGAGTGCTATAGTCTAGCCAAGTGGACATTAAGCATGAATATCCCACTAGACCATGCAGGGATCTGGACCAATAGAGGTCTTGGTTCCTTTCAGTCTGCAGCCCCTTGAATCCGAGCTCATTCTTTCACAGCCTCAAAACTAAATGCTTTAAGGTGACTGGAATTTGCAGCCTGAGGATTGCGCTCTGTTACTTTGAAACTCCAGAATGTTCAAATTCAGCCCTGTCCCTAGTTTTACAGGTGGGAGGACCCAGATACAGAGTCCAGCTCATTCAGTAGAGTCCTGCCATGCACTTGTAGCCAAGCCCTGGCTCTCAGTGAGACATCCTGTCATTCTTAGAGAGCATGAAGGATTCCAAATGATAATTTGTTCCAGCCAAGTAGAGAAGGAAATACTCTGTTTTAACAGAATCTTGTTCTCTTGAACGAGGGTATAGTTGTGTTTTCATTTGGTGGTGAACATGATTGAGAGCACATTTCCTATGGAGAACAGGCCCGGGATCCTTCCTTATGGGAGGAGAAGAAGGACCTTTCCAGAAGAAACAGGGGCCGGGGGAGGGGGATTGGTGTAGCAGCTGTACTGGGAAACTCAAGCCACTCCAACTGGGATGGATGGTGGGTTTTCAGTCATCAGAACCAGATGCGCAAATGCATCTGGGCCCCTCCACCTCGCCACAGGGTGACCAAGCCCGGAAGCGGGGATGTGGCCTCAGGAAGGCTCTTCCTCACATTGGATGTCTGTGATCCTTCAGTGCAGGCTGGAGGAGGGGGCCCGGTGGTCTGGAATGCATTGGCCTTTCTCCCACCCTTCCTTCCTCCACGCTCTCTGGCCTTCTAATCATTTAAACATGGAAGCGACCAGATTCCCATCTTTACATGTGCTCAGTTCTTACTTTAGCAGAGCTTCAGCAAGGTTGGAATTGGTCAAGGCCCCAGTCTCTCCTCTGTGGCTTGTAAAGAGCTTAGCTTAAGCTGCACTTTTATGTGTTATATGTTGGGGATCTGTGTAAGATTTCATTTGAGAAAAACAAGTTCTACTGCATATGTGTGTGTGTATATCTCCATGATGTGAAAATCATCACTGAAGATAATGGGAAAGTATTTAAAGTGATTGTCTTCGATCTGATGAAAGTAATATAAGGTTAAAACATATGGGAAAAAATTTCTAAATCACGTGTGACCTTCCAAAATACTTTCTTCATACCCTTATTTACAATCTCCTCCGTAAGAGTCAAAGAGTCAAGCATTCCTGTATATAGTCAGAAATTATTAAAGATGGAAAGGTGTATGTGACACAAGGCAAAACACCTCTTAGTTGGGCAACGTTGGGAGACGAGTTAGAGCACACAGTGCTCCATATCCAAAGGGCAGGGCCTCTGCAATCTCACCCCTGTCTCCCAGACCACACCTGCCAAGTCAGCCCATTCCAGCAGACCTAGCTGAACACTGGCTTTCCATCGAAAGGACAATAATCTCCCAGGGGTCTCATTTCACACTCAGACAACATAACATGTCAAGCCAAGAACACAACCTATATTTTAGATGGGAGAAAAGCCTTTTTTTTTCTTTTTTTCATGAACCTCAAGATACCTCTAGTTCCTGATTTTCCCCCATGTGTATGCAATTAAACAAAATAAAAAGATATTGCTTGGCTTTGGAGGGAAAATAAACGCCTCCTGAAATTAAAACCGCTTGGCATGACATTGACTTTTAGTTGTACTTTTGCTCATGAGAAATAGTAGTTACTAACATTATAACCAAATTTATTCAAAGAAGTCATTTTGGTGTTTCCCTTTAACTGAAAGGTGCAATGACACCTGAGTGATCTCTAGTTGGCCTTTGCTTACGTCGTTTGGGATAATGGCAAATAAGTGTGTGCTCTGGTACAGGGGTTGTTGTCAGGAATTGTGAAGAGTGTCCAGTGAGGAAAAGAGCCTGGGGGAGGGGTGACCCTCTAGCAGCTGGTAATAGCAGGACATGGCCACACAGGAGCTTGGCATGGGCTCTTGAGTTCCATGAGTGATAACATCATGGAGTCATGGATAGTTCACAAAATCCTGTGGTTGGGTTTGTGGATTTTCTGTCTCATGCATTCTTCCTCCACAATACTCATCCTCCTTCAGTCACACCCATTTTGGATCCCAGGGGAGGTAAATGTTCTTGTCTTGGCCCTGTTTCAGGTCTTCTCTCTTGGGCATCTTCCTTCTGTAGGGAACTAGAGAATAATAATGACCCAGCAGTTGGCGCAGATTTCCTAGTTGCCCAGCTTCCTCCACTTCAGCTTCCACCAGAGAAACACAAGCCCTCCTACTGAGTGTCTCTGCCTGGGAATTTGCATTCCCTCTATCTTGTCTCCAAGCTCCAGCTCCCTTCTTCTGCAGGTAGTTGAAAGGATTTTGTGCCAGTTGTCTACAGGTGTGGATCTGGGTGAGGACCAAGATGCTCTAACAGGGGTCTGTAGGCAGAGGTAGGTGCTGGGAGAAGCCATGCTTGCCAATGCCAGAATCAGCCTGGGCTTTCTAATTACTTTTGGTCTCTTACTTACAATCAAATGAAGAAAAATTAAATACTCTTCAACCTCGAGCAGTTCTGGGCAAGTGGGAACAGTGCGTTCCATTCTGCTCTGGCTTATTTTTCAGCTTGTCTCCAAATCTGGTTTTAGAGGTGATTTCTAGAAACCATTCAACAAAGAACCTACTATCATTGCTACTATATCTTTTATTTATTGAGTGCTGACGTTCTGCCAGGGACCTCATATACATTTTCACCTAGCTCAACCCTGACAGTTGTGTATGATCTTCTTCCCCATTTGGTGGTAGAGGAGATGGAAGGTCAAAGAGGCTAATCAATTTGCCCAAGGCCATACAGCTGTAAGTGTAAGAGGCCAAATCTAAATCCAGACAGTCTGACTCTGAAGTGGTCTTTCTCCACTACTGAAGCACATTACCTTTGACATCATTTTTATATCATCACATTTCCAAGCTAATTCAAGTCAATGTTCTCTTCCTAGTTTCACCTCCTCTTCCCTTTGCAGTTTCCACTGCTTCTGCTTGACTCAGGCAGAGTATACTCATTCATTCAGCAGCACATAATTATTGATTGCCTACTGTATGCCAGGCACTGTTCTTGACACTTACACTAGAACAATGAAAAAATGAAACAAGCCCTCCTTTTGTTATGAACAAAAGTAAAACAAGAAGACAGAACATTTCCCAGCATTACCCTGAAACTAAAACCGAAGACATCACCAAAAACAGAACAAAATAAAACAAAACTATAGACCAATATCCTTCATGAACATAGATACAAAGATTAATATAGGAGATTAATAAATTGAATCCATCAACATACAAAAAGTATAACACAATCAATGAAGTTTATTCTAGAAATTCAAGGCTGGTTCAATATTAGAAAATCAAAGCACTCTATTAATAGTCTAAAGAAGATAAATGATATGATCATATCAAATATTATAGAAGAAGCACTTGACAAAATTCAACATTTGTTCATGATTTATAAAAATCTCAGCAAACTAGGAAAGGAGTTCTTCAAGCTGATAAATGGCATTTGTTGAAAAACTGTAGCTGAAATCACACTTAATGATAAAAGATTGAATCCTTTCCCCCTAAGATCAAGAACAAAATCGTCTCTTCTCACTATTCTTATTCAACATTGTACTGGAGGCCCTAGCCAGTGTAATTATGTGAGAAAAAGAAATAAAAGGCATCTGGATTGGAAAAAAAAAAGTTCCTATTAGCAGACAATATAGTCATCTATGTAGAAAATGCTGAGGCACCTGGGTAGTTCAGGTGGTTAAGTGGCTGCCTTCAGCTCATGTCATGATCCCAGGGTCCTGTGATCAAGCTCCGTGTCTGGCTCCCTACTCAGCGAGGATCCTGCTTCTCCTTCTCCTCCCCACTTGTGCTCTGTTGCTGTCTCTGTTTCTCTCTCTCGAGTGAATAAATTAAAAAATCTTAAAAAAAAAAAAAAAGAAAAGAAAATCCCAAGGAATTTACAAATAAGCTTCTAAAACAAATAAATGAGGTTCACATGGTTGCAGGATACAAGGTCAACTCACAAAAAAGTCAGTCATATTTGTATATACTGACAATGTATAAACTAAACTGAAATGTAAAAATCAAGAAATAAAATAAAATACTGGCACATGTATCTAACAAAATCGCACCAGATCTTGATGTTCAAAACCACAAAAAGCTTCGGTTTCTGATAATGGAAAACAAAATCCAAATCAATGGCTAGACATACTATATTCATGGACTGAAAGATTCAACATAGCACAGATGGCAATTTGCCCCAAATTCATGTATAGAGTTAACAAGATTCCAATCAAAATTACAAGAGGTATTTTTTTACAGATCAAGACAAGCTGATTCTAAAATTTATATGACAAGGAAGACAAAGGACTAGAATAGCAACAATGGTGTTCAAAAACAATAAAGTTGAAGAAATCATGCTATCTGATTTTGAGAGTTACTATAAAGGCACAGTAATTAACAGTGTGGCACACAGGTCAATGGAACAAAATAGAAATAGGCCCACATAAACACAAACAGTTGATTTTTGAGAAAAATTCACAGACAATTCAAAGAAGAAATTTAATGTTTCAACAAATGATGCTGCAATAACTGGATACTCATAAACAAAAAAGTAAACTTTGACTTAAAATTCACATTTGATACAAAAAAATTAACTCCAATGCATCATAGATCTAAGCTCAAAATGTAAAGTGTAAAACTATTAAAAGAAAGCAGAGGGGAAAATATTTGTGATCCGTGGTTAGACAAAGTTCTTGGACATGAGGTCAAAAGCATGATCCAAAAAATAAAATATTGATACACTGGTCTTTATCAAAATTAATGTAGAAAATGGTAGAGACTTTGAAAAATAGTTTGGCAGCTGAAGAAGATAGGAAGGAAGGAGAGAAGGAAGGAAGGAAGGAAAGAAGAAAGGAAGGAAAGAAGGAAGGAAAAGAAGGAAGGAAGAAAAAAGAGAGAAAGAAAGAAAAAACTAAACATGCACTTACTCTATGACCAAGGAATTGTTTCATGGACATTTATCACAGAGAAATGAGACATAGAGCACATAAAAATCTATACACAATTGCTCAAAACAGCTTTATTTGTAATAGCCAGAACCTGGAAACAACCAAAATGCCTTTCAATAGGTGAACGGTTAAGCAAATTGTGGTACCTTCATAGCACGGAATACCACTCAGCAATAAATGGGACAAACTGTGGATACAACACAACACAGATAAATCTCAAAAGCATTACGCTAAGTGAAAGAAGCCATTCACAGAAGGCTACCCATTGTGTGATTCCATTAGTACAACATTCTGGAAAAGGCAAAAGTAGAGCCGAAAAAATCAGACCTGTGGTTTCCACCTAGAGTGGAGGAGGGTACACACTACAAAGGGGCCCCAGGGAACTTTTTGGCATCCTGGAGATGTTCTCCACATTGATTGTGGTTACACAGCTGTGTACATTGGCCAACACAAAGAGAGCTGCACCCCTGAAAGGGGTGGGTATTAGTCTATGTAAATTATGCCTCAAGAAATAACGACTTTAAAAAGAGTCAATGATGGAGATGTAACATATAGCATGGCAACTATAGTTAGTAATAATACCGTGTTGTATATTTGTAAGTTGCTAAGTGAGTAGGTCTTAAAAAGTTCTCATCACCCAAAAATTATACCTATGGGGGCATCTTGGAGGCTCAGTCCATTAAGCATCTGCCTTGGGCTCAGCTCATGATCTCAGAGTCCTGCTCAGCAGGGAGTCTGCTTCTCCCTCTCCCCACTCATGCTCATTCTCTCACTCACTCACTCTCTCTATCTCTCAAATAAAAAAATCTTTAAAAAAATTGTAACCATGTGTGGTCATGGCTGTTAACTGGGCTTACTGTGGTGAACATTCTGTAATATATACAAATATCAAATCATTACATCGTGCACCTGAAACTAATATAATGGTATATGTCAATTATATCTCAATAAAAAACAGTAAAGCAGAAATATCTTCAGATTCAATCCCTCTCCTCCCACAAAAAAAAAAAAAAAAAAAAAAAGAGTCAAGGTCAGTCTGAAGCCAGAGAGTGGCCAGAGTTCCAATTTAAATTAGGTAGCTGGGACAGGCCTGTGTGAAAAGATGGTATTTACATAAGTGAGGGGAAATTAGCCATATAGGAATCTCCGGCTTGACCAGCTCAAGGGCAAGGAGCCACCTTGGAGATTGAGAAACTTCAGTGGACTGGGGCTCTGTATCTGTGAGAGGAGGGAGAGTGGGGTTGGGAGCAGAGCTAAGTACCTTGGTGAGGACTTTGTGTTTTACAAAGGGAGAGAGGGGAAGCCCTGGAGCATTTTGAGCAAGAGGGTGATGGGTTTATTTCAGGTCATTTCCAGTTTTAAAAGCTCTTTCAGCTTTCTCTGTAAGTGGTCTGTAGTGGGCAAGAATGGACATAGGGACACCAACAGGGCAGCCAGGGTCGTTGTCTAAGGAGTGAAGGTGGGGATGGGAAGGTGAGGAAGAGAAAAGAACAGAAAGGGAGAAAGATGGGGAAGAGGAGACAAGAGCGGCCCCCTTGCAAACAAACCCCCTTCATATCCAATGTCTGTCTAAGGGTTAACTTTTACTCTGTCAGAAGCCATTCTCTTGGGCTGTCCTAGATTTCAGGGTGAGTGAGCCCCTTGGTGACTGCACTGAGCAGAGGAGAGGATTCATGCACAAAGAATGGGCCCCTCCCCCAGCCTCCTTTAAATTAGCCACCATCAGTCACTCTGCAGCCTGGACTCTGGAGCCCCTTCCTGCCTGTTGCTGAGGGAAAGAGGGAAGAATCTGGCCTCTGTTCAAGAGAATGAATGTAGGGCAGACTGAAAAGAGACAAGACAAAGCTCACCATCAAAGCTAAACTTGATTAAGCATCCAGGTAACACAGCTCTGAACTGTGTGTGATCCAGCATTTGGTTTTGGAAAATTGCTTCCTGGCTCACCCAGTCCCCAGACGAAGTGCATGCTGAGACTGGTCCTATTTATTTATTTTTAAAGATTTTATTTATTTATTTATTTGAGAGAGAGACAGAGGGAGTGAGCTTGAGCAGGAGGTGAGGAGGGGCAGAGAGAGAGGGACAAGCAGGCTTGATCCTAGGACTCTGGGATCATGATGTGAGCAGAAGGCAGTTGCTTAATGGACTGAACCACCCAGGTGTCCCAATATTGGATTTTGATGTGAGAAAGATTTCTACCACAGAAATTGATCATTATGTGTTGACATTTACAGGGAGAATGATTTTGGTAAAGAAAGTGCCCCCTCTCCCAAAAGCGATAGGAAAATGTTTCAATAGAAGATAGAGAACGGAGGATGAGCCTTAATTTGGTTTCAGCATTGAGGAGAGAGTGACAAATAGTAGTAGCTGTCATTAACTCCTTTAAGGCGTTGTCCAGTAAATGTAAAAATAGTGTATGACTAGCAAGAACAACTATATGATATGCACAGTCCTTGGGTAACATTTAGGGGTTTCAGCTACAAGAGTGGCTTAGACAATCAGGGTTTATTATCGTATACATCAAGAGGTTGGAGGTCAGCATTTGCAAAAGTGGTAACTCCACAGCTTGCCGACATCAGAGCTCTATGCCGGAGATATTTTGCGGATTTTGCTTCATGGTCACAAGATGGCTGCCAGCACACCATGTACTGCATCTTTATAGATCAGTATCTGAAGGCACAAACTATATATAAGTGGGCACCACTTTGTGTGCCTATTTTTTTTTTTTTAATCAGGAATGAAATCTTTCCCAGAAAACCCCAGGAGACCTGGATTTCTCATCTCATTGGCCCTATCTGGGTCCCATGCCCACTCCTAAACCATCACTGGCAAATCATGACTTAATGTCCCTGAGGTTCAGTACATCTTCTCTAAATGTATTGCTTCTTAATATCTAAACAAAGTCCCAGGCTAGGTTTTAAACATATCCAGCAACATACCATAGTGATATGAACTGAATATGTACCCCCAAAATTCATATGTTGAAGCCCTAATCCCCAGTGTGATAGTATTAGGTGGTAGGGCCTTTGGGAGGTAATTAGGCCATGCAGGTAGAGCTCTCATGATGGGATTAGTGCTCTTACAAGGAGAGGACAGGGGCACTTGCTCAGTCATTAAGTGTCTGCCTTCTGCTCAGGCCATGGTCCCAGAGTCCTGGGATCAATCCCTGCACAAGCAGGTAGCCCACTTCTCCCTCTCCCTTTACCTGCTGTTCTGCCTGCTTGTGTGCTCGCTCACTTGTTCTCTCTTTCTCTCTGTCAAATAAATAAACAAATAAATATTTAAAAAAAAAAAAGGAGAAGCAGAGGCCAGAGAACTCTCTCTCTCCCTTTCTCTGTCTCTGTTTCCATCTCTCTCTCTCTCTCTCTCTATGTTTGTGTCTCTGTCTCTCTTTTTCTCTGCCATGTGAGCACACAGCAAGAAGGCAGCTGTCTGGAAGCCAGGAAGAGGGCCCTCATTAAGAGCCCAACCATATTGTTCTCAGAATTTCGGCCTCCAGAACCGTGAGAAATGTTTCTGTTGCTTAAGCCACTCAGTCTTTGATATCTTTGTTATAGCAGCCTGGACTAATACACATCATTTATCCTTACTGAATAAATGCACCAAGGACCATGGACCATTGACCAGGTAGGTCACTTGCTCTGTGCTCTGCCTGTATTATCTAATCTTTATAACACCCAGTGAATTAAGCATCTCCATTTTGCAACTGAAGAAACCAGAGCTCCAAAATGTAAAGCAATTTGTCCATGGTCTCACAGGAATCTAGAATTCAAATCTTGTCCCAGCCAACTCTAACGCCTGAGCTGCTAACACTATCCAATGGTAAAGTAGGGAGAATGGAAAACAGACTTACCAGGAACCTATTTTTAAGGAGACCTCTGAGAGATAACTCATTCTGAGTGAGGAAAGAGGCAGACATGCCCAGACTACACCAGCGAGGAGACTTTGTTAGTCGGAGGAAATAGGCAATCTGGAATGTAGTATGGCATCTATGGGCTTGGTCCCTGTTGTCTGAAACATTGTAGGAGATCAGGGCCCAACTAACACTCCTTGGTTACCTTTTTGACAAAAATGGAGCAATGTGTTATTCTCCCACGTCCACCATAACAAGTCACCACAAATCTGGTGCCTTAAAACAACAGAAATTTATTCTCACAGTTCTGGAGGTCAGAAGTCCAAAATTAAGATATCTATCCCCAGAGCTGCATTCCCCACAAGAAGTTCTCAGGGAGGTCCTATTTGTTGCCTCTTCCAGATTCTCAAGGATGCCAGCATTCATGGGCCTGTGGCTGTGTCATCCAATCTCTGTCTGTTGTCACATGGTCATCTTCTCCTCTCTCTTGTGTATCTCTTAGAAGGATACTTGCTTGGGTTTAGGGCCAGCCCAGGTAATTCAAGACGATTTCATCTTAAGAGCCTTAACTTAATCATATCGGCAAAGACCCTTTCTCAAAATAAGATCAGATTCACAGGTTCTGGGGATTAAGACAGGGACACAACTTTTTTTGGCTGGGCTTAAGGGGAGGGGTTCAACCTTCAACCCACTGTGAGCAGATAGGGCTCTTTTGGTTTTATGTGACACAACCACTACCCAAATTAAAATAGCAAAATGCAAATTTGTGTGTTCATGGACACAGAAAGTATAAGGAAGACTCTAGCTTCAAATGGATCTAAGGGCTCCAGTAAAGTTAGCAGGTCTCTTTTCTAGTTTTCATTCCATTTCTCAGCTCTAGTTGTCTCAGCTTTACTTTGTTCTTTCTGCAAACCTTTCTCGTGGGGCTCTTAGAAGCTCACATGCATTACCCTGCAGTTGAAGACGACAGTCTTTCTTGACAGCACTATAGAACATTCCCAGGGAGGACTCTGATTGGCAATCCTGAATCAAATCTCTCCTTCTGCAGAAAAATGTGAGAAGAGGGACTTTCCAATGATTGACAACCCCACTCAAACTATATGGAAGAGTGGAAGCATAGTGTCTCCAAGAAAGGGCTGGGCAAGCAAACTGAATATGTCTACTACAGGACATTCTTCTCCCCTCCACCACTGAATGAGGGACAGCTTTGCATCCAGAGAGCCCCAGGCCACTGCTTATATGAGAGGTGACCAGCAGATAACACATCACACTGGAAATTTGCATCATAAAATGGTGGGAATAGGGTGGCCCCCAAAGGGGGAGAACTTACTCTTGACCACATGCAAGAAAGACACCCATGTGGAGTCCTCAAAGCACCTGTTGTGGAAAACCTTAAGGGAAATGAGAGCCTGTGCACAAATTCAGAGACTGATTGCACCTGGAAATAACTAAGAAATATCCAGAAAAGTCCTGAATGTCTGAAAATTAAGCAACACACTTCAAAATAACCCAAGGGTCCAGTTAGAAATATTAGAAAAGATTTTGAACTGAGTGCTAAGTAAATTGGGACATATTACAGTGTGTGGTGGGGGCAACTAAAGCCATCCTTTGAGGCACATGTATATCCTTAATGCACATATTGGTTGGAGTGAAGGGTTAAAAAATTGAGATAGATATAAATTTCAGAAAGTTAGGGGCTTAGCCAAACTGGGGTATTTATTACCTCCTGTAACTGAAAAGTCCAAGCAAGTTTCTGTTTTCAGACACATCTGGATCAGGGTGTCAGAACATGTCATGAAGAGTTAGTAGCTGTTTATCCTGTTTCTCTGCTTGCCTCCACATTAACCTCATTCTCAGGTAGGTTCTATTCCTATGATGACTGAAGATACCTCAGGTTTATATCCTCCAAGTTTGGCAATTTCATTGAAAGAGAAATAAATAGTTCTAACTAGCTCCAGAAAAAGTTTCTGGATTAACTCTGATTTATCAGGCTGGGGTCACAAGCTCTCGTCTGAACCAATCAATGTGGCTAGGGGTTAAGGTAGTCCCATTAGATTTGAATGTGAAACCGATGATTTGGACATTTTAAGATTTAGCAATCACTAGGAATCAGCATACACTTTCAAAAAACAAACCAACCACATTTGGTTCTGTGTTTGTGTTTTCAGAGGTATTCCTTCTAAAACTCAAGAGAAGGATCCTTCATGTAATCTAATTCCCACAAAGCATTTGATGAAGACCGCCATGATGTCTTTATGGTGGATGAGATGGAATCTTAGTGCATTTGCAGCTGGGTTGAGTTAACCAGCTGTTTGACTGGTTATGATCTGGTTATGACTGGTTATGACTGTAATGATCACTTCATCCTTTCTAACTAACTTCCAAGCCATCTGCTTAAAATTTGTTGATGATCAGTGTGGCAGGATGTCCCCTCAGTTGATGTTCTTTGGAGATTTCTCTTTAAAGGGTAACCCACTGCTTTTTTTCTAACAGAATTTCTTTTCAATATTTTTCTTTTTCTTGGAGAAATGTTTAAAGGGATTTTTTTTTTTCAGATTTGAAGATGATAGGAAACAAAAAGCCCAAGATAATGTCATTGATAAGGAGTCATGTTGAATTTGACTAGAATTTTGTTTTGAAGGGATTAAGACAAGTTTAAACAGTAATTAATATAAAAGACCAGACTCTAGTCAGGGATGTCCAGACCCACCCTTTAGGCTGCCTGCTGTTCTCTTCAGTTCCAACAGTGGGCTCCATTCCTAAGGCCTCAGTTTAAAGGTGATCTTGACAATCTCAAGAGTACTCCCTTCAAGGCATTCTGAATGGTGAGGCATCTGGAACCATCCTGTAGGAATAATGCATGTAAGAACTGAATATATTTAGCCCTGGAAATTGGAGACAAAAAAAAAAAAAAAAAAAAAGGAAGAGCTGTTTTTAAATATTAAAGGACTGTCATGTAGAGGAGAAAGCAACTCTGATCTTGGTACTCCAGAAGCCGCACTGGAGAATGGCAGGGATTTTTAAGAGAGTAGATTTGACTCAGACTGAGACACTTCCTGATAATTCAAGCTGTAAGAGTGGAGCGAGCAGCCCCTCTCCCTTTCCTAGAGAGCGCTAGCAGATTCAAAGGGAACTTCTTCCAGCAGAGATGGTGCTTTGGGGAGTTCCCATGTTGCATAGGTTGGAGAGCTGGAATGAATGATTTGGACATTTTAAAATTTAGCAATCACTAGGAATCAGCATACACTTTCAAAAAACCAACCACATTTGGTTTTGTGTTTGTGTTTTCAGAGGTATTCCTTCTAAAACTCAAGAGAAGGATCCTTCATGTAATCTAATTCCCACAAAGCATTTGATGAAGACCACCATGATGTCTTTATGGTGGATGAGATGGAATCTTAGTGCGTTTGCAGCTGGGTTGAGTTAACCAGCTGTTTGACTGGTAACGATCACTTCATCCTTTCTAACTAACTTCCAATGAATGGCTGGAATGAATGGCCTTTCCCAGTCTGAGTCCAGGCTGTAGACCTGAGTTGAATGAGTCGGGTGCAGAAGTG
Organism: Lutra lutra; assembly: GCF_902655055.1. Taxonomy (NCBI): domain Eukaryota; kingdom Metazoa; phylum Chordata; class Mammalia; order Carnivora; family Mustelidae; genus Lutra; species Lutra lutra. The sequence continues at coordinate 12,823,769 of NC_062278.1, forward strand.
GGACTGACAGAGACACCTGGTGAGGACAAGCGAAGGAGAGAAAAGCCCATTTAGAAAGGAAGTGGGTCTCCATTTACAACAATCTCCAGATTATTTGGCCAACGGGCATGTTGAGTGCATCTACTAAAGTCCAGGCCAGTAGGAGTTGGATTTTACTGTGTTGGGCTCCCTAACCCCTAACCCCTCAGGCTCTATTGGTTTGCCACCAGAGCCCACTGGCCCTGGAGGAGGAGGCAGGGGGAGAAGGAACTGGTTTTCCTCTGCAGTCTCAGTGGGATGAACACTGAGTGGCGGCTTCCAGTCTAAATGGCTTGAGGGGAGGTAAAAGTGCGGGGCATGTCTGTGCCAGGAAGACAGCCAACTTGCGCACTGAGAAAACTAGAATCTTGAAAGAGGCAGGGATACGTATAGGAAAGACCAGCTTCATGAGTCAGCTGGGACCTCTCTTGAGTCTGAATTCCATCTCTGCTCCTCAAACCTGTATGAACTTGAGCAAGTGACTTGGTCTCTTTGTACCTCAGTTTCCTCATCCTCATAATGGAGGCAGTAGCAGTACCTACCTCATAGAATAAAGTGAGATCATACTTGTGAAGTAGTTAAAACAGTGCCAGGAGCACAGAAAGTTCTAGAAAATGTTTAAAAAAAACATACACAACAAATCAAGGTTAGATAGACTCTGGTTGGTACTCCAGTTCTGCCATTTTCTGGCTGTGTGACCTTGACAAGTATCTCAACCTCCCTGTGCCACTTCATCCATGAAATGGAAATGGGAATGCTGACCCCACAGGTGAAGATGGTGTGAGGCAGCATGTAAATTAAGTGGTGGCAAGCCGGCCCTCCATCCACAACCCTTGTTAGTAATCAAAGATGCTGAGGATAAGCAAAGAATGAGTGCCCTCAACCTTTGAACAACATAGGTTTGAACTGCACAGATCCACTTATACGTGGATGTTTTTTGATAATGCAGTTCAGTATTATACACTATAAGTGTATTTTCTCTTCCTCATGATTTTCTCAATAACATTTTCTTTTCTCCAGCTTCCTTTATTGTGTATTTATTTTTAATACATATAACATACAAACTGTGTGTTAATCAACAGTTTATGTCACCAGTAAAGCTTCTGGGCAACAGAAAACTCTTAGCAGTTAAGCTTGGGGGGAGTCAAAACTGTGCAGTGTGTGGGGGTCCACTGTACTTGGCTTCACAGTAGTGTTTTTCCCCAAGTTTCCAATAAAAACAGGCTTGGAAAGTCAGAGATCATTCTGTAAGTATGACTAGGGGAGCCAGGTGACATGAAGTAATAACAGTAGCAACAAAAGTGACAGCAGAAGCAGCAGGAATTTCCTACGTCCTAGGCTCTGGGCCAAACACTTTGTGTAAATTATCCTACTGAGCCTTAGCAAGTCTATGAGACAGGGATGATCATGATCATGACCACCGTCATCATGTCACAGATGAAGAACTTGAGCCCCAACCCCAGAAGTAACTTCTTTGACCTCATGCTGCTTTCCAGGGTGAAACCTGGATTGAAATGGATGTCTGCTAACTCAACCCCACACTCTAAACCAATAGACACAGAGCCTCTGAGACCCTGAAGACTGAATTCATCATAATCAAAGGGTCCCATGAGTTAAATCTGAAGGTCTTAATGTACCACAGGACTAAATGAACCCGAACTGTGAAGTAGATACTAAAAAAGTAAATTTGATCATTTCAGACAATTCTGGACATGTCCTCATTGTCATCTGCCCCACCCTGGTCTGGCTCTGGATGTTTGAATACAGTCACATTTTCGTTGGCCTGAGTTAACTAGAATTTTCCCTTGCCCTGGAATATCTTTATTTTTTTATTTATTATTTCTTTCTATTAAAGACTTTATTTATTCATTTGACAGACAGATATCACAAGGAGGCAGAAAGGCAGGCAGAGAGAAAGGGAAGCAGGCTCCCTGCCGTGCAGAGAGCCCGGATGTGGGGCTCTATCCCAGGACCCCAGGATCATAACCTGAGCCAAAGGCAGAGGCTTTAACCCACTGAGCCACCCAGGCGCCCCACCCTGGAATATCTTTAACCAGCATTAGAGATAATCCTTGAAATGCAAATACTCCAGATCTGGACTATAACTTCACTGAAACTCACAGATACTGAGGAACAAATTGCCAACATCTTTTCCTCTGAAGAATGCCTGATCTATGTCAAACTGCCTACAATCTAAGAGAAGATGAGAAGACCCAGCTTGGGAGACTAGGGGCTCTGGGGAAATCTGGCTTTCATCTTTGGTGCCTATGACTGTGGGGTGTAATTCCTCAAGACTGTCTCTTCCTGCTGAAGCTTCAATGCAAGTTCCAGGTTGTTCTCTCCAAGAAACTAAGTAGCTTCTCCGAGTGGAACAGCTGACAGAGAGAGAGAGAGAGAGAAATGAGAAGTATGGGGGGAGAGAGAGAGAGATAAAGGACAAAGCCTAGATTCCCAAACCACAAGGGAATCAGGGGGTGGGAGAGCCACAACCTAGAAGCCCATGTAGGCTGTGTGCTCTGTGGGGAAGGGCAAAGGAAAGACACGTCCATGAACAACATGGTGGGAGGAAAGCAACGATTTCTGGTGAAGACTTTAAAGTGACAGAAAGAATGGCAGTGATAACCAACACTAGTGTACATTTACCTGTGTCAGCCATTCTATCTGCACTCAGCCTCATTTTATGTGGATATCTCAGTTTAACAAGAAAAAACAAAGGATGAAACAAGCTTTCAACAGGAAGAGTTTGGTTCCAGGCTAACCTTCATGCTTTTCCAAGATCAATAATAATGACCCTAGTAGGCAGGAAATGTTATTGACCCCAGTTTACCAAAAAGAAAACTCAGACATTTAATTTAAGTAACTTACCCAAGATCACACAGTAAGTGGTAGAGCTGGCATTTGAACCTATATTTTGGTTAAAATGCACAGTATCATGCAGAACTGCCAAAGACATGAATGGATGATTGGCACTGAGATGTGTGATGTAAAATGTAAAATGTGTTCAGCAAAATCACTATTGCTTACCAGTTCTGCTGTAAGTTCTCTCGTTGGAGCCTAGGGAAGAGAGGCTGTGTCCTGTCTTAAGGCAGAGCGGTGATGAAAACAGAAGGCACCTGTGGAAGCAGACGATATCAAGGTTACAGCAAAGCTATAATAAGTGGGGAGGGGGCTTCCTTTCTGAGGCACAGAGCAGAGGTAAACTAATCTTTCCACCACAACTTCTTATGACCCAACAGTCTCCGTGCCTGTCTAATCCAAGATCAGCTCAGTAACAGCGACCTCTAACCCAGAATGACTTACAACCACAGAAGTTTATTCATGCTCAAGCTGCATGTCCATTCTGGGTTAACTATATCACGCTCTTGTTCTCTTTTTTCAGAATCTAGGCTGATAAAGCAGCCTCTTTCTGGATCATGTCCACTTTGTAGAAGAGAGAAGAAACACCTAGCAAACCACGTACTGGTTCTTAAAGCTTTTGTTGGACACCACACAGGTCACATGACTTTGGCTTGCATTTGTTGACCAAAGAAAACCAGTGCTAAACCTGATGCTGGGGATGGGGAGGAGAACAGCAGAGCATTATCTCCTTCTGGAAGGGCCAGCAGATATTTTTGAATGATACCATCTAAGATGGTCTCAAAACATTAAATCCTTGAGGACAGAAAAGCTCCACTCCTAGCACCATGACCCAATAAAATGTCCTTGTCCTTCATTAGAATGCATCCCGTGGGGAGGAGGGAGAGCAGAAGGGATGGGGAACAGAGAGGAGCCCCCTGGAGGCCAAGAGCATAAATTAGTGACGACAAGAGAAAGGGGACAGTGCAGCTTTAGCTGATGACAAGGGTGAGTGTCCTTGGTCCAGAGGGGAGGGGAGGTTGCCAAGGAGATCTCTCCAGAAGGTGGGCCCAGAGGAGGGGAACCTGGAACTGCCTGAAGCTACTGTCTGGTTAGAAAATGGAGCAACTATTTTCTATGACCCACTTTTAATGCTGTGAGTTTGTAAAGAAGCTGGGGGAGCCAAACTAATCTCTAAAGGACCTTAATTTCTCAAAAAAAAAAAAAAAAAAAAAAGCACTTCTCTTCAGATAAGTGCAGCTCAGTTCAAGTAGTTCAAGTCTTAGAATAGAAAAAGTAAGTCAGAGAGCAGGCCAGTGTTGAGTGGATCAAAGGGAGTGGTCCTCAGTGTGCTGAGTTTATGCCTTCTGGGGTGACTGTCAAGTGGACCAGAAAGGCAAAATGCATAAAGCAATGGCATTCGGCTGAGGGGCCAGGGGGACCATGAAGACATTTGTCCACAAGAAGTATGGCACATGCACTTACAAAGACATTGGTATAAACTGGGCCAGAGTATTTTAAATTAAAACTGTCATAAAAATCTGGGATATAGGGTCATGGAGCCCATAGGGCATCCTACAACTCCTAAAACTAGGGTTCGCTCTGAAGTTTCATCTCTGGACTGGAGCCATATGATTTGACCTCTCTGTGGACTATTTGAGAATCTGAATGTTTTTAAAAGCATTCTGGGCCAACTTCCAGGTTATAAGAAGCCCTTTGGGGCAAGTGGTAGATTGTGTTGGTTAGCAGGAAGCAAACAGGCAACACGTGGGCAGACATTTTGGCAAGAAGAGGTAAGTTCAAAGTTCACCCTCATGGAGCACAATAAGCATGCAGGATAAAAAGCAGATTACTTATTGATCCAGCTAGGATCTATTGGTTCATCAGCCTTAACAGAGATGAAAATAAGAGTGATTTAAATAAGATAGAAGGTTGATAATTCTCTCTTTCAAAGTCTGAGCTGTATGGGGCAGTCCAAGCTGTAGGGAGCACAGCAGCTGTGATCCACCAGGTCATGTAGGGATCTAGGTTTCTTCCTTCTCTCTGTTCCACTGCTCCCTGTGATGTTATCCTCATTGGAACAGGTTTCCTATCTCCATATCCACTTTCCAGCCCAGATAAGAGGTGTGGAGGGCAAGCAGCTTCCCTGAAGAACAGGACCCTGGGAACGGTGTACATCACTTCTATAATATCTCATTTGCTGGATCTTAGTCACGTGGCCATGGCCACTGCAGGGGGAAGCTGGGAAATGTAGTCCAGCTAGGCAGTTCTACTCCTATGAGGAGGAAAGGAGGGCTAATCCTGGACCATGTTCAGTAAACTGTAAATGACATACAGGTCAGTGAATCAATAAACAAAAATTTCATGTTGTGAAAAATCTCTAAATAAGAAGTTCTAGCTGATAATTGCAATTGTGAATATTTCTCAAGGTGAAAAGAATTCATTCATGGTCTCCTGCCCTAGGACCTCTCTATGGTACCTATAAGGCCTTCATGTCCACTCACCAGCATGGCAGGTCCAGAAGGGACATATTCTTTGTGCAATGGCCCTTCAGCCACATGTTGCCTGGTCCTGACATTCTCTACTTGGGGCAGCAAAGCTTTCAGAGGTCCTGAGCTACACCATGACCCTGGGGCAAAATTGAGGAGATGAGGGAGTTTGAGCTGGGACCCCCTCCCCAACTGCATCTCCAAGGCCCCATGTGGTACTGTGGGGTCTTCTGCTTCTCTCTCTAAGGTGGAATGAGGCACCTTTTTCTCTTCCATCTCTTTCTCTCTCCCTCCATGACTTCTTTCTGTTAAGTATAACTCCAAACACTCACGGGCAGCAAACCCAAAGCCCCCATGCAATTGGCAAGATAATCCATTTAAATGTTAGTTTGTCTTTGTGCTGCTTTTTAAATTCTTATTGAAGTATGATTAACATACAGTTCCATTAGTTACAAGTATACAACATAATGATGCAACAATTCTATACAATTCTATACTTTGCTCAGTCCCCACAAGTGCGGTCGCCATCCATCGCCAAACAATGTTTTTACAGCCTTACTGACTATATTCTTCATGCTATACTTTTCATCTCCCAGACTTATTTATTTTATAACTGGAAGTTCGTACCTCTTAATCCCCTTTATCTGTGTCACCCATCCCCCCACCTACCTCCCCTCTGGCAACCACCTGTTTGTTCTCTGTCTTCAAGAGTCTGTGTTGGTGTTTTGTATATGATAACGGATAATGGTATCCGCATTTCCAGCAGGTGGCCAGGTTTTGTAATTCTTCACCAGAGAAGCAAGCTGGAACCCAGTGAAGATAAGCAATGGTGTCCCATGAGCCATAGGCAATACCTAACCTAGAAGGTTGATCACCGTCCCTAAACTCTTGACATCTTGTCCAGAGCTTTTCCAGTGGTCGATCAGAGTCTCACTAGAGTCCCCCAGGCACTCGGGTTTCCACAGCAACTGCAGCACTGTCCTCAGCTGTCTAGGCCGATGCCTCACAATGTCAGAAAAGCAGGCTGGCTGTCAGCGGGGCGGTGTGTGTCCCATGACAGTGGGGAGGGAGTGCCGAGGCATCGCCTGCAGGGTTGGGATGACAGCACGAGGGCCAGAACAGCATCTCTGCAAGTTAAGCTGCTGCTAAAAATGGCAGCGGAGACAAGGTTTGCAAAGCAGAAGGACATTCAGATTGAGACTGGCCTCCTCCTCCTTCCCTAGGGCCCATGAACTGTCTGTGAGCGGCATCGGCCTGGTGTCATTCTCAGCAGCCTGACATTCCTCATTTGTGCCTCTCACTGGGCCTCCTAAAGAGATGGACAAATGAGCAGATGGATGAGGGAAAAGGCAGGGGCACAGGTAATGGAGAGAAGAAACAGAAGGAATAAGAGAGGGGGGGAAGAAGCAAGAGAAGGTATGGGAGGGCAGGAAAAACAAGGAAGGAAGGAAGAGTAGAGGGAGGGAAGGAAGGAGCCCTATTAACTCAGTGTAGGGGTTCAGGCATTTCCAATTCAAACTCCTTCTAATCCCCGTTGTTATGGGTTAAATTATAACACTCATCCTCACCACCACCACCACCAAAAAGAAAAAAAAATAATATATATATATATATATATATATATATATATATATACACATATATATGTATGTGTATGTGTGTGTATATATATATATATATATATTGCAGTCCTAACCATGAGTGCCTCAGAATGTGACTTTATCTGGAAATAAGGTCATTTCAGATGTAATTAGTTAAAATGAGGTCATACCATAGAGTACCCCCTACTCCAATATGACTGCTGTTCTTTTTTTTATTCAAGTATAATCTACATACAGTGTTATGTTAGCTTTAGGTGTATAATATAATGATTAAACAATTATATATGTTACTCAGTGTTCATTGCATTTCTTACATTCAACATATGAATGAAATCATATGGCATTTGTCTTTCTCTGACTGACTTAGTTCACTTCCCATCGTGCCCTCGAGATCCATCCATGTTGTTGCAGATGACAAGAGTGGTGTTCTTTTTAAAAGACACAGAGGGACACCTGGGTGGCTCAGCCACTTAAGCATCTGCCTTTGCTCAGGTCATGATCCCAAGGTCCTGGGGTCGAGTCCCACATTGGCTCCTTGTTTCTCCCTCTGCCTGCAGCTCTCCTTGCTTGTGCTCTCTATCTCTGACAAATAAAATATAAAATCTTAAAAAAAAAATAGACACAGAGACAAGGGGAGAAGGCCGTGTGAAGAAGGAGACAGAGATTGGAACAACACTGCCACAAGCCAAACAATGTCTGCAGCCACCAAAAGCTGAAAGAGGCAAAGAAAGATCCTTCCCCTACAGGTTTTGGAGGGAGGGTGGCCCTGCTGACAGCTTTGGACTTCTAGCTTCCAGAACTGTGAGACAATAGATTTCTGTTGGTCTGAACTGCCCAGTTCATTGTGCTTGGTCACAGCAGCTCTAAGAAACTGGAACATGAGATTCTGGGATGAGGATGAGGGGCCCTTGAAGAAGGTGACCTACAGTGGAGCCAACTGATCCTAGTCAAAGGTAGGTGGGTCCATGGGGGTTGAGGGGCCATGGAAAGGATCCTTGGTGAAGAACCCATTCTTGGGGGTGGCTGTGGCAGAATAGGTGAGGGCCCAGGGCAAGGACCTTGGCAGGTGATGGGACACTCACAGCTCATGAGGCTGGAGCAGTCAGCAGACTTGGATCCTTGATGCATGATGGTTCCTGGACGCTAGACCAGTGCCCCTTAGAGCTCTGGAATGGCCATGTTTTCAGACTCCCTTAAACTCCCTTCCACTTCTACCCACATACCCTCTAATAAAAACTCTCATCTTCCCCCAGAGATACTTTTGTGCCCAGATCTGGAAAATCCTTGGTTGTTCATTAAAATCAGAATATGGGGATACCTAGGTGGCTCAGTGGGTTAAACCTCTGCCTTCGGCTCAAGTCATGATCTCAAGGTCCTGGGATTGAGCTTGCTTCCCCCTCTCTCTCTGACTACTTGTGACCTCTCTTTCTGTCAAGTAAATAAATAAAATCTTGAAAATAAAATAAAATAAAATCAGAATATGTCAAAATCCACTGATAACTGAATCTGATTCCTTGGTCAGTAGGGTACAGGGACCTGATGTTTTCTCAAAGTTCTTCAGGTGCTGCTAGTGCACTCAAGTGAAAACCAGTGGTCTGAGGTCTGCAGACAGAAAGCTAAGAGAAGAAGAGCTCTTACTCAACAACATGATTCTGATTCCCAGAAGGAAAGGGTATTTAACCATCCCAAAATGCAGATCTCCTTTTCCCTTTTCTTCCTTATAGCTTGTTCACCAACAGTCTCCCTGGTTAGACAGGGCTGCAAGATTGGAAGAGATGGTCCCTTGGTTTGCAGCACAGCCCTAACTGAGGGGGAACAAGTTGGCTCAGGAGGCTCCATGGGGGCAATTGTTTCTCCTCATGTACATTAAACCTGATGACGCATCTAAGGCTCATTATGCAGGTTAGAAACCGAGAACACCCTCTAAACCCAAACCCAAACCAAGTCAGTTTGACTTGCAGAAGCCAATTGAGCTCTTTAATGACCATGAACATAGTTTACCCATCCAAGGGTGCCTACCTTGTTAGCAACAGGGCTAGGATTCACATGGGTGACTGAGTCTCCATGCCCTCTCTCATAGGGATGGGAACAAGAGTTGAAAAATCAGACAGCACACAAAAAAAAATTAACTCGAAATGGATCCTAGACATAAATGTAAAATACAAAACCATAAAACTAAGAGCTAACAGGTGAAAACCTACATGACTTAGATATAAATCCCAGCCTTTTTAGATACAATGCCAAAGACACAATTCATGGAAGAAAGAGTTGAGAAGCTGACTTCATTAAAATTAAAACTTCTGTTCTGCAAAAGACAGTTAACAGAAGAATTAGAAGATAAGCCACAGACTATGGAAGGGAATAAAGGATATTGTAGGGTCTTCACCACAAAATAGAGATTCTCTTTTCCAGAGCACATACAGAATAAGAGGAAGCCTAGTTCAGGAAGTTAGAATAAAGAATAACGTGATCATGGCTCTGTGATCTGTCTTCCCAGTTGTGCTCTTGGTGTACATAGCAAATGACCTAGTTTGGGTTCTTAAGCCTCTGGACTATTTCACCTGTGCCATTATTGGTCTCCTTAGCTCCTGTATCTTTCCCATATAATTTTCTATATCACCCACAGTATTCTAAAATTGCATTCTAAAGTGCAAATCTAATTATGTCATTTCCCTGCTTAGACCCCTATGATGGCTCCCCACTACTTAGAGAACCATGTCCAATCTGCTTAGCAAAGCACTGAAATCCTGATCACCTTTAACTCTCATCTTCCACTGCCCCTACATCACTACCCTAAGCTCTAGGCAGAGGAAGACATTAGCAATTCTCAGAATGTTACAACCTCACACTTCATTGCCTTTGTATGTGAAACTTTTCCTGCCTGGAAGGTTCATCCCTGCTTTGTCCTTCTGGCGAATGGATTCTACTCAGTTTTCAAGGACTGAGGCTCGAAATGTAGCTCCAGTGTCCTTTCTGGGAGAGGCTAAGCTTCTTTGAGCCCCAGGCAAGGTCAGTCACACTGGGAATAGAGAGAAGTTAGCAGACCTTGGAATCAGACATATCTGGTTGCAAAAGTCCACCTTTGCCACTTACCAGCTAGGTGAACCTGGACAATTTTGTATGTCTTATTTTTTTTTATCTGCAGGACAGAACTAATCGTTCTCCATCATAAAATTATTGTAAAAATCAAATAAGATATGTACATATAGTTCCTGATGCATAAAAGATGTTCAGCTCATGGAGCTATTATTAAAATTATTACTCTGTGTGAGTTAGGGTAAAGGTAAATTGCTGTTAACAGAAATACTCTAAAAGAACATCTAGAGAAACAAAATGACCTTTACTTGATAGGGATTTGGCTTATGTGGGTATAACATTTGTCAAAATTCGACAATTATAATTATACAATTACAATTTGTGCATTCGTTGTATATGAAGTTTTCTTCAAGAGAAAAAGAATTATCAAAGTCTAATTAATAATGTGCATGCTGAAGTACTTAGGAGAAGTCAGCAAGACTTCTTGTCAAGCAAGACTTGAATTATGTCCAAGAAGTAAAAAAGACTGATGGATGATGGAAGAATAGATGGGTGGAGAGATGGATAGATTTGTAATAATGAAAAAAAAGTATAGTAAAACGTTAGTGGTAGAATCTAGGTTGGGAGCATATGGATGTCCACTGTATAATTCCTTTAGCTTTGCTGTATGTTAAAAAATTTTCATAATAAAAATAAATAGACTCGATTATAAAATGGTTTTAAAACTATAGTTGTTTTTTTTCCCCTTCAAGTGACAGAACTGAAGTGAGTGCGCCAAGTGTGTGGGCAGTTCTGTTCCATCTGCTCCTTCAGGGATGCCAGGCTGGTGGGCAGTGACTCAATTTCTTCCAGGTTGTCTAGTCATTGCTCCATCATTCCCTAGACCCAAGGACATTGTCCTCATTTGTGGCCAAAGCTGGACCACTGTGTCTCAGCTTCAGGGGGAAGAAAGAGTGAAGGAGCTATGCTCATCTCTTAAAGCCTAGACCCAGGTGTAGACAGCATGACTTCTGTCTATATTCCTTTGTGAGAACTGGGGCATGTGGTCCCATGTGACCTGAAAGGAAGAGTAGAAAATATCTAGTTCTAGGTTCAAGAAGAAGGTGAGTTTTTCCCACCTTGGGCTCTGTGAGAACACACCAGAATGTCATTTATGCCAGATTGTAGTCATTTGGAACCCCCAATGAATTGCCTGAGGACATGGTGTTTTACAAATCTTGGAATTTCCAGAACTAAACATGGGACTTGACATGACATGGGTCTTAAAGAGATGTTTGCTGAATGAATGAATTTATGGAAGAATAAATAAATGAATGAGGTTAAGGGTTAATAGTGCCTTCTTGGACCATACAGTAGATACAGGATGTATCTACTTTATCTGTGGAAAGCAAGCCATATCTTGATTTTATAGATCTATAATATGCCAACTCATTCGGGGGTGCCTGGGTGGCTCAGTTGGTTAAGAGTCTGCCTTCTGCTCAGCTCATGATCCTGGGATCCCAGGAATGAACCCCGCAGTGTGTTCCCTGTTCAGCAAGATGTCTGCTTCTCCCTTTCCCTCTTGCCCCTCCATCCCACTTGTGCTATCACTTTTGCTCAAATAAATAAATAAAATCTTTAAAAAATGATAAGCCAACTCACTCAACTCAAGCCATTCTTTATTAATTTCAGCCTCTCTCTATCTTTTCTCCTTCCTCAAACTTTCTCTTCATGAAAGACAGGAATTACTATTTTGCAAAATTTATCAAACAATATTAGATGACTTGGAAGGAAAATATTTAACCTAACTAAGAATAGAAATGTTTTTCCACATTACTAAAGGATCTGAGTAACACCAGTTTGGATTAAAATAATGTGAAATGGCATAGGAAAATTGTTTACTTATTACAATTGACCCATAAGATGTTTATTTGGTTCCATTTTTTAAAAAAATTAGGTAAGTACTTGGAAGTAATATAATTGTTTTCATTCCACTGTATTCTGTAATTCTGTCATTAACTCATACAGAGCTCTTTACCAATTGACTCAAATTATTGTGTTTTTACTTTTCTTCTCCAGCATTTAATCGGAGATATAAAGAAACATGATGCTGTTGTAGATGGCATATAGCTCAAGTATTAATTGGATCACTCTTGAAAAAAATAGAATATAAAAAAAAACAGAATATAAAAAAATAGAATAGGAAATCTAATTTTCTCTCTCATGTCTGATGGATTTGTCTTATAAGCCGCAAAATAGTCTTTTCCAGTTCTCATGTCATTTCTCTCTGCAAAATTCAGGGGCCTCCTGCCTCTTTTCATTTACATCAAGACCCTCCACAGGCAGTTCTGTGATAAACAGTGAATTTCCTGGGTTCTTTTGACTCGCTCTCCTTGTGTCTGTATATTGGAACTTATATGAGCAAGCTGGTATGATATGTAAATGCTAGTATGAAACTATGGTGAATTCTGATGGTTCAGGAATTGATTGTTAGAAGGAGATTCTCATTTGGATAGCTATGAGCCCCGGATTTGTGCCTGACAAAAGAAGGCAGTAATACAGAAAAGAGAGAGATTTCTACAAGAAGATAAATAGAGAGAGGAATGGCTTGACATGGTTTGAGAATGAGGCAGAGAAGCCTGTGAAGGTCAGTCACAAAGAGACTGTTCTGAGCATGGGGTGACTAAGAAGACACTTGTTACCTGGGATGAGAATAAGAATAGAATGTCCCCAAGGTTTGGGATGAAGACACTTGTTGCTTTTCCCATGGGAGCTCTGGCCAGGTGGGTTAATGTTGGTGTTCTGCTTTTAGGGTTGCAAGGTTCAGGGTCCCCAGGACCACCCTCAAGTTTAGTAATTTGCTAAAAGGCCTCACAGAACTCAGAAAAGTCAGATGCTCGTGGTTATGGTTTATTACAGCAAAAGGAAATTGATTAAAGTCAGCCAAGGAAAGAGGTGTATAGGGCAGGGTCCAGGAGTCATCAGATAGGAGTTGTGCCAAGAGCACCTATTTCTCTATGGTACAATATTATGTGTGGTGACAAGCAACAGGTTATTAGTAACCAGAGAAGTTCAAGCCTTGCTGTCCAGAGTTTTTACTGGGGCTCATCTACATGGCTGAACTCTGTCTCCAGATCCTCCAGACATCAAATTAATACCATATGGCCCAAGGCCTCCCATTACAAATCACATAATTAGCAAAGACTCTCTGGTATTCCCTAAGGGCCCCCAGGTAAACAAAGGCACTCTTTTCTGTCAGGACATTCCAAGGACTTAGAGGTTATCTTCCAGGAGCTGAGGGCAAAGACCAAATCTTTATTTGACAAGGTAAACCTATACCGCACACAGCTGTCATTCTTGATCAGAGAGACCTATCCTTGGATCCCCAGGGCAGATCAAAGGGTCAAATATGTGGCAGAGGATCAGATAGAAATTCAACTGTCCTTGTATCCAAGGGGCAATCTCAGGATTATAACAGGAGATAAAACCCCAAAGCCTCAACAGGGAAATGAGCAGACATGAAGAGGGAGGTCATACACAGGGCTGAGATACCAAGAGCTTGTTCTTATTGGGTACTTACCCTATGATGCTTGGATGTGTATCACTGATAACAAAAATCCAGGACTGGAGTGGTCCAACTGAAAAAAACTTTTTAAAAATCCAATGAGGGGCGCCTGGGTGGCTCAGTGGGTTAAAGCCTCTGCCTTCAGCTCAGGTCATGATCTCGGAGTCCTGGGATGGAGCCCCACATGGGGCTCTCTGCTCAGCAGGGAGCCTGCTTCCTCCTCTCTCTCTGCCTGCCTCTCTGCCTACTTGTAATCTCTGTCTGTCAAATAAATAAAAATCTTAAAAAAAAAATCCAATGAAATAGGTATTTGGAATCACATTGGTTATGACAACTAATTTGAATACCTGATAGCTTCCGAGTTGTATATAACTTGAGCTGGCTGTGGAGCAGATAATTGTATTCATAATAACTGACACTTCATGTGAGCCAATGGTCAGGCACAGGGCTTGCGTGTGGGAGCAGATTATAGGCTCCAAATGGTATCCAAAGAAGACATGCTTCCTTTCTCATTGGGATGGGAAGCAAGAATGACCACAGGTGAACCCAAGCATCCTCAAGATTTTTCACAAGCCTATGAACAGCAGATTCATGCCTATCCTGCCAAGAAAAAAAATCCAGGGGCACCTGGGTGGCTCAGTGGGTTCATCCTCTGCCTTCAGCTCAGGTCATGATCTCAGAGTCCTGGGATTGAGCCTTGTGTTGGGCTCTCTGCTCAGTGGGGAGCCTGCTTCCCCCTCTCTCTCTCTGCCTGCCTCTCTGCCTACTTGTGATCCCTCTCTCTCTGTCAAATAAATAAATAAAATCTTAAAGAAAAAATCCAATTTGGAACCAAGTGCCCTGCCCCCCCACCTGTCATACCAGGTCATATTGGATTTGAATGGGAGTACTGAGTGTTTAAGACAAAAATCAGGTGGAGGATCATTATGTAAAGACTTTGGCAGAGCCTGTAGCCAACACATTTATTTAATCAATCTATTTTAATAATTATTGAACACCTTCTATGTACCTGGCAATAGACTGAGTTTAGGGACATCACCTTAAATCTTACTCTTACTCTTAAGAACTTATGTTTCTCCTTGAGTCAAACATATTCATTGAACACCTAATTTTCTTATTTAGACATTCTCTTATTTGTCCAGGATTTATATGGATTATGTGTGGTATCATCTGACTGTCCCAGGAAAAGTAGTAGTTAGGAACTAGTTGTCTCCTTGCTTCCTCTTCCTGGATCCCATGGGTTTTAGAGCTTTAGAGAAGCTCTAGAAGCCCTGGTGAAAATGTTGATGTGCATGATCAAGATCAGGGTTGAAAAAATCAGTACAGCTGATACAAGGGTAACAACCAGGATCCACTCTGGTTGTCTGTTTCATCCCATATAAGTTGTTAAATATTTTGAGTATCATCCTGGCTGGCTCCTCTCCTTGTCCTCTCCACCCAGGACTTTCTCTTCTCAAAGAAGAGTCTGGTCTTCCTGATGGACAAAGATGACCTCAGAGAACACTTTCTGGAAACTTCCACTTCTCTTCTCCGATAGTAAATCTGCACCCACTCCCCTCCCCCCCAGCACCCAGTCCCAGCCCAACATGACAAGCCTAAGGATTCACTTCCGGACAGTAAACAAATCTTCAGAATCATTTCACTGGTTCATTCTACCTCAGGGCCCAGCATGGTGTTTGGTTCTGACAGAGCTCTATTGTGTGTGAGAAACTATTCTGAAATCTCCTGACAAGAAACCAAATCATATTACATTGCATTGTATGGGAAATCCACACCATTTCTCCCCTCCCTTGCGAGGTAATCACTGCCAATTCATGGTGCTATTGTGAAAATGAGTCATTTGGGAGCATGCCAAGATAGGCAAAGAAAGGAGGACAGCAAATTGGCCCGGTGGATTTGGTGGCATGAAATAACACAGATTTAAACGTGGTGTACTTTGTGTTGTCGCATCTTTAATCCTTGCTGAGAATGCTGATCAAAGAAAGACGTTACCTCTGTTTGTGACATTTGGTCCTGTGATTCTATTACCCTTTCAAATTTTTTATTTGTCACTGGATAATATATGCACATGTTTAAAAACTCAAAATGATACGGAAATGTTCACATTAAGAAGCTGTGTTCCTAATCTCCTCACACCCACCCTCCTCCACCAGGTAACCACTTTTGTATCATTTCACGTTTTGTTACACAAATTCAAGCAATAAACCTTCCTCTTTAGTTAGGAGGATCCTACCTAGAGCTTGCCTCCCCACTACAAGCTCAAGTTAACAGATGCATTCCCAGCCTCCCCAGCAGCCCGGGTGATGACACTTGATCGACACTCAGTCAATCAAAAGCACCCTCTCCAGATTTTGAATCAGAAGGTGGTGACAGGGGGGCCTGGGTGGCTCAGTGGGTTAAGCCTCTGCCTTCAGTTCAGGTCATGATCTCAGGGTCCTGGGATCGAGCCCCACATTGGGTCCTCTGCTCGGCGGGGAGCCTGCTTCTCACTTTGCCTG
Organism: Lutra lutra; assembly: GCF_902655055.1. Lineage (NCBI taxonomy): Eukaryota > Metazoa > Chordata > Mammalia > Carnivora > Mustelidae > Lutra > Lutra lutra. The sequence goes on from NC_062278.1 coordinate 12,839,790, forward strand.
CCTCTCTGCCTACTTGTGATCTCTCTCTATCAAATAAATAAATAAAATATCTAAAAAAAAAAAAAAAAGCAAAGTAAGCATGGGGGAGAATCCTTTCTACATCTCAATTTCCAGATATGGTGGTGCTAGTGGTTCAAGCTGCAGCTTCTTGGATCCAGGATCAGTGGAGTTGGTACACATAGGAAGGCATTTACAGAGCCAGATTACGTTCAATCTGGTGACTCAATTTCAGGGCGCCTCACTTGAATGAGCCTCTTCCTAGGACCCCAAGGGGGTTCCAGCAATATGTTCACATGTTTTTATAAAATCTGTACAAGCAAGCCATTTGAACTGCAATTGGTTAAGACCACTGTCCCCTTCCAGTCCAACTAACCTTTTGTCACACTTTTGTGCTACGTGGAGTTGGTGTGGCTGTCGCATTTTGGGGAACAAGCTAAAGGGAAATGGGTTAGGATACATCTAGTTTGGGTTTAGTGTGACACATTTATGAGGTTCATAATTACCTTCATAGTCTTTGCTGGCCACCCTCGGGTCAGAATGGCGGCTAGGAACATGTCTATCACCCATTGTGTCAATTCACCGAGCCTCGTGACATGAAGGTGCAGGGTTGGGTTTTGTACTGGAGTATGGATGCATCTTTAGAGCCAGGCCCTGGGATTACGTGGATAGTGGAGGACAGTAAGATTCAAAATGCACAGAGCCAGAAGCAGGTCTACGGAAAATCCTCCTAAATTTTCATATGATGAATGAAACTCAATGGATTTTCCCAGATCTGACAACAATCCAAAAACTTTTCATGTCATGGCCAATGATAGGTATGAGCTGAAAGGAACTTTTAAAAATTATAAGTAATATAAAATAAATTTGGATCTTAGCCAAGGGACTGCACTTAATGTCTGATAGGATGATAAAAGTGGCACTTTCTCTGTAAGGTTTTCCTCTCCACAACCTACCACGCCGGTCTCACCATGAGAAAAATATTAAGCAGACCCAAAGTGAGGGCCATTCTACAAAATCTCAGACCAATAGTCCTCAAAACTGTCAAGGTTACCCAAAACAAGGTAAATCTGAGAAACTCACAGTCCGGCAAAGCCCAAGGACACATGATGCAAAATGTAATGTGTTATCCTGGGTGACATTCTAGAACAGAAAAAAGAAATTCAGGGAAAACAATGAAATTCAAATAAGTGCAGAGTGCAGTGAATGGTAATGTTTCAATCAATGTTCCATTAGTGATAACAAATGCAGATGGTGGGAATGGGTGAGAGGTCACAGGAATTCTTTGTATTATCTTCACAACTGTCCTGTAAATCTAAAACTACTCTATATTAAAAAGGCCACTTTAGAAAGACATTTAGATCAAACATGCTAAAAGAACAAGTGACTTATCTCTTCTATGGAAAATATTACAAAATTAGATTTTATAGCCCCGTGCTTCCACAACCAAAAAGGAAATGGAGAAATCCACTGCAGCGGTATGTCACACAAAAAATTAAAATATTAAAATATTATGTGGTATTTCTAAATTTCATGATGTTTATGATATTGATTCCCCCCCATTCTGTATATTTACTTTGGTGCCCAATTGTCTGTTTATGATTTTGTATGTTTTTTCTTAAGAACAACCCCTCAAAACCTGAGGGAGAAGATGATCTCAAATGGCGTGTGGACCCAGAACCTCTGGATTTTAACATTAAATTCAAACATTATTTAAATAAATCCCTTTTTGCACAAATCATCCCTAGGTTATTTCTGTTGCCTGTAAATAACGACTTGACAAAAAGGTCGGGCATCTTTTAAAGCAATGCTTCGAAAGTCTGACTGCACACTAGAGTCCCCTGGGTGGAAGTCGGGTCGGGGGTTAAAATATACTGATGCCCAGCCCCAGAACAGTGAAGCCAGCATCTCCAGGCACCAGTAGTATTTCAGACTTTGTAGGCGATTCAACTATTGAGTCAGGGTTGCAAACCATGGTACAGAATCTGGTCTCCCAATGCTCCAAATCAAGGATTCATGCTAGAAGTCCCGATTTTGCCCCCATTGTGGTGCTAGGCATGAAGGATACACAGAAGTGTGAGATAGACTGTCAAGGAGCTTTTCATCTGGACATCCTACAGTGGCATTGGGTATCCATTCTTCCTTGAAGGAGAGGCTGAAGAGAACATTGAGTTCAGAATGTTTGCAGAAAGTGACACATGAAATGTGTCCAGTATACCTGTTTTTTGCTTTATCACATCTAAGGGGTGTTGAGAGATTCTGAAAGAACATTCTAGGGATTCCCAGAAGCATCCAGTGAATTTGAGTCTATGAAGAATCTGCCATCAAATCTCTCAGCTTTGACATTAATGAGGGAAAAGACGACCTCACATGGCCTGTGGGCCCAGAGCCCCTGCCCCCACGGAGAAGGAAAGTAAATGGACTAGCACCCCACTAGCAACATAGGTGTTAGGAAAACAACAAGAAAAAAAAGAAATCTGCACACACTGGCAACAAAAATATAAAATACCAAGGAAGAAAATATGTAGGATCTAGGATCAGAATACCACAAACTTTACTAAGTTTAAAAAAAAATTCACCTCATAAATAGAACAGAGTTGGGAAAGCTTACTACTGAAAATATGTTTATTCATCTCAAACTAACTGCATTTACTCATTAGAATTTCAGCCTCTATCCCAAATAAAGTCATTTTTGGAACTTGACAATGATTTCCAAGTTGATTCTGCAGAATATGTGAAACAGGTCAGTTTAGGGTCTTTCTTTCTTTCTTTCTGGAAGAAGGAAGGGAACGTGTTTTGTCAGATATTAAATCATATTTTTAAAGTGACAAAAATATAAACAGACTGATACTATCTTAGAAACCAATAAATAAAGAGTAGAAAGAAAAGTAAAGTAAAAAGAAACAGCTCTAGTTCTACGTAACTAATCAGGAAGTAAAATAAAAATGGTGTTCCAATTAATAGGGAAGGATGAATCACTTGATACATGATTTTGGAATAACTGGTTAACCATGTGGAAAAAATCAAGCCAGACTCCCTCCTCATAACACCCATGGTAATAATTTTCGTATGGATTATATATATTTTTTAAAACGCATAAAAGTCTGGAAGGAGAAAGAGGGAAGGTTTCATGTAAACTTGTAATAGGAAAAATGGTCTAAGTGTAACACCAAAGGAAAAAAATCAATGAAAACATATTGGGAGAAATGATGAAATGATTCTAAAAAATATTTTACTCTTATAAATCTAAAAAAAAGCATGAAAGGTTAATTATATCTGGGAAACAGCTGTAACATGCGACAAACAAAGGATTTAATACACTTACAATAAACAGAACTTCTGCAGACAGTAGGAAAGAGACAAATAGTTCAGCATAAAATAAAGAGGAGAGGGGGTCCTGGGTGGCCTGGTCGGTTAAGCAACTGCCTTCCACTCAGGTCATGATCCTGAGTGGATCGAGCCCCGCATTGGGCTCTGTGCTCAGAGGGGAGTCTGCTTATACCTGTCCCTCTGCCTGTGGCCCGGCTTGTGCTCTCTCTTAAATAAATAAAATCTTAAAAAGATAAATTAAAGGGAGAGAGTAAGAAATATTCTTACAGTAAATAGAAATAGCCAAGTAACATATGAAAAAAAGGGTTCAAGCTCCTTAGTCAATAGAATATATATGAAAACAAAGAGAAACCACTTTTTGCCTAACTGGATTAGCAAACAGGGTACCAGGCTAAGTTCACCGCCTACAATACAAACTGAAGTGTTGTTTCTGGAAGACAGTTTGGCTACAGGTCTCAAAACCTTACAAAGACGCCTATCCTTGGGCTCAGCAGTCTCCTTTTGAGGAAGTCATTCTAGGAAATGATGGCATAAAGGCACAAAGGGACACAATTAAGTACGTGTTTAGACATTAGCAAAGCAAGAAAAACCTTTTTTTGGAGAGTTACATATTTGATATTTCAAAAAATACTAGAATCATCATCATAGACAATCCAAAATCTTGTTGAAGCTCCTTTATGGTTTATCTCTTATTGTTTTTATTTGCTAATTTGACTTGAACAAGGGGATGGGTGTGAGGAACCGTGATCTTCTCACTGTTTCAGTTACGTCTGGATACCTATCACACTCTGTATGAAGATGTCCCCACTGTGGCTCTTCACATCACCAGTGTTGTTCCTGGAACAACTTTTTTGCTCTCCATCCGCAATATACTATAAATAGATTATTATTGTTTTTCCAGGAAAAAATTTTTAGCTTCATATTCTGACATATTCTATTGTTCTTTTATCCTTGCTTTTCAAAAGAAAAATTCAAATTGCTTGCTTTCCATGGAAGAACATATAGTATATTTCTGGAGAGTGCTTATAAACTATTTAAAATCTTTGTTTGACACAAATTTAGGGTAATCGGATGGTTACAGAGCGAATATTGACTTGCTTGCTTTGCTGCTTGACCTCAGCTAAGATTTCCTGTGGAGGAGAGGACTGGGGTGGGGAAGGGGGAGGTGGGAAGAGCCCTTGGCCCGAGGGTCTCTGGAATCCGAGGGTCTGTGGATTTGGGGTGTGTGGAGAGAGACAAGAGAAAAGCATCGAAGAAACCAGTGACCTCATCCTAGAAGTCATGATAGGGAGGGCAGAACATGAGGCATTTGCCTTCCTTTCCTCCGTGACTTTGACCTTGGCCCGCCTGTTCCCATTCTTTAGAGGGTTCACAATGTGAGTGGGGAGCCAGCCCAGAAAGCATGAGGTGAAGGATATTCATGCACTAAGAAGAGGAATCCAGTGAAATAGCAAAGCTTGCCTAGCACTTCCTAGTTTTCATATCACATTCATCTGTTTCCTCACATCACACCCTACTTTCCTAAACTTCAGTCACTTTGAGGACGAGGAACACAAAAGGAGCCATTGCCTTTCCTGGGCTCGGAGTACATGGCATTTTGGGAGAGGACACCAATGTGGGCCTCCTGCTTGCTGTCTTCACTTCCAGTATTGGCCACCATAAACTGTGTTCCACACTTTGTGTTATCTTCACGAATCCGACCCCCACCCCAGCAGGTACTGTTGGGCCCACACCCAGGATGGTCACCTGTCTGTGGTCACCCAGCCTCCCTGGCTCTGCCCAGCTCACCTCAGGCCTCTCAGAGTCTACGATGGCCTGTCCACTCCCACATGGCTGCTGACAATATCCCATCTTGTGGAGGCCGGATGACCAGGCCAAGGATATCCCTCAAGTTCTTGGAGTGGACTACAGAGACAGGGAACCATTAGAATCCTCTGATACAGCCCAGAACATCTCTCACACTCCACAAGGCCTCACACATGCCCAGCCTGGTCTGCGTTATGATGACAAGAACTGTGGAGACCTTCCCACCTCCCACTGGGTCTGTGGGGCTGCTCAGGTTGAGGGATCTCCCAGAAGTTCTGGAAGCAGCTGGAGAACTAAGATTAGCCTCTCCGGGATAGTCCAGATGGGTGTGGACTGGGAGCCTGAGGCCTCTGCAGACCTTGGCTAAGTCTGTGGATTTCTCTAGCACCTTCTCAGAAAAAGTCTCAGAACAATCATGTCCTTCAAGCAGAGGAGGGACGAGGGTTGATGTTTACTGGGTTTTCTTTCACAAAGGAGACCAAGGGGGCACCAGCTAAAGGCAACTTTGCTTGCAGGGCAGCTGAAGGACCCTGAAGGAAGGCTGATCCCCTCCTCTCAGTAAAGGGCAGAACAGATACTCAGAAGTGGCTATTTTATCCCAGGATCCTTGCCGCTTCCTGGGGACAGCTTTCCCTGCCCTGGAAAGCCATGCCTAGTGGCTCCAAGCCTATCTCCCAGGGCTCCTGTTACTGCGAGCAGGCTACTGGACCTCTCTGTGACTCAGCTTCCTTACTTTCCCCTTCCCCAACCTTCCTTCCCCTTAGAAGGGGCACAATAATAGCACCTGTTTCGGTAGACTGTTGTAAGGTTAGGCATTAAATATTTAGGACAGTTCCAAGCATGCAGCAAGTGCTCAATAAATGCCACCTATAGTGATGACAAAAGCCAAGGTTAGAGGTGCTCCTTTCGCTCTTTCTGATCTAAAGGAAAGAAACAGGATAAACTGAATGGAGGTATTGGGAAGTTTCTACTCTATTCAAGAGCTTCCCCGAGAGGGGAAATAGAGTAGTCTACCAGAGAGGTGGCCCGTCAACACAGGACAGATTACCTTGACCTCCAAGTTCCTGTGTACAGCAGGCGAGGCCTAGCACACACTCAGTGGGGGCTCCCCTGAGCTTGGACGTGTAGACACAGGTAGACATGGCATGACCCTCTTCTCTAGGCAAAATCCAACTGTTAGGAGTTGAATTCTTATTTTGCTGCTCGAACCCCAGGACTTCAGAACGTGACCCCATTTGGAAATGGGATCATGGCAGACGCAGTTAGTTAAGATTAGGTCACACTGGAGTAAGGTGGCCCCAATCCAGTATTCTTATAAAAGGAGGAAATCAGGACAAAGACACATGTGTGTGCATACACACACACAGAGGAGGAACATTATGTCAAGATGAAGGCAGAGACGGGGGCGGGGTGATGCATCCACAGCCCAAGGAGCACCCAAGAGGGCCAGGAAACCACCAGAAGCTGCGAGACACGCCTGGAACAGATTCTCCTTCCCAGCCCTCGGGGGAAAGCAGCCATGCAGAGCCCTGATTGCAGACTTCCCGCCTCCAGGACTAGGGGACCAGCGGTCCCCATTGTTCAAGCTCCCCAGTGGGTAGCGCTTCATAATGGCAGCCCCGAGCAGATTGAAACCTCATCCCAGAGCCCCTTTCCTCACCGCCAGTGGGTCAGCCACGTTATCTTCTCTGTGGGCAGTGGCCTATTTTGTACCTTGTTACGTGAGTGCAGCAGGAGTCCAGCCGCCAGAAGCTTGCTCGTTGGAGACAAAGCCAAGGTTCCCAAGGGGAGCAGTGGCCTACTCCAAGACCCTTCGTGGAAAACTGTCCTCCTGGGCCCAGGAAGCCCTCACTTTGGTGCAGGTTTCGATTAGCTCCATCTAGAAGGAGGGCAGCCCTTTCCCAGTCAGTGGTCAGAGCCCCTTTGCTCACATAAAAGCACCTGCAGGTCCACAAGGACAAAAGGAGAAAACAGGGAAAGAGATGTCTGGGAAGATGGGAAAGCCATGAAAGTCCCCACCATTCTGCCAGACACCTAATGACCTGTTTTTAGGATGGGGCTCCCCTTTATCCAGACAACTGCTTAATTCAAGCCAGTAGGGCTCCCCTCCTTGGCCCAGGCTCATTCCAACAGCGTGTAGACTGCACACACCTTTAAAAACTAGAACCTACAGACCTAAGCATCATGGCAGTGAGCCCTCAGGGAGGACCTGGGAGGAGAGGCCCAAACCCGTGGCTCCAGCATCCATCCCTCACAGACACCTTAATAACAACAGCATCTTTCCAACCCTTACTGTGTCAGACACCACGATGGGCATTTCCTGTGTATTATGCCTTTTTTATCTTTTAACTGCCCTGGAGGTAGGTCCTTTCATTGTCCCATCTTACCCATAAGGAAACTGAGGTGCAGAGGGTAGAGGAAGACCGCGGGCAGACAGGGCACAGGGTGGGAGGACTGGGAGGGTCTCCTGATGTCGTGAGGAGCGAGGTCGAGAGCCCCGTATGGGCATTTGTGTCCCTCTGGAGGCCACCAGCCCTGCAGAATGTAAAATCACACTACGGAGGTTGGGATTCATACAGTCCCCATTTTTCTCACAAAGAGGCTGAGGTCTAGTGAGGAGATATGACTGGCCCCAAATCCCAGAGCAAATTAGTGGTGAACCAGGCCAAGAGTAGCTGTCCCGGTTTCCTGACCAGTGATCTTTGTTAAAGACCATGTTCTGGCTTAACAAGGGGGAACGCTTTTCTTCCACAGCCTGAGAGACTCATAAAGGATACTGAGAAGTCCATTCTGGTCACTAAGGCTGTGATGTACTTGGTTGGGTTTGCAATGGCCCATCTTTCATGGAAGTTTGAAAAGCAGGACAAATACTGTGACTCCCAATCAGGACAAGCTTTCAGTCTGTTGTAGGCAGACTCTCTTGAGGAAGACCAAATTTGGGCTGATATCTCCCAGGACCATATTCTAGATGTGGAGTTGAGTGTCCTAACCTTTTGCTAAAAGTCCATCAGTCCTTCTATATATATTGTACTGATCACTAATTAGTGTCAGATAAAGAGAAGGGAATCATTTTGACACCATATTCAGAGATAGCTCAGAGAGCAGATAATAACTGTTGGTGGTTCTTGAGACATACATACAAAATCTGTCAGTCCATCTGTACAGCCATCCATCCACCCATCTATCTGTCCATCTCTCCATCTATTAGCCCATCTATCCCTCCACCCATCTATCTACCCATCCACCCACTAATTTACTGGGTCCTTACTTTGTGCAAAATATTCCACTAGCCCTTTGGATTTACAAAAGAACAAGACATAATTCCTGTCCTTAGAAGAGCTTGGATTCTAGAGGTAGGTTCTTTTTGGAAACCTGTAACTATAATTCCACATATTCAACAAGGGAAAGAATCAAGGGCTGAGGAGGCTGGAGGGAGTTTCTTGGAGGGAGCTGAGTAAGAATTTGCTAGGCGCAAAGTGGTGAAGAGGGAGCATGTTCCAGATAGAGAGGCAACGATGAGTAACAATGTGGTGTGGCTTGGGCAAGTAGGGATCATGACCCTTGCATTAGTGTGAAATTCTAATTTTCTTTGCAGGGTGTGGTAACAACTCATCTCAATCAATTCTCCAGCAACCCCATAAGGTAGGTGAGGGAGATGTCAGGAAAGGAAATATGGCACTTGTTCAGGGTCATGGAACAGTGCCGAATAGCTAACGTCTTTCGATGTTAGCTCACCATGGGCCAGTCTCCCACAAGCCATCCGTGGCCATTGGCTTTACTTCCTGGATGAGAAAACTGAGATTTAGAGAGGTTCATGAACTCACCCAGGGTTACACCAGCTGGTGGTAGAGATCTGGACCAGTCCAGGTCACACATATCCATGGTCTCTCCAGTTGATGGGACAGGATGAGCTTGGATGATGGCATTGGTAGCAATCCCAGTACTGGAGCTGAAGCCTTGAGTCTTCACCACCGCCCCCCCGCCCACTAAATATTTCCACGAGTTGCTCTCAAAGCAGCAGACAGGCTTTCTCCGAGGAGATGCTGTGATCAAGGCAAGGGCAAAGCAAAGCTCCAGCTCCGAAAGAGATGCCACTGGGCTAGAAACAGACCTACTGTCGTTGCAGCCCTCACTTTGTCCCCCAGCACGCACTCTCCCCTCCCTTCTCTCTCCATATGGATCTTATCCATGAGATAAAATCAGAGCTTAGAAACTAAACAGACTCTACAAGACCTCTTTTGCTAGCCAGGGCAGCCCAGCACTGTTTTTCCAGATGTTGTCTGGGCCCGTTTCTCAGAGAGGCCAAAGGTAGAATGGGGGGAGAGGAAGCAAGTGCTGGAAGGTTAAGCGGAAACCGGATACCAGAACACCACCCGGGGGTGGGGAGATCTGCGTCAACTGAACAAACACTGCAGGAAGGGGCCTGTGCCTCCTTATCTTCATGTTTTATGGCCACCACTACCCTTGCTCTCCACCTCCCTCTGCCTGTCACCCACCCGCTATGCTGACATCTTTCTTCCTAGTGAAGACTTTAACAAAGCTCCTGGGAAATGTTAGATCAGCCCCATTAGTCATTCTCAATGCAGGCAAACAAGGCCTGGTGAGGCTGGTCAGGGGAAGGAGGCCCCAAAGCTGGTGGTGGTGGCAGGGTCAGTGCCTGGGGTGTCTCGAGTTCCTTTCTATCTTACTTACATATTGCTTCTTAAAACAAGTCTGTAGATCAGTATCGAACCATGAAGCCACCAGAATATTAAGACCAAGACATTCATATTTTGCTGCTTCAACTTTCAATTTGGGACTGGGGTGGGGATGAGCACTGCTATTGGATTGGCAAGTCAAGCAAGTCCACTATATGTCAGCCCTACAGTTGTAGGAGGAAGGAAATTGTGTGACTTGCAATTATGTCAATGGAAGGGGAAAAAAAGAGTAATTGGTAGAGGACTAAGTGGGGATTCAAATCCTGGGCAGGTTTGTCTGAGAGTCCCTCACCTTAACCACCACACCACAGAAGCCATAAAGCCTCATGTGTATACCTCTTGGTATTAAGCATTTGCACTTCAACAGGCATGCCCAAGCCAGGCCACTAATCTTGTCAAGAGACCCAAAGGGTAAAAACTGGACCAAAGCTCCCAGCTTTGGAACCAGGAGGACCGATGATAAAAAATCCTGGGTTTGGGGTGGGGGTTGTGGAGAACAGCCTTTGGTCTGATCTGGAGGCTTGGTGGCAAACTCTCTTTCTCATAGGATGACCTGCAGCAGAACTATCCTGAGGGGTGGTTAAAAGCAGAGTTCTGGACCCAGGCACATAGACTCAGAATCTGGGGAGACGGGACTCCAAGAATCTACATTTCTAACAAACCCCTCTCCCCCCACGTCTCCCACGCTGGCCACAGTAACGCTGCGGCACAGAAGAGCTGGAGAAGCCCCATGGTAACTGCCTAATCCCAGCTCACCATTCCGACTTCACATCTGTCCTCCCAAGGGCCAGGGGCTCCGAGTGTGGGATGGGGATAAGCAGGTGACATTTGGTAACATACAGATTGTTCATGTGTTACAGAGCAATTGTTCTCCACATGGAGTGCTGGGTTCTTCAGGATGTGTATCAATCAGGGTTCTTCAAAGAAGAAAAACCAATAGGATACACATACAGACGGATGGATGGATGGATGGATGGATGGAGAGCTAGATAGACAGATGCTGTCCTTCTAAAGAGATTTATTTAAAGGAATATGCTCATGCAATTGTAGGGGCTGTCAAGTCCAAAAGGTGTTAGAGTAGGCTGAAAGCCTGGATATTCAGGCAAGTGTTGATGCTGCAGTCTCGAGGGAGGATTTCTCCTTCTCTAGGAAACTTCAGTTCTTCGCTGGGAAGGCTTTTCAACTCATTGAATGGGGCACCACCATCTTATCAAGGAGGATCTCCGTTACTTAAAGTCGACTGCTTATAGGGTCAGCCACTCCTATGGCACAGCATCACAGCAACACCTAGATGAGCATTCGATTAGATAACCAGGCACCGTAGCCTAGCCAAGTTGACGCATGAAACTACCATCAGAGGATGATTCTTCATCCATTTAATCTACCTGCCCGAGGTAGAATTGTAGGGAAAGAGCACTTTTTGAATAACACACCGTTTATGGCAAAAGCTGACTTCAAAGAAAAAGCAGAAACAGCCCACATCTGCTGCCAGATAGAATCTATTTAAGCTAGTCAAGGCAAGGGTCACTTCACTAATAAGAATCCCGGGTTCAGGAAGCAGGAACCCTGCGTAATCCCCAGGGGGCTTTCCCCTCTCATCCCGCCTCCTGGCAGCCGGTGCTCCTATCTCAAAATGAACACTTTAATTAAGGTGAATGTTTATAAGAATCAAAGAAAAGTAAAGCTGTGCCCTAATTACTTTGTCTCCAACCAAATAATTTTCCCATGTATTCTTTCTTACCAAGAATCTTTCAACAGACAAGCATAAGGCGGGGCAGGTACGGCTGAGAGAAGGTTAGTGTGTCCGTCTAGGTTGTGATTCTCAACATGGGTCTGTAAGTTCCCAGAGAACCCCTGCTATTATTACATATAAACTGTGCGTGTGTGTATACGCACGCTCATGCACACAAGTGCCATTTCTTATGGGAAGACAGTCCACACTTTAATCAGATTCCCAAAAGGGTAAGTGACTCCCCAACAGGTTAAGAACCTCCTTACAGAGTCTGGGAAGATAATACCACCTCGTTTAGAGAACAGGTGGCTGATCAGCCAAGAACCACTAAAATGTGATTTTTAGAAAATAAATGTTACTTTTAAGAGCAGATTTAGGTTCAGAGCAAAAATGACTGGAAGGTACAGAGATTTTCCACACTCCCTCTGCCTTCCCCCAACCACAGCCTCCCCCATGGTCAGCACCCCCACCCCCGACAGAAGGGTACCTTTGTTATCATCCATAAAGCTGCACGGACACATTGTAATCACCCTGAGCCTGCAGGATACCTTAGGGCTTGCCCTTGGAGTTGTACATTCTATATGTTTGGACAAACATGTAATGACAGGTATCCGTCATTAAAATACCATACAGAGGCACCTGGTTGGCTCAGTCGGTTGAGCGCCCCAACTCTTGATCTCAGCTCAGGTCATGAGATTAAGCCCCACATCAGGCTCCAAGCTCAGGGGGGTCCGTCTGCTTGCGATTCTCTCTCTCCCTTGCCCTCTGCGCCTCCCCGTACCCTGCACGCGCTCTCTCAAATAGTAAATAAATAAATCTTAAAAAAATATGTCCTACAGAGTGTTTTCACTGCCCTAAAACTCCTCTGTGCTTCATGTATTCAGCCCTGTCTCCGCTCCAAGCCCTGGCAACTGCTGATCTGTTTACTGTCTCCATGGTTTTGCCTTTTTCAGAATGTCATAGAGCTGGCATCATACAGTACGGAGCCTCTTCTGATTGGCTTCTTTCACTTAGTCATGTGCATTTAAGGTTCCTCCATGTCTTTTCATGGCTTGATAGCTCATCTCTTTTAAGTGCTGTATGATACTCCATTGTGCAGATGGACCCCAGCGTAGGTATCCATTCACCTGCTGAAGGACATCTTGGTTGCTTCCGAGTTTGGGCAATTAGGCGTAAAGCAGCCGTAAACTTGCATGTGCATGTTTTTGTGTGGACATAAGTTTCCAGCCCCTTTGCGTGAAGGTCAAAGCGCATGACTGCTGAACCTGTATGAATCTTATAGCCTAATGAGATTTTATTTAAGCTTTGACTTGCGACTGAACACTAATTAGCCCTGTGGATTGAAAGTAGATTGTCCATTCCTGAGCGTGGGGAAGCTTCTCTGTCTGACACAGTAGGGTATCAGACCATCTGGGCAGAGAGTTCTGGAGCGATACAATGAAACCTAGGTGCAGATCCCGGCTCTGCCACTTATGAGCTGTGTGACCTGGGTGAGTTTCCCCCTCCTCTGGGCCAGTTTCTCCATATGTAAAATGGGGACAATAAAGGTAGCCCCTTCCTCACTGGGGGTGAGATCTATGTGAGTTTGCACAGGGAAAGGGCTTAGAGAAGTTCTTGGCACCACATAAATGTTAGACTTGATCTTTTGGGGGGGACACAGTTCCATGGGTAGGCCCAGGAATCTGCATTTTTAATAAGCTGTCCTGGAGAGTCCATCTGCAGACACACGGAACCACAACATTGTGTCGTTGGACATGCTGTAAGGAACCCCCACACCAAGCCTCGGTGGTAGAGGCTGAGAGCTCCAAAGGCCGTGGGTGGGGATATGGAGCAGAAAGCCAGCTCAACCGTTGACTAGCTGTGTGACTGAGTGAGTTTCTCAGTTTCCTGGTCTGTACAATAGGTATGACACGAGGAGTTCCTGCCTCAGTCAGCAGCTATTTCAGGTTAAGTGAGAAAAGCCACACAAAGCACCACGCAGGGTACCTGGCACCCTAGGGACCCAAGGTTACATGTTAATTTTTTTAAAGATTTTATTCATTTATTTGAGAGAGAGAACACAAGCAGGGAGAGGCAGAAGGAGAGGGAGAAGCAGGCTTCCCATTGAGCAGGGAGCCCAACTTGGGGCTCAATCCCAGGACCCTGAGATCATGACCTGAGAAGAAAGCAGATGCTTAACTGACTGAGCCACCCAGGAACACCTGTTACTGTTATTATCCCTTGTAGGTGGGCCCTGGGGGCTCTGCTCACCTGGCCAGGTCAGGGGAGGAGGAGGAGCAGAGAGATAGGCAGACACACTCCTGAACAATGGGATCTGGCCTCCCTGAAAGGAAAAGGCTTCAAAAACATGCTTGCCTGTGTTTCCCTCTGCACACATTTTAGGGACAGGACCGAACCTCAAGCTACCCTCCACGTGACCTGGTAAATTCAGGCATCCCACCAAGCAAAACTTTCCTCGGACATTCTTGAAAGAAGACCATCTGCAGAAGGCAAGGAAGGGTCTTTGGTGGAAAAAAAAAATCATTCACTCAAAGCATCAATAATTATTATACTGAGAGAGGAAAATAGGGGAGAAAAAAAAGCAAAGACCCTCAAGGCTTAGTATCATCCTAATGCACACAGCTCTGCACCAATGACCTCTCTAGCCTGGCATGTCATCTTTGTACGCTGATGGAGCTTTGAGATAAATGGCTACCACATCCAGTGATATACGTCTCACGCGGTTGAAGCCCTCTGGGCTGAGGGCCAAGAGCGTCTTACCCAAATGTCATCATCTTGCAGATGCGGATGGGGAATGCCTAGGAGCCGTCTGGGGGTAAGGCTAGGCACGCATGTTGTGGCTGTAAGCAAGCAGCAAGAGAACAGAAAGGAAGGAGAACAACCCCTAAGGGACGAGAGACGGCTGACGCATGGTGCGAGGGGATGGATATGTTGCATCCGGTTGCACTGACCCATGATCGAGGAGGGGGGGATCAGAGCAGGAGGAGACTAGATTACCTCCGGGTTGACTCCCAAGGCTGCTGTCTCCTCAGGCCATCTTGAGCAAGTGCCTCCTTCACCTGGCGATGGCAGCGGAAACCTGGCCAGGAAACACAATAATTGACGTATTATTGACAAACTGATACATTATGTTTCTATAATAATTGAAGAAGCGTGTTTATCATGATTATAATATTTATACGTAGATGAATATAAATATACATACTTCAAATGTCTGAGCTCTTGTCTCCAACTTGTGTGCAGGAACATTGTAGGCACTTTGTTCGGAAAGGCTGAGTGAGTAAATGCTGGTAGGTTTCACGTGGTGGGGACAGGGTCGTGGTCCCGAGTGGAGACCCGGCCAGTCCTCCTCTGGCCCAGGTAGTAGTGAAGCATCCGTTGGCCGCGTGCTGTTTAGACTTTGAGCTCCTAGCGGGGGCAAGGAGGGTTGGGGAAGGTCCCCGTTGAGATCCCACGTTGTCCACATGGGAAGTATTTGGACCACTAACATGGCAGACTGGAAACCAGCAAGGGGAGCTTACAAGCAGCCCATGGCATGGCCCAAGGCCTGGTCTCCAGGAGGCAGCGACCGATCTCTGAAAACTCCTGGGTAATGAGGCACCTGAACACACACATAGGAGAGGGGTCCCCAGGGGGATTGGGTGCAGCCCTTCACCAAAGCAAGCCGGCACCCACGTGAATGCCCAACACGGAGATGCCTGGCCCCCATGCTCTGGCTGATAATTCAGCATAAGCTGGGGTTGCATCTGAGGCCCCTGCGTTGGGGTCTGAGACAGTCTGGGTCAATGGCATCTTCTTGCTGGGGATGGCAGTTCCATGCTGGGGGCTTTTCAGCCCATCTCCGAGGTTCACAGGCCTCTGGGGACAAAAGGCCCCCCAGGACTTACTGGCAGCTTTGGAGTGTGGCTCAGAGAACCTCTGCCCCCCTCTCCCTGCCTCCCCCCCCACCCCACCCCCCCATACTGCCCAGTGGGGGAAAATCATGCCCGTTAAATGTTTGGAAAGGATTAATGCATAAAGCCAGATCAGATGGTTAGCTTTGGGGAGGGGCAAGGGGGAATGAAGTTAGATCCTTCATTTCAACCTAGACTAAAATTAATTCCAGATGGCTTAAAGAATTAAATATAAAACATGGAGCCATTAAATAAGAAACTTCAAAGGTGCTGTGGGGTAGAGGATGAGCCCAGAGACAAGCTTCCGGAACATAAAAGCCAGGGAAGGAGTCACAAAGAAAAGGCTTGCCAGATTTGGAAACGTCAAAATGCACTTTTCCACATCAAAAAGACACCTAAAGAAAATTAAAGAGCAACTCAAAAACACTTGCAACATATACAATAGGGCTAATGTTATCACTATTTAAAGTGTTCTTACAAAACAATAAAGAAGTGGAAAAATCGCACAACGGTCAGGGAATGAAAACGTGTGTTTCACAGAAGAAACACAAATGTGTGCGTAGCAAAAACAGCTGGAAATCAAACAACTATTATGCAAACCAGCAATAAAATATCGTCTTACCTCTCAAAATCAGCAAATATTTTGAAAATTACATGGCCCTGAGGATGTGATTATGATCACACAAGCACATCGCCGTGAATTAGCACCGCTTTTAGGAAAAGCAAAGCAGCACCGTGTAGGAAAAGATATTAAATACATACCTATTCTTTGAAAGGCAATCCCTGCCTGTGGACTCTATTTTAAGGAAATCATAAAAGACCCAAGGACACGGGGGAAGACTTACATTTAAAGACTCTCATTCGGGACGCCTGGCTCAGTGGGTTAAAGCCTCTGCCTTCAGCTCAGGTCATGATCCCAGAGTCCTGGGAACCAGTCCCGCATCGGGCTCCTTGCTTGGCGGGGAGCCTGCTTCTCTCTGCTTCTGCCTGCTGCTCTACCTGCTTCTGCGCACTCTTTCTCTCTCTGACAAATAAAAAACAAAATCCTTGAAAAAAAAATAATAAATAAAGACACTCACTATAGCCTGACTTCTAACACTGGGAAACCGGGAGAGGCCCGGATGTCCATCAGGCAGGAATTCAGTTGAAAAAAAAAAATCAGGGGCACCTGGGTGGCTCAGTGGGGTGAGTGCCCAACTCTTGGTTTCAGCTCAGGTCTTGATCTCAGGGTCCTGAGGTTGACCCCCACATCCGGCTCTGCATCGAGCTCCATGCTCAACAGGGAGTCTAAGATTCTTTCTCTCCCTCTGCCCCTCCCCCCACTCACACACTCTCTCTCCCTCTTTCTCAAATAAATAATTTTTTTAAAAAAGGCACCTCATGTGGGGTGGCATCAACCTACCAGTGACACTCGTAACTCAGTACTTCTTGAATAAAACAATACAATTTGATGATATAAACCATTCCAGTTTTGAAGTCTCTCTACCTCTCTCCCCCTACTTCTCTCTCTCCTTTTCTCTTTCCTCTGTCTGTCTCTCTCCCTCTCTCTCTCACACACACGCAACTACAAGGAAATTAATCGAAGTATTAATAGAGATTATCTCTGAAAGGTGAGTATAATAATACTATTTTGTGCTTTCCTTTACAAGTATGTAATACTTCTATGATCAGAGAAAAACCCACCTTCATATTGTAAAACACGTGATAAGGAGGAGGCCCGTCTCATAACCTGCTCACTGGCTGCCCTGTAGGTCTGACAACATGCTTGCCTGCCCATCCCCTCTGACCCCCCATCACCACTGACCTGGATACTGAGCCATTGTTGGGATATTTTAATAGACCACACAGAATGGTGACAACCTATGATTCTAGTAAATTCCTCCACGGAGAATTTTGCACCAAGTCCCACCCTGAGAGTTACCCAATGTGACTTGGCATCCTGACTGCTGAGGAATGGTGGGAGGAAGTGGCCCAGCCTGGGAGCAGGGGGTACGGGCAGCGATAGAGCAGCAGTCAGCTGCTGGGACCAAATCCAACTCACCATCAGTCACTCACGGTTGTTTTGGTGCAACCATGAGCTAAATGATTATGTAAGCACCTACACAGTATCTTCCATTTTACCTCTTGGCCCACAAAGCCTAAAATATTTACTAGCTAGCCCTTCCCACCTGGCCCCCTCCGCACCCCCAACTTGGCATTTGGCTATTTGGGTTTAGAATATGTATGCACTTCTGGCAAATGTTGGTAACAATTTTCCAAAAGTAGTGCTAAGAAAGAATGAGATTACCTCTCGTTTGGGAGTGCATGTATACAGGGAGCTTTATTCTCTGATACCACTGGGGAGGGTGAACGGTTTTGGTCTCGGTCTTCCCGATAACTGGATATCAGAAAGCCTTCACTATAGGCAAACTTGTGTACTTAGCAATCCCACTTTTTGTCACTTGTCCTAAGGATATCCATATGTTTGTGCATGGAGATCTACCTGCACAGACGTTCATGGAAGCCTTTACTGTGGAAATGAAACATTGGAACCCGCCTCAAACTTCCAGCGATCAGACATTTGTTGAACAAACCATGGAACATTTATTTGAAGCAGTATCACGAGGCCCTAATATGTAATTATTGATAGACGTGCAAAGACGCTATGGTCTAGTAGAGCGGAAAACACATCACTAACCGTTGCACAGCATGAGCCCACTTTTTATGATGATTAGCGTGCCTAAAAAAAAATGCCCCAGAGAATTTGCACAAAATGCTAGCAGCGGTTATCTCCGGGTGATGGGATGGGGCATCATTTTCATTTTCTTTGCTTATCTGGACTACGGGATTTTCGTGCAGAGAACATACATCATTCATGCCTCTGTTCCCTTCCCACCCCTCCATCCTGACGAAACAGACCAAAAGCTGGTGGATATACAATCCTGTCGACACATCTTATGACTTCTTGCAGAGTGTTGTGCAAATATTATGTGGAATTAATTTTCATCTGGGTTGAAGTGAAGGATCTTTCTCCCTCTCCTCCCCAACCCAGGCTGATCACCTGATCAGGCTCTGTTGACTGGTCCTTTGTAAATGCTTACGGTGCAAGACTTCCTCCCATGTTGTAGATTTCAAAGGCACTGTGTTATTTGTTGAGGCAAAACAATGTACCCCAAATTTCATGGATTAAAACTACCACCAGCGTATTCTTTGCTCAAGGTGTTGCAAATTCTGGATCGAGTTTGGTGGGGAGAGCTTGTCTCTGCTCCACATGGTGTCAGCTAAGCCTGGCTGAAATGATTCAACTTGGGTCATGTGTCTGAGGCCCCAGCTCTCGTTATCGGGGAAAGAAGGGGGTCCCTGATTCTCCTGTGTGTGACCTCTTCCCACAGTTAGCTTGCATTTGCTCCTGATATGCCCATCTTAGGGCAGCTAGACTTCCCCAGAGCACAAAAGCCAACGTTGATGGGGTTTTTTTGTGAACCCATCCCTAACTAGTACGGTGTGGCTTCTTCCACACCTAATTTGTTAAAGCAGACCCTGGCCAGCCCAGAATCAAAGGGGTGGGAATCAAAGACTAGCATCGAATGGGGGCCACCAAAGAACAGTCTCCCACACTCAGCACTTACAGGAATCCTATAACAAATTCTCTGGAAATGTACACCAATCAGTTACTAATATAATTTCTATTTCCCTAGGTAGGAATTCTTAAACTCAGCAAGACCTGTGAAAGGGTGATTCGAGGCACCTGGGTGGCTCAGTCAGTTAAGCATTTGACTCTTGATTTCAGTTTGGGTCATGATCTCAGGGCTGGGAGACCCAACCCTGCAGTGGGTTCTGAACTCCGGACAGACTCTTGAGAGTTTCTCTTCCCTCTTCCTCTGCCCCTCCCCCTCCTGGCTCACTCGCTCTGTCTGTCTCTCTCTCTCAAAATAAATAAATCAAAAATATTTTCTTAAGAAGGATGGTTCTTTATATATTTTACTACTAATTTACCCCTTTCATTTGATATAGTGTGCATTTGATCAGTTCAGACACCTTAAAAGGACTACATTTACAGAGGCTACTCAGTAAGATAGCTGTCATTAAAATATCAACATCTACTTATCATTCCCTTAGGAGCAATGAATAGCACCAATAAATTTGAGCTCAAATATTGTTCAGATCTCTTTGGTGAGAATCAAAATAGACTGGGTATTTTGGACATAAGTTCCAAAAACGTTTCCAACCCGAAATCCAATCAGCGTTTATCACAGGTTGGCAGAAAGGACTAAAGAGGGCTGCAGACCTTCAGCCAAAGTCACTCTGGCTATGGTGGGCGGCCAAGGTGTTGCCTGTTGGGTGGAGGGGGGTGTGGGAACCTGGAGGGTCAGCAGCGAATTCTCCCAATGCACTACCCACCCCTACCTGCAACTATACCACCTCCCACAGGACCAGAATCTTGCTTCTCAGTTTTCTCTGTTCTCTTGGGCATTTTCCACCACTCCTTGTCTGCTGGTTCATGGCCAAAAGATAAAACTCAAGTCCCTCTGGGATTCACACAGTAACAGCATGACACATGAATGACTAGTCCACTGCCATGACTTTTCTCTTTTCTGCTCTTCCTCACCTCCCACTCATGCTCCAGCTCTCCCTCAGCCTCCACTTCCCTCTCAGAGGTCCAGGCACAGCTCAGCCATGACCGCCACCACCAAACCCCCAGGAGATGCTCTTCAGCCATGTATTCAAACTTCTCTATGAGTACAGAACCCTTTCATCCTTCAGTCTATTTTTCATGGGCCATTCTCCTACTTGGCTTAGTTCTTAAACCTCCAGGTTCTCTTCCCATCGCTCTGACCAGCCTCCTTAGCAGGCTCCTTTTTCTCTGCCCACACTTTGAATGTTGATGTACCCTCACAAGGCTATGCTTGACTCTCTTTTCACTCTCAAGGGCAGTCCAGAGGTTCATAATCTTGAGTCCAGGACCTCATGAGGTCCATGGTTCTAGAACTAGGATCCATATGAAGATTTTTGACTATATTATTTTTCTGGCAAGAGGGCCCAAGCTTTCAATAGATTCCCCAAGAATGCCGTGACCCATGCAAGGGGAAGGCCATTGTCCTAGGCCATTTCACCTGCTGGCTTCATCAATGCTCCACAGGCTGAAGTCTTGTGAATCTTCATCACCAGCCCCTATGTCTTCTGAAAGCCCCAGTCCTGTGTGTCCAACCATGGTGTCACACAGTTACTCCATTGTCTTCACCTGGATCCTTTTTCTCACTTACCAAAAGTCCCAAGCTAGAAAATGATCTCTTTTCCTCACCCCATATCCAACTGGTGGCCAAGCCCATTAGCTCCACTCCCTCCCAACACTCCTGGGCCCACAGCTTTCCACCACCTCCACCTTTTTGTCTTGGTTTAAGTCAGGAGTTGACAAGCTTTTTCTCTAAAAGGCCAAACATTAAACATTTTAGGCTTCGTGGGCCATGGGATCTGTGTCACACAACCAGTCAACTCCATCGCAGAGCTCAAAGGTTACCTCATACATACATAAATACATGTGGCTCTATTTCCATGAGCTATTCATGGTCGCTGAAATTTGAATTTTATATAATTTTTATATGTCATCATATGTATTTTTTTCCAACTATTTAAAAACATAAAACTCATGATTAGCTTTTGGGCCTTACAAAAACAGAGAGCAAGCCACATTTGGACCATGGGCCATAATTTGTCAACTCCTAGCTTTAGGACATCACATCTTTTGTCCAAAACCATCTTCCTTCTTCCAGTATTCCCCCACTTAGATCTGCCTGCCATGGTGCTCCAGTGGTGATCTCTCCTGAGAAAGAAGCTATGGGTGCCACTCTCCAGCTTAAAACCATCCAACAGCTCCAATAACCACAGGAGTAGAATTTCTCAACCTTGGACTATTGACATTGGAAGCTGGCTAATTCTCTGTTGCGGGGGGTGGGGGTGTCCTGTACATTTAGGATGTTCAGCAGCCTCCCTGGCCTCTATCTAGTAAATGCCAGTAGCCTCCCTACCTCCCTGGTGGTGGCAGTCAGAAATGTGTTCAGATGCTGCAAAGTTGCCCCTGGTTGAGGACCAGTGATCTGGGAGGACAGCAGAAGCTCCCCAGAAGAGCACACGAGAGACAGGTCTTCCCTGACTCAGCTCTCCTCCCTCCCCATAGCACCTTGTGCCCCCCACGCTCTAGCCACACTGAGCCACTTTTGGTTTCCCATGTTTGGCAGATGTTTCCCATCTCTGTTCCCACCAGGAAGCCCCTTCTCTCCTGCCCCTGGGCAAATGCCCACTCACCTTTCAACACGCTGTGCAACCTGCCTTGTGCCTCTCTCCCCCATGGGGACGTGTAAGGTTTTCCCCCACTGTGTCCTCATAGTCTATCCTACGTACTTCCATCAAAGCCCCTCAAATCCCTTTAAGCCCTCGTTTTCGTATTTGTCTCTCATCTTAGATTGTAAGCTCCTTGAAAGCCTGGGTTGCACCTGATTCCTCTCTGTCAACCCAGCACACGGTTGAATACATAAATGAGTAAACTGAGGCTTGTGGCTGTGAAGGCAGAGCCCAAGATCAAGAACTTGCATGGTACAGCTGAGCTAGAAGACCAGCCTCATCTAAACCCAAGTCTTCCACCTCCACGAAGAACCCCCAAGCCTCAGCTGTTGGTTTTGGTATCTGAAAACTGCTCTCTTGCAAATACATGGAAATCATTGTCGGGTGAGAAGGCTAAGTGGGACAAGACATTTTGGACAGGCGTTGCCACATCTTATGTCCATAGATCCCCTATTAAAGCTCTGGGATTCACTAGCTGTGAATGTGAGGGCAGACCGGCTTACAGCCTGGTTACAG
The DNA here is from genome assembly GCF_902655055.1 of Lutra lutra. Classification (NCBI taxonomy): domain Eukaryota; kingdom Metazoa; phylum Chordata; class Mammalia; order Carnivora; family Mustelidae; genus Lutra; species Lutra lutra. The sequence goes on from NC_062278.1 coordinate 12,862,079, forward strand.
GCCCCTGCACAAACCCAGACCTAGGGGACAGGAAGAAATAAAGACAACATCCCCTCACCAGAGGCCAGTCCTCCAAGGTTAAGCAGGAAGGCAATACACACAAGACACACCTGGGTCCCTGCATCCTGGATCCTCGTCATGTCTCAGGGAATTTGCTAGCTGCCATGAGCTGAGAAAATTTACTATAATTAATTCATGCTACAGACTTACATGCTGACACATGATTTTGGCAATGGGGCCGAGCACCTCTGGGCCACCAGCACCGACCTGCTCCCGAGGCCGGGTACTGTTGGAGCCAAGTGTCAGAGACAACTTCTCTAAAAGAGAAGTTTTAGAAAAACATTCACATGACTGAAGACACCAAGCACCTGTTTTCTGTTTTAGAAATGCAAACATGATTAAGCCATGGAGGTCACCAAGAGGATTATGAAACAAAGGCAAAATGTTGGAAAACGGCCCAGACCTTCTGAAGGCTGGGACAGTCCTGCTGGTGTTCCTAAGAGGAGGCAGTGCTGCCCAGCAAAGGCCATCCAGCTGGTGACCTTACTCCACCCAACAGCCCAAGCCCCTGGTTTAGACATGGCGGATGGGGCTTGAGAGCTCAGCCATCTGGAATTCATTGAGACAGTTTCCTCTGTCAGAGTCAGGACCCTTCTCCTCCTTCCACATGTGCAACTCTGCCCGGGCAGGAAGCCGGGAATGTAGGACTGCCCTCTCCTTTCCCCCAGAGCCCCCACGGGAGCGCACACAGGAGGAGGGACAGGAGAGTCATAGACCTTGACGCCCGACAGCTGGAAGGCAGGCTGTGACCAACCCTCCAACCATGCATCTTACAGAGAAGGTGCCTTGGGCCAAGGACTAAACCACCTGCCCAAGAAGGGTCACTTGCCAGACCAAGACTAAATGGGTTCCAAAGCTCTGGTCTCTCCAAATGCCCAGCAGCAGATGACAGGCCCCCTACATGGTGGCATTTCCCCCACAGAGAAGCTAGGCGTTGACAGAGGAAGGGCACTCTTGTAGAGCTCATATGGAACCATCTTCAATCAAGATACATCACAAAGTGGAAAAGAGCAAGGTGTGGAACTTCCCTTGGGCGAAGGGGAGCTTAAATATATATGCTTGTTTGGAAGCTGTAATGGGCTGGATTGTCTCTCCCAGAAAGACAGGTCCACTTCCCAGCAGGGTCTTTGCAGCTGTAAACAAGCTGAAGATCCTAAGATGAGATCCTCCTGGACTTAGGGTGCACCTTGAACCCAACTGTGAGATAAGAGAAAGGAGATAGCCCTTTGATTCCGAAAAAGCCAGAAAAAAGGCCGGTTGGAAATGGAGGCAGAGGTTGGAATTATGCCGCCATGAGCCTAAGGACACCTGGGGTTACCAGAGGCTGGAAGGGGCAAGGCAGGATCTTCCCCAGAGCCTTCAGAGGGAGCATGGCCCTCTGGTACCTTGGTTTTGGACTTCTGGTCTCCAGGACTTGGAGAGAATGAATCTCTTTTACTTCAAGTTGCCTAGTTTGTGGTCATCTGCTTGGCCGCCTCAGAAAACGAATACGGATGCTAACTGATATGAGTATCTTTGGAAATGAATTTAGAGTTTACTGACTACAAGATCAATATGAAAAAAAAATCAATAGAATTTCTATAAACCAGTCATCCATAATTAGAAAATTAAAAATTTAATCGATCCCATTTTTTTTTAACAGGGTCTGATCTATGATATAGGTAGGAATCAATGTGACAAAAGATATGCAAGACTTCTACCTCCCCAATTTTAAATGTTAAGAAAAATGAAGGTTTAAATACATGAAAGTATATGTTTTGTTTATGGATTGGAAGGTCCAATAACGTAAAGATACCAGTTCTTTCCCAAGTGGACTGATGCAATCATAATGTATTATGATACATATGATACATGGAACCATGTAGGTAGATATTTGTGAAAAGGGAGAAGCTGACTCAAAAATGTGTCTGGAAGCTCAAAAGTTCAAGGGCGGAGATAGTCCTGATAGACAACAGAGCTGACGCATTCACCATACCTGGAAATCAAGATTTGTTATAGAGAGTGGCCATCACAAAGGAAGTGTGTTATTGGCAAAAAGGCAAGATGAATGGACCCATGGAAGAGAACAGGACATCCCGGAAGAGAGCTTCATGTGCACAAACACCTTTGCTTTTGTTACACAGCATAGGGCCAGGGAAGGAGGGGCTTTTTGGTAAAAGGCTCTAAGCCAGCAGACTATAAGGAAAACTACGTCTCTAGCCAGCCACCCCACATCATATGTAGAAATCAATTCCAGATCAACCGTAGCTCTAGGTGGGAACAACAAAACCCTGACGATTCTGGAAATACAACAGAGGGATGTCTTAATGACATAGGCGTAAGCCAAGATTTCTTAAAGACACGTGAAACAATTGCCATGGTGGAAAATATTGATTTACTGGATTTCGCCTAAATCAAGAGCTTATAGTCATCAAAGACACTATTAAAAGAGTGGGGCAGGGTTGGGGGGAAAGGGGGAGCTGGATGGCTCAGGTCATGATCTCAGGGTCCTGGGATAAAGCCCCACTTCGGGTTCCTTGCTCAGGAGGGAATCTGCTTCTCCCTCTGTCTCTCCCCTCTGCTCATGCATTCTCTCTCTCTCTCTCTCTCTCTCAAATGAATGGATAAAATCTTTAAAAAAAAAAAGAGTGGTACCAGAAGCCACAGAAAGGGACAAGACACCTGATTCTACCTACCTAACAAAAGACATGTGCCCAGACTATACGGTGAAATTTCTCTAATTTCATTACACAACAGCAAACAGCAAAAAGACAGCCCAAAGGAAAATAATGGTTAAGAAGTTTGAACAGGGGACGCCTGGGTGGCTCAGTTGGTTAAGCAGCTGCCTTCGGCTCAGGTCATGATTCCAGCGTCCTGGGATCGAGTCCTACATCGGGCTCCTTGCTTGGCGGGGAGCCTGCTTCTCCCTCTGCCTCTGCCTGCCGTTCTGTCTGCCTGTGCTCGCTCGCTCTCCTCTCTCTCTGACAAATAAATAAAATCTTTTAAAAAAAAAAAAAAAGAAGTTTGAACAGGCACCTCATAAAAGAGAGTCTCCTAATGAGCCGTTTAGATGATTGATAGATAGACGGACAGATAGACAGATAGAAGCTTGTGATAATTTGATATGGCCAATAATACAGATTCCTGAAAGACTTTCAGAAATGAATTTAGATCTTAAATTTCCTTAAATCATAGATCTGCCATGGATCAGACCTTGCTGAGTCCACAGCCAGAAGATTTTAATTATACCAAAAAATAAACTGGAGGAAAAAAAAAAAAAAAAAAAAGGTGCTCGGTCCCATTAGTCATCAGAGAAATGCAAATTCAAGTCATAAGAAAACCCACACACACCCGTCGGAACAACTAAATTGAAGAAGATTGACAATGCCATTTGGGAGCAGCTGGAACTCTCGATACCCTGCTGGTAGAAGGTCTAACTACTTTGGAAAACCTTGGCAGCATCTCCTAAAGATGCTTCTGTCCATACGTTCATCTAAAGACGGCACAAGAGAGCTTGTAGCTGCATTGTTAGTAATGGCTCAAGGGTGGCTCAGTGGGTTAAGCCTCTGCTTTCGGCTCAGGTCATGATCTCAGGGTCCTCGGATGGAGCCCTGCATTGGGCTCTCTGCTCAGCCCTGCTCCCCCGCTCCCTCTGCCTGCCTCTCTGCCTACTTATGATCTCTGTCTATCAAATAAGTAAATAAAATCTTAAAAAAAAAATAGTGAGAGAGCCCAAACATCCCTTACCAAGAGCATGCATACAGGTAGTGTGATACACTCACACAATGGAACACTAAGTAACAACGAATGAATGCATCACTGCTACAAGTAGAAACACGATGTCAAGGACAGAAGCCAGCCTCAGAATAAGACCAATCTCTTACATGTAAGCAGGAACCCACAAGGTTAGAATTCAGGGTGGAAAAAAGGACACAGCAATCAGGAGGAAGCCTCAGATCCTGATAAATTTCCATTTCTTGACTTGGGTTCCGGTTGCACCAGTGCGTTCACTTGTGACGATTCACTGAATTATATGTTGATGATGTTCCTGTGTGTGATTTAAACTGTCGTGTCTGTAGGTTACGTATCAAGGAAAAGGGTCTAAAAACCTTGAGGGAAGACCAGAAAAGCTCAGATATTCACCAACCCCCACCCTTCGAAAAACACCCTCAAAGGCCTAAAAATAATATTAATTACTGAGGAGGCAGAAATTAAAGGGCAATACAAGTATTTATTTATTAATTTTACAGGGGGAGGGGAGAGAGCGCAAGACAGCAAGCACAAGCAAGGGGAAAAGGACAGGGAGAAGCAGGCGCCCCACTAAGCAGGGAGCCTGATGTGGGGCTCGATCCCAGGACCCTGAGACCATGACCCAAGCGGAAGGAAGCCACCTGACTGACTGAGCCACCCAGGTGCCCCGGGAAATACAATTTTTAAAAAGAAATTCTTTTTTTTTTTTTTAAGATTTTATTTATTTATTTGTCAGAGAGAGAGAGGGAGAGAGAGCAAGCACAGGCAGACAGAATGGCAGGCAGAGGCAGAGGGAGAAGCAGGCTCCCTGATGAGCAAGGAGCCCGATGTGGGACTCGATCCCAGGACGCTGGGATCATGACCTGAGGCGAAGGCAGCTGCTTAACCAACTGAGCCACCCAGGCGTCCCTAAAAAGAAATTCTAATTACACCTTTTTCTTTCCTCTTGCTGCATAACGTTGGGTAGTAGAAACAGCTCCCACAGGGAGGAGGTGCAGGGAATGGGGGGAGGTGTGGGAAAGGGGTAGAACTCCTCTTGCTCCCCCCCACCCCCCGCCCCCTTACCCCTTCCTTTTCTTACCTGACCTGCCCCTGGCCAAGAGACGAGCTCGGCGGGGCACCCACAGGCCTCCCTCCAGGAACACTGTGCATGAAACAGATGCCCGTGTGTGGGCCCTTCTCCAAATTCACGGGGGCCCTTCTCTGGTCTGCCCTGTGCCCCAGGCGGCGGACTCCCCGGCCCCGAGTGTGGTGCGGCTCCTCCGGCGGAAAATGAGGGCACAGGAGGTGGGGGGGGTGGTTTTGGGTTCCCTCCCAGCTTTGCCTCCAGGATGACAGCTTCCCCTGGGCCCAGACGATACCACATTCCGCTCCGGCCTCCAGGCCCCGGGGCTGAGAACAGCTTCCCGGGTGGGCAACTAGTAGCTGGGGCCTCCCCAGACTCGCTCTCCCCTCCCCACCCTTGCCCGCAGCTTCAGACCTGCCTTTAGCACACTCTTCCTCTGCACCGCGTGCGTCGAGAGGTTTCTTATTGGACTGTCTGATCCATCAGCCCCCTCTCCTTCAGTATGTCTGTGAGTTAGGGATCTTCTGTGTCACCATGATTTTCTTTCTGTCTTTAAATTAAAAAAAATAATGTCACAGCTTTATTTTATACTATCCACTGTTTCTGACCTACCAGCTGAGAGTGCCCGTGTCTGTTTTGTCTTTCGTGGACCTCCATGTTCGCCATCAAGGGAAAGTTGTTCACTGGGTCAAATTTAGAAACATCTAAACAACACACAATGCCTTAAAACAAAAAGCTTTAAAAAATATCAAAATCTAAAAATTGGTTACAAAATGTAAACATCCTTGATCTATGAATTTAGGGATAATCTAATGCAAATATTATGAAGTTGGAATGGGGTGCTGTTGTTTAGGGCTTTTTTTAATGTTTTTTAAAAACGAGTCAAAGTTTGTTCAGGTAACTATTAAATTACTCCCACAGATTTCTCCTACCTGCTCACATGTTTCAGTATGGTCCCTAGAAATGTCGCTGCTGGGCAGAAGCGGTCTTCACTGCTGTGACCACACCCACGCCAGATTTCAGTGACAGCTCTAGTCTGGTGGCCCTCTTCTTTAGGTCAAAATACAAGAATTATATCACCTAATTCTAGAGGATTGGCTGATGTGGACGCAGGGAACACATGCAGAGGGTCGTGAATGTTGGGGACCTCGCTGCCAGGAGCCGAGTCACACCTGCAGGTGACCCTCGATCCTGGAGCCCTCACGGTGTGATCTTCTTCCTTCCTGGTGGGCCCGATGACCCCGGGGACCCCCTGACACTTCCGGACCCCTGTGGGCGGCCGGGGGAGCAGCCGGAGCAGCCGGAGCAAGAGGGCCCCTTGGGAAAGGCGGGTTGTTGGATTTGATGTTGGCCAGCAGGTGTCTGCAGGGATCACTTAGCTCCTCAAGCTTTCTCTCGGTCAGCAGGCGGCCACCGAGCCTTCCGGAGCTCTCTTCTTCCTCTCGGACCTCCCAGGGACAGTGGCAGTGCTTCTCTCCAGCTCTCTGTCCAGGTCTTTGGTCGTTTTCCCATAGAGGTAGTGAATCTGACCCATGTAGCTCGTGGGTCTGCACAGGCTGGCCAGTTTCTTCTCAATTGCCAAGTGGGGCATTTCCTCCTCAGACCATCTTCTGTGAAGTTGCAAGATGTGTTCTCGATGCAATTCAGGCAGAATTTGAGTATTCAGCCACGGAATCTCACTTTCAAGCTGTGAATTTTCACGCTGCAAAGATGCTTTCTCGGTGTGGAGACTGGTGACCTGTCTTGTAAGCTCTCTGCTCCTTTGCTTTTCTTCCCACGCTCATCTGGCTATTTCCTGATGCCCTTGGTCACAACTCCAAGGGGACACATGGAAGCCAGCATCATCAGTGACATCCTTCAGATCAACTTGTGCTCGATGGGTGGGGTGGTCACCATTCCCGGCTCCCCCTTTCGCTGGACTCCCCAGGTCCCGGCACCGGCATCATCTGCAGGGAGGTCAGGCAGGGGGACGGCCTGTAGCCGGGGTCCTGCCCTGGACGGTGACTGGTGGATTCGATGTTTCGGGATGGCTCCGTGCGTGCCTTTGACGCCTCCGGGCTTTCTTACCCCACCTTTCCCTGCCCTCTCTGCCTCCATCTTGAAACTTCTTGGTTGAGCAGTTCTAGTCATTCGGGAAAAGGAGTTGTTCTCATTAAGCCTCTGTTATATTCTTCCAAAGTCATTCTCCATCCTTCTCTGACACTCTTAAGATGGGTTTTTCACCAGTGACTTGGGAAAGTTTAGGAGGCTGGCTCTTCTGTGCCTTTTTCAGAAAGTTAACCGTGTCCCGAAGTGACAACTTGCTCAGGTTTGTATTCATTGCGGACAAGCACAAGATCTGTAACCGGCCCCCACCCTGGGCAGCCTGAGGGCATCATTGGATCATGTCATAGGTCCAATATTCTCACTCCTCAGACTTCACCGTGGACAGAACACCTTTGTCCCAGCGCCTTCACACTTCTTAGAGGGAGTAGTAGTCTCTTCACCAGGAAAACCTGCAGCACAGTCCCTACCAATGCCCCCCCACCACGCCCGGGGAAACATAGGGACACTTGGGCTGTGTGTCCAGCTTCCAGAAACCAGCTGGACCAGCTGGAAAGTTAATCCGGTGGTGGGCATAGGGCTCCACAGCTCTGCCTCCAAGTGCCAGCATCCTGGGGCCACAACTGACCACTCAGAACCCTGTGGAGAGTTCCATCTCTGAGGTCAACAGGTTCCCGGCAACCAGGACAGAGCAGCTGGGCTGGAGGAGGGGAGGACCGCCAGGTTCTGGAAAACAGTTCCTCCTTAACTGTGCTCTGAAGTAGAAAGTGATCTCATTCACACAAGCCATGGTGGAGGTGGGAAGGCCCAATCCCAGCCTGAAGCTTGGCCATTCCAGGTCCACGGGGCCCTACAGCAAACCTAGGGAGTCAAAGCAGGGCCAGGTCATGTCCCATTCTGTGAGCAAGAGAAGTCAGGGCAGAGCGGTGGAGCCCCTGTCCCTTGACGAGAGGCTCCTCCTCCTGGTTTAAAGTTTCCTTCTGCTCTAGGGACTCATAGAGCTACCCACAAAGGTCCCAGGATCTTCCTCCTTGGAAGCTCCATGTCTCCTCGTGTGTGGTCACTGTGGGCAGGCAGCGACCCAGGACTGAAAGATGTCCCCAACTTAGGGACCCTTAATAAGAGATCGGAATTCCCACCCAAACGAGTCAGGAGACATCAATGGAATCTGGCAGCATCTTACTATTTTATGGGTTTTCTGTGAAGCCAGCAGGTCCCTGTGCAATCCCGGGGTTCCTGGAAGGCGGTGACACTCCGGCGGGGACCCAGCTACCCAGGCTTCTTCCCCCATGTGGCCCTCCATCTTCCCAAGATCACCCAGGAAATGTCTGCATGTTACCTTCAGAAGTGGGCCCCTGGGGAGGCGATCACTCTTCCACCCAGCTCAATGGCCACCTCTTATTTCATTAAACCACATCCTGTTCTTCAAACATCTCTCTTGGAGACCCAGGCTCAGAGTCTCCGTGATATCCTTCGGAACTCTGTCATGAGCAACTCTTCCCCAGTCCCTTTACCCAAGAGAGAAACAAAGTAACTATTGGCCAAAGCCATCTGGGGCTCCCAAGGGTTGCCAGGGCTCAAAGAGCGGAGGCACCATGGATGGAGAGAACAGAGGCTCTGACCAGGCTGCTGGTGTGGGGGGCCAAGTGCCCTCAGCAAGAGGTATTGTTTTTTTGTTTTGAATTTTCCTCAAGATTTTTTTTAAAGATTATCTTAAGATTTTTTAAAATATACTTTTTGAAGGTTTTTAAAAAAGAGTTATTTCTTGGGCACCTACGTGGCTCAGTTGTTTAAGTGACTGCCTTCTGCTCAGGTCATGATCCCGGAGTCCCAGGATCGAATCCTGCATCGGGATCCTTGCTCAGCGGGGAATCTGCTTCTCCCTCTGACCCTCCCCCATCTCATGCTCTCTCTCTTTCACTCACTCTCTCTCAAATAATTAAATAAAAATACTTAAAATAAAAAATTTTAAAATTAAAAAAAAAATTTTTTTAAAGGTTCATTTCTTTTTAGAGATTTAGAACATGAGCCAGGGGGAGAGGAAGAGGGAGAGAATCTCAAGCAGACTCCCCACTGAGCAAGGAGCTCGCAGGGCTCCATCCCACAACCCTGAGATCACAACCTGAGCTGTAACCAAGAGTCAGACACTTAACAGACTGAGCCACCCAGGCACCCCGAGACTTTTTTTTTCTTTCAGGTTTTATTTATTTGACAGAGAGAGAGACAGCAAGAAAGGAACACAAGAGGGGGACTGGGAGAGAGGGAGAAGCCAGCTTCCCGCTGAGCAGGCAGCCCAATGCAAGACTCCATCCCAGGACCCTGGGATCACGACCTGAGCCGAAGGCAGATGCTTAACAACTGAGCCACCCAGGTTCCCTGAGATGTTTTTAAGAGCAGTTTTAGCTTTAAATAAAAATTGAGCAGAAAGTACAGAGAGTTCACATACACACCTTTGCCTTCCCCATGAAGGGTCCCCCACCATTAATGTCTTGCAACCATATGGTGCATTTGCTAGGACTGGTGAAGCAATGTTGATACATTATTACCAACTAAAGACAGAGTTGAGGCAAGGTTTCACTCCTTGTGCCATGCAGTCCTGAGAGTATTGACAAATGCACAGTGTCATGTATCCACCATTACAGTATCATACAGAATCATGTCACAGTCCTAAAACTCCCCTATACCCACCTAACCCCCTCCCTCTTTCCTCTGGAGCTGCTAGAAACCACCGGCAAATTTCCTCTTTCTGATGCCTGCCTGGATATCAACATAGCTACTCTTGCTTTCTTCCCATTAGTGTTATCGTGACATATCTTTCTCCATCCCTTCCCTTTTCATCTAATTAGGTGTTTAAAGTAGACCTGTTGTAGACAGCAAATCACTGGGTGTTGTGTTTTGATCCACTCCAACAGTTCCTATCTTTGAATTCTTATACCACTGATGTTCAAAGTGATCAGTGACACATTCGGACTAATGTTTGTCCTGTCTGTTACTGTTTTCCGTTCCCGGTCTTTTGTTTCTTTCCTCATCTTTCACTCTTTTTTGCCTTCTCTGGTTTTAGCTGAACATTTTATATGATTCCATTTTGTCTCCTCTCTTAGCATATCACTTATACGCCTTAAAATAATTTTTTAGGGGTGCCTGGGTGTCTCAGTCATTAAGCATCTGCCTTTGGCTCGGATCATGATCTGAGGGTCCTGGGATCGAGCCCATATAGGGCTCCCTGCTCAGCGGGTAGTCTGCTTTTCCCTCTGCCCCTCCCCCTGCTTGTATTCCCTCTCTCACTGTGTCTCTCTCAGTCAAATAAATAAAATATTTTTTTAACAAAGAATTTTTTTTAGTGGTGGTCTTTGAGTTTGCGACATACATTCACAAGCGATCCAGGTTTCTGGATCTCAGCAAGGCATTCCCCTTGCTTCCTTCCCATCTCTTCACACTACTGTGGTCCCGCCATTTATGCATAAGCTGTAATCACACCATACATTGTCACTATGATGATTTGGACCAAACTGTTCTCTGTCAGCTCCATCGAGAATAAGAAAAAGAAAATATTTTATTTTAGCTTCATTTATTCCTTCTCTAATGCTCTCCCCCTTTTTATGCAAATCTGTGTTCCTTCCCTCTGAAGAAATTCTTTTAACAATTCTTGCAAGGCAGGTTTAACCAGGACAAGCTCCCTCACCTTCTGTTTATCTGAGAAAGTCTTGGTTTCCCCTTTGTGTTCAAAGAGTAATTTGGCAGAGTACAGAACTCTTGGTTGGTGGGTTTTTTTCTTTAACACTATAAATGTTTCACTGCACTATCTTCTTGCTTGCCTGGTTTCTGAACAGAAATCCAATGTGATCTTTATCCTTTTTCCTCTCTGGGTAAGGGGTTCCTCACCCCCCCCCTTGAAATCCTTTCAAGATTTTCTCCACGTCTCTGATTTCCTGCAGTTTGAGTGTGATACACATAGAAGGAGTGAATGCTCCTAACCCACGTGGACAGCTTTATGATCACTGTGTTCCTACAGCACTGGAGTGAGGAATTCCTTTCCTGTGCATGCGTGCGTGTACACTCACGTGCACACACACACACACACACCAAACTATGCCAAGAAATTCTAAATCAGAAAAATAAGAGGTTCCCTTGGCATCTGTAAATCTTCCATTTCATGGGAACAAGTTTCCAGACTCTATTTTATGGGATCCTGGAAACACAAGCCACGGTGACCCACAGGCATCCTGTCTATCCCTCGACCTGGCAAATAAACACTTTGAGTTATGCAACATGTTGGGTTTCAACGGCGATGCAAAGTTCGGGGCCGGGGGTGGGTGCGGGGGGCACAGTCCCTGCCTTGAGGTTCAATAATTCACTGGAAGGACTCATGGAGTTCTGAAAGCTTTATACTTATGGTTACAGTTTATTGCAGGGAGAGGGTACAGATTAAAATCAGCCACAAGAAGAGGAGCATAGGGGGAAGTTCAGGAAAGTTCCAAACACAGAGCTGACAATTGCCTTCTCCTGTTGGAGTCAGGACAGCCTCACTCTCCCAGCAGAGATGTGTGACGATCTGTAAAGATCAACCAGGAGCCAACCAGGAAAATTCTCCAGACCTTGGCGTCCTTATCAAAGCCCCTTACTTCACCCTGGTTGACCTCCTACATGGTTGACCTCAGTATCCAGCCCCTTGGGAAGTCAGCTGATAGTGAGGACCTGATGCCCCCACCCTAAATCACGTTATAGTTGTAGCTCAAAACCTCAAGGACTCCAGGCAAGTAAACTCTCCCCTGTCAGGCAAGATGTCCCAAGTGCTTAGCGATCCCCTCCTGGAAGCTGAGGACAAAGACCAGACCTCTATCTTGGGCAAAGTTGAATTCTTCAGTGTACAGAAAAGATGAGAGTTCTCTCTCCTCTCAAAGGAACCACATCACACATCCCATCCCCATCTCTTCACTGGGCCTATAAGTCTGGACAGATTCGATTCCTAGCCCTTTTGTCTTTTCTGGATCAGATACCACCTCCTCACCCTAATCTAAATAAGTCCTTGGGGTCCGCCAGTGATGCGGGTGAGGGCTGGTGAGAACTGGAGTCTTGGGTACCCCTCTAAAACCTTCCTTGTAGATGATACCTAGATGCCTTAAGTATAAGACAAATCAGATTCGCTTTTTTCTTTTTGTAATCTTGGGAATTTGTCGTCCTAGGTATAAGTCATGAGCAGATATAATGTGAAATTTGTAATACTATTTGAAGATATTATACTCTGTTATAAAGGACAGGAAAACAAATGGAGGGGACGAACTTAATAAGGTGAAAGAGAATGAGGAAGCAAAGCAGCTTGGGAGACATAAGCAGAATTCATAAGAAATGTTAAGTATAGTAAGAAGTTAGTAACCTGTAAGAGATGTTAGTGACTTAGAAGGAGGAGGAGGAGGAGAGGAGGAGGAAGATAGCCAGAGGGCTACTTGGTCTTGGGAAGACCAGGTCAGTAGGAATGGGTCATGCCACCTCCAAGCTGATGGCTTTGCCTCTGCATCTCTCCAATAGAACAAGTATACATGGACCACAGGCGTCTCCCTCCTGCTGAACCCCTCTTCAACCCGGGCACCAAACCATCATGGCGGAAGGTTGGTGCAGGCCACAGAGAGAGAGGACATGTACGTGTCATGCAACCTGGATTTGGGTGGATGGCCTTTCCACCTCACCGGCCCACCCTCCTGACTGTGGTAGTGGCCCCAGCCCTTTCTCCCTGCTTCTTGCTGCGTGTTTTAAGTGGATTTAACAAACCAACAAAACCTTGAGAGGCGAGCATCTTAACTCGAGCTGTGCATGTCTGTCTGGGGAGCACTGGAACTGTTTCCAGGGCAGTGTTCGCAAGACCAAGGTAATTTCCCACCTGACAGCGGGGTTAAGGGTTACAAACGATTACAAGAGAAAATTCGACACAGAGCTCAGGGGCAGACCCAGCATTTCACTGACCTTTGAGGAAAGAAAGAGGAAGATGTGGGCCGTGCTCCCAAGGCTCCGAGGGCAGCATCTGTCCCCTCACAGCCCAGGGGACGAGCCTGGATAGTCTTGTGAATAGCGAATCAGGCAATTCTCTGCCTTAGTGATTCCCACATAGGAGGGAAAAATCATGAAGCCAGGATTTGGGTATTTATTTTACCTCATACCAACTAAAATAGGAGTGTTTTACTTTTTAAATGAGACAGGGTCACCCTGATCTGTGACTTGTCCTCAGAGAAGTTCCACTGGAAAAAGGTTCAGGATCCAGGACTAAATTTCCTCTCTGTCCAGGTGAAATGATTGAGAAGAAGAGCCTTGGGAGAATAAATGATCTTAGAAGAGACAGCTTCCCTAAAGGGACTACACTAGGCCTTGGGGGAAACAGTGGGGAGGAAGTAGAGGTAATCTCGCCCTGGGGAAAAAGAGGGGATGGTTGCTAGTGCTGGGGATTGGATTCATGTACCCTCCTCCCCTCCTCTCCCCCTTCTGCTCCTCCCCATGCCATCCCCCACCACACATCTTTTCCTCAATGATTCCCCAATAATTCTAAAATTCGTTGTAGGAGAGAGTTAGGGAAATAGATGTGGCCAAAGGCTCTGGGAGAAATGTAAATGAGTAAAAAACTTAAGAAGCTCAACAACACTAGTAACTTCAGAAACAGAATTTTTTTTTTAAATTTTAGTTATTTATTTGCCAGAGAGAGAGAGAGTGCGCACAAGCAGGCAGAGGCGGAGAGAGAAGCAGACTCCCCTGCCGAGCAAGGAGCCCGATGTGGGACTCACTCCCTGGACCCCGGGATCATGACCCGAGCCGAAGGCATCAGCTCAACTGACTGAGCCACCCAGGCGTCCCAAGAAACAGGAATTTAAAACAATACAATTCCTTCGGAGAGTTTGAAAAAACTGAGCAAGATGGTCTCAAGTCTGTCCAAGTCTGGAGACCTTTCATAACTCCCTGGGTATGCCTCAAGATGTAAATGATTCTGATTTTAGAGGTGTTCTTTTTTCCCCCTATGCTAGTGAAATAATACTGTTATCTCATCAAAAGTTGCAGGTATCTGGGATTTAATAAAAGCATGGTATCCAGGATTTATTGAAATCGTAACTCAAGGCAGTCTTGTGAGATGACAGTCTTAATTTTCTTTGCCATTGTTCATGTGGAGATTTCATTTGGAGAAATCAGATCCGAAAACCAGCACTGAGTTTTGCAAGAGGAAATGGTCCCATCTGCATGATGCCCGGAGCCTTCTCTTTCTTTCTTCCTTGGACTCTCGCCTCACCCCACACCGCGGTCCTGCTCCCTCACCTGTCGGCCGTAGCCTGGGTGGCCGAACTATTAAACTACCGAGACCCAGTGACCTTCTTTGTTAGCAGTTCCTCCTCTTTCCCCGTCCAGAGAAAATGGACGTTTGGAGGTTCAGCTAAAGAACTTTCTGGTTGGCTCCCCTCTGAAATAAAGCTGAAACTGCCTCGCGTCATCTAGGAACAGAAATGTACAAGATGGAACGTCCACGTGTTTCTTCCACCCTTCACTTGTTGAAGGACAGATTTTTATTCCATATGCCAGAAGGAATTTCCTTTTCTCTTCCCTCTGTCTCCTCCTCTCCGCTAGGAAAGAAGTTATCCGTTAAGAAGCAAAGCTCAATCTTCCAATAATGCCGAACTGCCATAAGGCATTTTCCTTGGGCTCTGGTCTACCTACAACCCACCTCCCCAAGGGACAGCTCCACCAAATATCTGGGACACAAGTTGTGAGGGCTGATCCCTTGGAAAGTTCTGCCACATTCCCAGCCCAATGAAGAGGGGGAGATTCTTGTGTTGTGATCATTAAAGGATTCTGGAACCACTTTCTGGGATTAGCACAGGACGATCCAGTAGGATTTCACTGGCCGCCACCGTCGTGACCCTTGGGAAAGTTCACCGAAATATTTAAATCAAATAGCAAGGCTGCTGGAAACAGAAATGCTGGCGAAACGTCCTGTTGGGGGATCTCTTTTAGGCCCTGTTCTAACTTGCAGTGGTGGTATGTTTTGCCTCAACCTTTGAAACTAACAAGTGGGCCGCTGGGAGGACCACAGATGCTGGCTTTGAAATTCCTGGTTGTTGTTTTCTTCCTTTTTTTTTTTTTTTTTTTTTTTAATGCTCGTTTGTATCCACCCAGGAGCTGCTTGGCACCGCGTGGCTGGGAACAGGCGGGATGCCAGAGCCTCATGGCTGTTCCAACGGCAGATTAGGACGTCTGAGAGGCTGCTTCATTCACAGTTTGCATGCCTTGGCCAACGTGAACTCCTCCGGGAACCTCCCCACGGGTCACGTGGATGGGGGCAATGCCCAGGACGCCCCTGCCACTCACGCTCCTGGCTCAGACTCAGTGCGGCTGCAGTCAGCAGCCAAAGGGAGCGATCAGCCTGGGGGGAAAGCACGGGGGTGGGGGGGCCCTGGAAAGCCCCGTCCTCTCTGCAAGCGTGCCAGGTGCCTCTGCTGAAGCCAAGGCAAGGGTCCCCCATCATCCATGCAAACACAGAGGCATCAGCGGGAGGGCAGGGGGCAGGATTCTCGCCCAGAAAGGCTCTGGTAAGCTTGTGTGTTTTGTTAATGTCTCTGTAACCAGCCTTCACGGGGCACGTTATGAACTGAATTGTCATCCCCAAATTCTTCCGTTGGAGCCCCAGCCCCGCAATGTGACTGTATTTGGAGGTCTGAGCCCAGGTAAATAAAGTTAAATGAGATCATAAGTGTGAGGCCCAGAAAGAAGAATTAAGTGTCGTTATAGGGAGAGACTCCAAAGATCTCTGTCTCTCTCTCTCTGCACTTGCACAGAATAAAGCCCAGATGAGGACACAGCTAGAAGCCGGCTGTCTATCAGCCAGCACAATAGGTCTCACCAGAGACTTGGACTTCTAGCCTCCAGAACCACAAGAAAGTAGTGTCTTGTACAAGCCACCCAGTCTATGGTATTTTGCCGTGGCAGGCCGAACAGACGACTGCAATAGATTTTCAGAGCAAAAACTGGGGAAGTCCAGGACAAACCAGGACACGATCATCACCCGACCTAGGGGTCCCATATACCCCCCATTACCCTTCCTGGAAAGCACAAGGGTATATGCTACCAGCCCCCCTCCCACCACGGGAAGGTCAGTGCTCCTCACATCTTCTCCAAGGAGCTCTGGTCAGCCCTGGGCTCTGGGCTCCAGGAACTCCAGGGCACGTCTGCTCCAGGCCTCTGCGGATCCGGCAGTGGGCCCCTGAAGGTCACAGGGACAAGCGGGTAGAAACAAAGCAAACAGAAGCTGGGAGATGCAAGCAAAGGGCGGACAAAAGGGATCCCTGGATTACTGGAAAGAGCATCCAAAGTGTCCCTGGGCGGGAGGAGGGACCCTCCTATCATCCCATTTCATAGATGAACAAAGTGAGGTCCAGGGAGATGAAGTGATTCGCCCAAGACTAGAGAGCTTTGGTTTGGGGCACCTTGATTTTAGAGTTCTGGCCTCCAGAACTTTCGAGAACAAATGTTGGTTGTTCTCAGCCTCTCGGTTTGTAGCACTTTTTTACGGCAGCTACAGGAAACTGAGCTGAGGGCGGGTGGCCAGTGGTGGTTAGGGGGTGAGGCGGGGGAAGGATCTGTAATCATAGATTCGGGGGCATGATTTTAAGGACCGTGGGCAGCTGCGGGGTGTTTAAATGAGTGGGGACCGCAAGGACAGTGACTGAGATCCCCAGGTCCAGCCTCCCCGGCTTCCTGAGAGCCTGGCCAGTCGCTGCCGCATCAACTCCCCGTGGGCCATCAGCCATTGTCAGCACGAACCTCCCCACGCAAACCGAGTCCAGCCCCCAACTGCTGTTTTCTTTTCTGAGCCTCAAGAACACATGTTAGAAATCAAGAGTTCCCTGCAGACCTCCTACCGTGATATTTCCAAGGCTGGTGATTTACTGCGCCCAAAAGCTGAACAGGAGCCAAGCGCACCCCGGGGAGCGCCCGTTCTCCCACCGTGGGTCCTCAGGCTCAGGGAGTCACCACACCCCAAGGGGCCCACCCAGTGACCCGCCCACCTCGCAGCCTGGGAGCAGGGAGCACCCCCAGGCTACCCTTGAGCCCCTCCCCGCTCCTGGAGGGTCCTCCCGGGGCAGGGAAGCCTTGGCCCTCGTGCAGACTTGGAAGCTGCCAAAGAAAACGACATTTATGAAGAGGTTTTCCTTCTTTTGTTCTGTATTTGCATTTTGTATTTTGTATTTGCAGCCAAGACTGCATATGCACTTAAAAAGAAAAAAAAGGCTTAAAGACGCCTATTTTCTTGATAACGGTACTGTGGTTGCAGAAGATCTCATCCCCGGCCCAGTCCCTAGGACGGCCATCCTCAAAAAGAAAACACACACAGCAAGTGTTGGCGAAGATGCGGAGAAACTCCGGGCTTTGCTGGTGGGAGTGAAGCATGGGGCAGCCACCCTGGAAAACAGGACGGCGAGTCCTCAAAAACTAAACCTAAAGTTATCATATGATCCAGCAATGCCCCTTCTGGGTGTGTATCTAGAAAAAGCGGCAGTGGGGTCTTGAACCCGTTTCGTGGTACACCCACCCTCCGAGTAGCTTCATTCACAATAGCCAAGGGGCGGGAGCAACCCGTGTATGCATCAGCAAATGAGTGGGTGAGACGAATAGGGTCTATCCCTCCGAGGACTGAGTCAGCCTTCAAAAGAAGGGGGTCCTGATACCTGCTGTGCCATGGAAGAAGCTTCGGGGCATCACGTTACATGAGAGAAGCCAGTCACGAGGGGAGAACTCCTGTGTGATTCCATGTACAGGAGGCACCTGGAGGAGTCACGTTCAGAAACAGAAGGCAGAACGGTGGGTTCGTGCAGGGGAAATGGGGAGTCAGTGTGTAACGCGGAGAGAGCTTTAGTGTTGCAACATGAAAAACATTCTGGAGGGGGACGGTGGTGACAGGTGCAAAATCATGTGGACGTACTTATGTCACTGAATTGCATGCTTAAAAAAGTCGAAATAATAAATTTTATGTGATGTATATCTTTCCACGATTTAAAGAAAAAATGAAAAAGGTAGTATCTGGGGAAACCGGGCAAAGGGAGCGCGGGAACTCTCGGTGCTAGTTCTGCAACTTATATGAGCCTAAAAAGATCTCAAAATAAAAAGTTTTTTAAAAAATCCATTTAAAGAGTAAAGATGTCTCTATAAATGCACAGGAAAAAATTCTGAGTACACATCAAATGTCGTTTTTAGGTCATGGGATTTGGGGAAAATATTTTTTCCTCTTTTTTAAATTGTCTAGACTCGTTAAAATCTAATGGCATTATTTTAATCGAGAGGAGAAGGAACCCTACTTTTAGAAAGTCCTTGGATACTCTTCTAGTTAAACAGAGAAATGTCTCTTTTGACATCCAAGGGCCAAAACAGAGTCTTATTTTAAGATCCCCAGCCCCTCGCAAAATTTATTTATAAACAAATATTTATAGATTTGTAAATCTATATTTATAGTAGTAAGTAAATTTCTGTTGAAGGAATTATAGCCACCATCCCTCTAATCAGCAGTGAGATGAAAACAAGACAGACCAGCTACTAAATAAAGGAAACAGGCATCAGCCACAGCCGAGGCGAGTGGCCGGATGCTACATCCTGAAGGGGAAAGAATGTCATTGCCACCAAAGACTAGCGGTCTTGTCCGTGGAAATCAGGAAACTTTTCTATGAAGTTCCGTCATGACATCGGGACATAGGGGCTCTGGCGCCTTCCATCATCAGGCCCCTTCAGCCTTTCCCACCCCCTTCTTCATTGGAAACCACCACACAAAGTGCAGAGAAAAGTTTTCTTGGGAAAATTGGAGCCAAAATTCTCACCTCCTGGATGACAGGCTGTTATAGGGTAAATAGTGCGTCCCTCTCCCTGCCTCCCCCCAAAAGATACATTGGAATCCTAAAGCCCAGTACCTAGAATGTGACCTTATTTGGAGATAAGGTGTCTGTAGAGAGAACGAGGTTAAAAGGAGATCACTAGGACATCCCTAAATCAATATGACTGATATCCATATAAGAAGGGGGGGATACAGAAACGGACAGGCTCAGAGGGAGGAAAGCGTGAGGACAGGGGGAGAAGACAGCGGCCTTTAAGCCAAGGAACAAGCGAGGCTCCCAGAGACTAGAGAAGAGACCTGGAAAAGAGTCTCCTTCGCAGCCCTCAGAAGGACCCAAGCCTGCCAAAGCCTTGATCTTGGACTTGGACGCTCCAGAACCGTGAGACCAGATGTTTCTGATGTTCCAGCCTCCTGCCCATGGCTTTGCTATGGCAGCTCTCGCGAGCAAATACGCTGGCCTTCGCGGCACTTCCAAGCCCTCTGCTTTCTGGACAAGCCGTTCACAGGCGGCCGATGGGGGTGCTCTGCCCTGGACTCAGTTGTTGCTGGTTCAACCCCCTTTCCAGACCCACCAGCATCTGAAGCAGCTGCTTTCCCGTTTGTACCGGAAAGGTACGAGCTCGTCATCTTTGGCCGTGTTATTTTAGGCTACCTGACAGACTGGATCTTAGCCCATCCCGAAGACCCCTCTCTCCGTTCTGCCTCACTGCAGCCCAGAACAGAGGGATGCGGGACCTAATGACCTTTGACACCCAAGACACCAGCTACCCTGGGAGCCCCAAGGACAGAAGGACGACGGGTTCCAACCAGCCGGTTATTCAGCCTTTCATGTCCCGGGTCGACAGACAGAGTGGGCACAGCCTCAGATCAGGGTGTGTTTCCACCCTGCAAGGACTAGATGGTGGCCACTTTTTACTTATTTATTATTTTTTTACTTATTCAGCCCACAGCTTGTGGGTTAGCCCAGAATGAAGGAAATGCAGTAGCCCACACGCCACAGTGGGGAGGGTGGTTGGTGAGTTCAAATGGAGTCACGAGCTCCAACTCCATGTGGTTTGGCAACATGAAGACCCAGCAATACTAACGTCTTCAAACCTCAAACCTCCTCTGCGTGGGGAGGAGGGACCCTCAGAGAGCCTGCCCCACCCCAGTTCCACAGGGCCTCCCTCCTTGCACCTCTGACCTGCAGCTCCCTGAAAGGGCCGGATGTGGCTCCTCTGGGCTTGGAAAGGGGGGCAGGGACTCAAAGGAGCCAACAACTTGCTGGGCCCTTCTCTGCACTAGCTACATTCTTGGGTGATCTCAGCCCACGTCAAGTCCAGCCAAACGTTAGATCTGAAAACCACACTAATGTCTCTATTTATATAACCGTTCAACAAATGTTTACTGAGCACCTCCTATGTTCGGGGCATGGCTGGTACTGGGAATACAAGATGAGAAAGGTAGGGTTCCTATGCTTAAAGAGTATGCAGTTGGAGGGAGAAAGGAAGGGGGGTGGGGGAGAGAGATGCAGACATAGACGACTGTCTGTTGATAATAATAGTAAGTGACATATATAACCGGTTATGGGAGAATCAGAGAGCATCCTTGTGGTTCACTGAATAATATCCCTGGGAAAGATAGTCACATCCTAATCCCCAGAACCTATAAGTGTTATTTTTTATGGCAAAAGGAACCTTTGATCACAGAAATGATTAAAAGGCTCTTGCTAGGCAGGGCGAGATTCTCCTGGATTATCCAGATGGACTCCGTCTAATTGCAAAGGCCTTATAAGAGGGAGGGTCGAGGGTCCAAGTCAGAAAAAAGAGGCATATGATAAAGGAAGCAAAGACGGGTGTGATGTGTGTTGAAGGGGTTCACACACCCAGGAATGTAGGCAGCCTCTAGAAGCTGGAAGGGTGGGAGACAGATTCGCCCTTCAGAGCCTCCAGAAAAGACCAGCGATGACAACACTGTGATTTTAGCCCCATCAGATCCATGTCAGACTTCTGATCTCCAAGGACGCGAGAGGATACATTGGTGTTGTTAAGCCGTTAAGTGTGTGGTGATCCAGGACAGCAGCCACAGGCGGCTAACCCAGTCTCCGAGGTTGGGGGGGATGATTTCTCCTGGTAGGACCACACCTGACACTGTCTCACGAAACAGGCAGGAAAGGGGGCCCAGCAGAGAAGATGGCAAACGCACAGGGGGAAATCTTAGCAGTTGAGCAGGGCCGGAGCACCAAGTTGTAGGCAAGAGACAGTGAGAAGTGAGGTGGGGGACAGGCAGGGACCAGAGGGCACAGAGCCCTGAGTTCTTGCTGAGGAGTGGGGATTTGCGCTGCTGGCCATCAGGAAGCCAGGGAAGGGCCTCGTGCACAGGAGTCACGTGGTCGGGGTTGCTATTAGGGAGAACAGGGGCCGGGCCGATGCAGGGTGGATTTCGGGAGACCAGGTCCCCAGACCCTTGATGCGAGGGGCTTGATGAGAGATGATCAGGATCAGTCTATAAGCGACTGAAGGGTGGAAAAAGTTAGATCCTGGGGTGCCTGGGTGGCTCAGTGGGTTAAGCCACTGCCTTCGGCTCAGGTCATGATCTCAGGGTCCTGGGATCGAGCCCCGCATCGGGCTCTCTGCTCAGCAGGGAGCCTGCTTCCTCCTCTCTCTCTGCCTGCCTCTCTGCCTGCTTGTGATCTCTCTCTGTCAAATAAATAAATAAAATCTTTAAAAAAAAAAAGTTAGATCCTGACGTTGGTTGAACGTGAGAGCTGAAACACAGGATTCTGGCCTGGGGGCCACAGAAGACAGAACAGAGGAGTGAGAGCAGATTCAGAGGGGGAAACTGGTAAGTTGGGCTTTGCAAGGATTGACTTTGAGGTGCCCACGGAGTATGTGACAGACGTCCCGCCAGAAAGGGATGGACCCCCACATTTAAAGGTCAGGGAGCTCCAGATGGCGACAGCTCTGGCTGGCAGAGAGAAGCTAGACAATGAGGGGGAGCGGGATGGTGGGGGACAGGAGAGGGGGACACCATTGTTTAGAAAGCAGGTGAGAGAAGAAGAAATCCAGAGGGCAACCAAGAAGCAGGAATCCGATAGAGAAGACGAGAGTGATGGAACCAGGGTAGGAAAGAGTTTCTGGAAGGAAAGTGTCTTAGCTTGGGCTTAAACAACAACCATTTCTTTTATCCCAGTTCGGAGTCTGGAAGTTCCCGATCAAGGTGTCGGCAGGGTCGGTGTCTCCTGGCAGATGGCTGTCGTCTCACTGTATGTTCATGTGGCCTCTTCTCGGTCCCCTTCTTCTTTGGCCATGGGTTCTATCCCATTGGGGACTACCCTTATGACCTCATTCAGCCTTCTTACCTCCTTAAAGGCCCTCTCTCCAAATACCGTCACACTGGGGGTTTAAGGTTTTCATATATGAATTGGGGAAGAGGGGCAGAATTCAGTCCATAACAGAGATAGTCCAGGAAAATAAGCAAAAAATGTCTGCTAGAAGGCACTGCTGGCGGCCTGTCAGTGTGGCTGTGGCAAATGGTCTCCATTCCAGCAGGTTCCGCAGCCCAGGGCTGACTGACTCGTGGCTCCCAGTGGGGACGCAGGGTACAAAAGAGAAAACCAAAAATGTCTAATATATTTGACAACGAGAAAAGTCTTAACGATGCGGGAGAACAATTTCTGCGAGGTAGTGGGAGAAGATGCCAGCATGCACTGGTCCAGCAAGGTGAATGGAACAACGTAAAGAGGAAGAGGCAGCAAATGGGAGGACATCTATTTTTTTTTCGGGGTGGGGGAGGGGCAGAGGGGGTGGGACAGAGGGGGTGGGACAGAGAGATTCTTAAGCGGGATCACCCCGGGGCTCGATCTCACCACCCTGAGATCATGACCTGAGCCCAAATCAAGTCAGACGCTTAACCAACTGAGCCACCCAGGCACCCCGTGAGGACATCTTTAATGATGGTGGATACGTTGGGATGAGAAGGGGAGAGGAGAAAACAGATTCAAGATGGGACCGTGTTGGGTCAAGACAGGGTAGGACTGACACCTTACTGTTGTTTATGGGGCTCTACAGAATAAAGCTTTGTGGGGAATTTGGCGGGACTCCTAGCCAAATGGCACATGGCCCTTCTTAGGTCGGTGTATTAGTTGGGGTTCTCCAGAGAAACAGAACCAATCAAATATGCGTACATGTTATACATATAGTATCCATGTCTGTGAGGGACAGATTTACTATAAGACATTGTCTCATGAGATAAAGAGGCTGAAAAGCCCCACAGTCTGCCCGCTGTAGGCTGAAGGTCCAGGAAAGCTGGTGTTAGAATTTAGTCCAAGTTCTAGGACAGGAGAACCAGGGGAGCGTCTGATGTAAATCCCAGTTCAAAGGCCACAAAGGATGGGATGAGATGTCCCAGCTCAATGAGTGAGGTGGGAAAGAAAGGGGGGAATTTCTCTTTTTTCTGTGTTTTGTTCTATTCAGGCCCTCAAGCAATTGGGTAAGGCCCGTCTACACTGGGGAGGGCAATCTGGGTTCTGTGTCCTCCAATGCGGTAATGATAATCTCATCCGAGAAGGTGCTCACAGACCCAGGCAGATCTAACACGTAACCTGACTGGAGCTCCCTGACTTGTCAAGTTGACGGGTAAAATTCATCCTGACAGACAGAATAAACATTCTAGCTCTGCCCTGTGAATACATCTGTCTGTCCACTGAAGTGGATTTCTGTGTGCTCCAAGAGGGGGCCTGTGAGGCTGATGGAAGCCAATGACTCATCTTAAAAGGAATTTGATTCAACCCGTCTGTGCCTGGTGGCGGCCGGACCCCCCACACCTGGCAGACAGGTCCGGGCCAGAGGCCTGAAGAAGACGTGCATGTTGCTTCATGCCTGAGTGAAAATGGTTGCAGTTTTAAGAGCAAAGGACCTCAGAGTTTGTGTCAAGTGAAACAATGGGCAAGCTAGACATTTGACATATTACAAAGAAGCATTTGGAGAAGAAGCCAAGAACAGATGGCAAAGAGGAGAGGTTTGGGGTTGTCACGGAAGGCTGAAGGCAGGGAGGAGAGCCGGTTCAGCGACGGAGCACGAAGGAGTGGCCTTGTCACTCACGAGAGTGGTGGAAATGCTGAAAGGTCAGCATGTGGGACAATTCATCGTGAGCGTATTGGCTGACGTGTTATGTTCACTTGGAAGACAACTTGACCTCCAGGGGAATTTCTGTGAAAACTTGCCAAGGATTCTGAATGATGAACTTAAAACTAAAAAGCCTTGGCATTTGCTCTGACTGTTCAAGGGTGTTGGGGTGGGGGTGGGGTGAAAAAATTTTAAAAAGCACTCGTTTTTGAGAAAAATAGTAACCGATCACTGAACATGGTGTTTGTATTATGATCCAGAAGCAAAGCCTGAGGGTTTGTGGTGGAAAACTTCAATATCCCTAAGACTTAGAAGAAACACCCAGGGCACCTGGGTGGCTCAGTGGGTTAAGCCTCTGCCTTCGGCTCAAGTCATGATCTCAGGTCCTAAAATGGAGCCCTGCATCGGGCTCTCTGCTCAGCAGGGAGCCTGCTTCCTCCTCTCTCTCTGCCTGCCTCTCTGCCTACTTGTGATCTCTGTCTGTCAAATAAATAAATAAAATGTTTAAAAGAAGAAGAAGAAGAAGAAACACCCATTTCCAAAACAAAAGTGAAGAAAGTACCCATTTGTTTCTTTCACATCAGTGACCTTGTTCATGCTCACAAAGGAAGAGTTGACCACATTTTTTGTATGCATAAACCACATGCAAATAGTTAATGCCTTCATTGTGCTTACTTTGTACCAGAGTGTACAGGGGGTCTTATATATATTAACTAATTCATCTCATTTACCCTATTGCCCCCAAATTCCTATTTTGCAGATGGTTCTGGATTTGATGGGTCTTCGAGCGCACCATGCCAAATGGCAAGAGTGACAAAAGAATGGGTTTCCTGCCTCCCACGTGGAGTTTGTACCGACGGCCCCGGCTAGCCCTTTATCTAGGAGGATGGAACTAACAGGTGCTTTGCGAATGGACCAGATGTGGGAGGTGAGGGAAGAGTGTGGTCCAGGATGATGCTCAGGTTGGGGCGTTTGAGATGCCCTTTACTACGTTAGAGGGCATAGGAGAAGCTGGTCTGGGGCACGAGATTATTTGTTTTGAATACAACAGGTTAGTGCGGACCTTCTGTGGGGTTCCATAGGCATGTCTAAAACTCCAGAGAAGGTTCTGTTCTGAACAGAGGGTTGATGAGTGATCTGGATTTTGTGAGGAATCACAGGTCCCATCAAGATTCCATAAACCCTCGGGCACAGCATTCCCCCAGCCGTCCCTCTCTGAAAGTCTATGTCGGGAGGACACCAGAACGTCTACCTGCTTCAGGATCGGCCTTCCCGGAATGGGCATGCCAGTCACTTTGTGTGATCAGATATGGATTCCTCTCCTCTCTGCCTCTAAGCATCCTGAAGTTTCCACCCAAAATGTCACCTCCTAACATCCTCTATTCTGGGTGTCACAAGACTTTGCAGAGTTGACTTCCTTGTCGTGCCCAAGCCTTCGCAGCAAGTCCAGATTTGCCAGGCTTCCCGGACTGGTGACAGAGAGTGGGGCCCTTAACCAGTAGAGCAATGAATAGCATCTCCTCCAAAATTCATGTCCACCTGCAACTTCAGAACATGACCTGATGTGGAAATAGGCATTTTGTGGATGTAATTCACTTAAGATGGCTCTAAGTTCAATGACTGGTATCTTAATACAAGCAGGCCACACGAAAGCACGCAAGGAAGAAGGCCACGTGAAGATGGAGCAGACATCAAGGAGAATTGGGCGCCAGAGCCGAAGAATGCCAAACTCTGCCTAGAACCATGGGAAGCTGGAAGAGGCAAGGAAGGATCCTGCCCTAGAAACTTCAGAGAGAGCATGGCCTGCTACACCTTGATTTCAAACTTCCCTTCTCCAGAACCGTGAGGGGATTAATTTCTATTGTTTGAAGGCACCAAGTTTGTGGTGACTTTTCACTGCAGTCCTAAGAAACTAAGCCAGGTCAGTGGGGTGAGAAGACATCCCACTCCCCTGTGTGATACAGCATGTGCAAATGGACAGTGGCTGGGAGATATGTGACGGGAGGATTCTGACCCACCACCTCTGCAGTAACCAGACTCTGAAGTCAAGCCACAATCAGCCCAAATGCTTAGGGCTTGGTCAGTGACTCCCTCAGTTTTGACTCTCCTTCCAACTCAGAACCAACCAGAACAAGCCAAATATGCTCCCCGAACCAGTCATGTAGGATGCCCCCCTTCTAGTTCGCCTGCTTCCGGCTTCCCCAGGACAACAGCCACCCAGCAGGGCACACCTGAACCCTCCCCTTTATCCTGCTGTAAAGCTTTCCCACTCCTCTGCCCGCTGCTGAGTCTCTGCTGAACACAAGGGATGGTTCTGACCCCTTCGCTGCAGCAGCTCTGATAACTGCCTCAGTTCTCATTGGATGCTCTTTGTTATTTCCACACCTGTGACTTGTAGGCATGGACTCCTGGGGTCGCCATAACAAAATGTTGTGACCTTAGTGGTTTAAACCACAGAGATTTATTTTCTCACTGTTCTGGAGGTTGACGATCAAAGTGCTGGCAGATCTGGGGACTCTCTCTTGGGCGGACAGATGGCAGCCTTCTCACTGTGCTCACGTGGTCTTTCCTCTGTGTCCTTACATCCCTGGGGTCTCTCTGTGTCATCAAATCTCCCCTTCTTAGAAGGATACCATCGAATCAGGTTAGGGCCCACCCTCCCAGCAGCCTTGTTCTGAACTTAATCACATTTTCAAAGGCCCTATCTCTGAATGCATCTCCTGCAGTACTGGGGGTTCAGGGCTCAATATATGGACTTGGGGAGAACTCAGTTCAGCCCACAAAAGTGGAGAAGGTCAGCTGGAGGGAGACAGGTGTGTGAATGCTGTCCGGTCAGCCATATACCTGCCTCATAAAAATGCCTTATTTATGTGTAGCCTTTAGATGGTTTGTGTGCAATGAGGTTGGAAGCTTGTGGCAAGACATGAGTGAGGATACCGGCAGTTCAGAGTCGGCATTAGAACACAGAGAGGAGTCTGGGCCTCAGTGTCCTGGCCCAGTAGACGACTGTGGGAAGGAAAGAGCTGGGCCATGGAGCTGGCCCTGCTTCTCATATAGTTGCCTCACATTCTTGCCAAATCTAAGGTCACCAAAGGTAAACAGCCAAATGGGTGTAGATGCATTTGACAGATGAGGACAATGGCTTCGCCACACAACCAAGGTCCATGATTACTTGTTTCCAGGGTGGCAAATGGACTTAGAGTAGGGGGAGGTGGTGCTTTGGCTGCCACGTGTGAAGGATGTTGGTACCCAAAGTTCGTGCCCTATTTATTTTCCAGGCCCTTTATTTTTATGTTTAAAAAGTATTTGAGGGCTCATGCCTGAATTAGGGGAGTATTTCCCTTTCCCCTAAGTGCCCTTCAGCCATCCACTAATCTAAGTCATTTAACTCCTCTTGGCATTTACTCTCATCCTATTCATTCATCATTCTATCCACCACCCATCCATCCAACCTCCCACCCATTCACCACTATCCATCTACCATCCACCATCCAACCATTCACCACCTACCCTTCCACCCACTATCTACCATCTACCAACCCATCTATTTGCCATCCATCCAACCACCCATCCATCTATCACCATCCATCTATCATCTATGCACTCACCCACTCATCTACCCAATGACCCATCCATCCATCCACTATCATCTACTAACCCATCTATTTACTATGCATCCAACCACCCATCCATCTACCACCATCCATCATCCACCCACCCATCTGTTCATCTCTCCACCCACCTATCCATCCACTACCTACCACCCACCCATCCATCTATCTACCTTCCACACACCCATGTATTTACCATCCACCCAACCACCCATCCATCTACCACTATCCATCTATCACCCACCCACTCATCCATTCATCTCTCCATCCACCCACCCTCCCATCCATCCAATCATCCACATACCCACCACTATCCTTCTACCATCCATCCATCCACTATCTACCCACTCATCCACCCGCCTATTCATCCATTAGTCCATTCATCTATGTGTTTAGATCACTGGGTATAAATACAAAAATGAGTGAAACAGTGTCCTAGAGCCCTGGAGGACAGGGCAATATGTTGACAATTATCATAGTCAGTGCTCCAACGTGTATACCTAGGAGTACTCAAAGGAAGTCAAAACAACTTGGCTTGGGAAGGTGGAGAGAGCACTATCTGTATCCTCTCCCTTCAAACACTCTTCACAGATCAATTTCCTTCTTTCTGTTATGATCATCACCATATCCACCCTGTGGACCAAAAAAATTTGAAAGGGAGAAAGTAGACCCAACATCACGACATCCCCAAGCATCCCAGCCTTCCTTTAACTCTGGGATCTTTGCCAGGGATGGTGGGAAGAAAACTGACCATGGTGGCAGACATTGCCACTGACAAATTAGGAGTTCTTCAATGCACCGTTTCTCCATTTCAGTGTCAGATACATCATGTAAATCAATGTAAAATGAGGGAGGTTGGCTCTGACTTCTACCTTTCAAAATTATTCCCAGAACTATCCAAAGCAGAGAGGACAAGGAGGGTTGGACTCGCAAGACTCACACTGATTTTGCATCTGAACACTTGACAGGTTAGTTGTAAGTTAAAAAAAAAATTAAATTTAAATTAGAGGTGAGTTATAGAAACTCTGCTCCATGAAGTTGCTTTGTGCTTATTCTAAAAACCCACATTTTTTTGGTGCTCTTTGAGGACTGCCCCAAATTCCAGGAGACTGAGGCTAGGGCTGGGTGACCGCCCCCCACCCACCAGGTCCCTGTGATCTGTGGCTCGGACCCGAATGTTCTAAAAGTGAGAATGGTTCATGTAATTGAAGCGGTCATGGGTGGGAAGGACTCTGAATGGGCTCTTTGGAACTGATTCAGATGACACGATTCATCTTTCATGAAAGGGGACACTTGTCAAACCTGCGGTGACACGGCATCATTCAGGTGTGAGTAATGGCAGTGATTCATCTATGAGACACTGTCCCGCCTCACGTCTGCTCTAGATTTAGACTTGTTCTTTAGGACTTTCTGCAAGCTCTTTCTTTATCAGCCACGAGAACCCATTTTTGAGAGGCCATTCACAGAGAGAAAGGGGACATGACTTGAATGGAAAATGATTTGTGCCCCAGAGCCACGTTCCGTTCCGCGCGGATGAAGGCAGGGATGAATCTGAGGGTGGGGACTCCATGGCAGGGGCAGACTCGTGACAGGGATGGCTCTCCCGAAGCACCACCAGGTCTGTGGACAGGAGCCAACCCTGAAAATCCACTCAGAGCAATACAGGGAGCAAGGCCAGGGTCTCTCCCCACCTCCAAATTCCCTTGGCTTAAATCCTCACCCCAGGCCCTTTGCCCGGTTCCTTACTATGAATGATGACGCCTTCTCAGCACCTGTGAGCCCAGATATCACAAAAGAAGCTCTTTCTCCTTTTTACAGGTGGCTCGTTCCTAAAATGAGCGCCTGCAGTGTGTGGCTGAAATCCTGATTGTGTGAATTGGGCAAACGACCTAACTTACCTCGTCTGAGACAACATGGCCATTTACAAGGTTCTTGGGAAGGTACAGCAGGAGGCCTGAGGGCCCAAGTCTGTGGTGGCCTGTTTTTATGTGCCCACTAGGTAAAAATTGTTGTCGCATGTTTCAAGGGCCGTAAAGAAAACAAACACCAAACTACAAACCCAAAGATGAATATACAACAGAGTATATTTCCCACCTGGAGAAATATACTGGAGTATATTTATATAAATATACCAGGAGTATATTTACTACCTGGCCCTTTACAGAAAAAGTTTGTGCATCTCTGGATTAAAAGAAGAAATCTACTTGGAACTGGCTGGCACAGGGCCTGGCACACAGGGGACACTTGGAAAGGTGGGATTTCACTGCCAAAAAAAAAAAAAAAAGAAAAGAAAGGACATTCCAGGAGTGATTTAGTTATAAGAAAATGTAAATGGGATGCAGATACAAGAGAAAGTTTGTCAGATTTGTGGAGCATATAAAAATATTCCTATCTAACATCACCAAAGGCAAGGGAAGCAAGGGCAAAAATGAACTTTTGGGATTTTATCAAGATCAAAAGCTTCTGCACAGCAAAGGAAACAGTGAACAAAACCAAAAGACAACTGACAGAATGGGAGAAGATATTTGCAAATGACATATCAGATAAAGGGCTAGTGTCCAAAATCTATAAAGAACTTAGCAAACTCAACACCCAAGGAACAAATAATCCAATCAAGAAATGGGCAGAGGACATGAACAGACATTTCTGCAAAGAAGACATCCAGATGGCCAACAGACACATGAAAAAGTGCTCCATATCACTCGGCATCAGGGAAATACAAATCAAAACCACCATGAGATATCACCTCACACCAGTCAGAATGGCTAAAATTAACAAGTCAGGAAATGACAGATGCTGGCGAGGATGCGGAGAAAGGGGAACCCTCCTACACTGTTGGTGGGAATGCAAGCTGGTGCAACCACTCTGGAAAACAGCATGGAGGTTCCTCAAAATGTTGAAAATAGAACTACCCTATGACCCTGCAATTGCACTGCTGGGTATTTACCCTAAAGATACAAACGTAGTGATCCGAAGGGGCACGTGCACCCGAATGTTTATAGCAGCAATGTCTACAATAGCCAAACTATGGAAAGAACCTAGATGTCCATCAACAGACGAATGGATAAAGAAGATGTGGTATATATACACAATGGAATACTATGCAGCCATCAAAAGAAATGAAATCTTGCCATTTGCGACGACATGGATGGAACTAGAGGGTATCATGCTTAGCGAAATAAGTCAATCGGAGAAAGACAACTATCATATGAGCTCCCTGATATGAGGGAGAGGAGATGCAACATGGGGGGTTGAGGGGGTAGGAGAAGAGTAAATGAAACAAGATGGGATTGGGAGGGAGACAAACCATAAGTGACTCTTAATCTCACAAAACAAACTGAGGGTTGATGGGGGGAGGGGGTTGGGAGGGGGGGTGGGGTTA
Organism: Lutra lutra; assembly: GCF_902655055.1. Lineage (NCBI taxonomy): Eukaryota > Metazoa > Chordata > Mammalia > Carnivora > Mustelidae > Lutra > Lutra lutra. The sequence goes on from NC_062278.1 coordinate 12,892,923, forward strand.
TGGATATTGGGGGGGGTATGTACTATGGTGAGTGCTGTGAAGTGTGTAAACCTGGCGATTCGCAGACCTGTACCCCTGGGGATAAAAATATATGTTTATAAAGCTGTAAAAAAAAAAAAAAGAAAGAAAAAAGAAAAGATGAATACCCAAGTTTTGTAGCAACATGGACGGGACTGGAAGAGATTATGCTGAGTGAAATAAGTCAAGCAGAGAGAGTCAATTATCATATGGTTTCACTTATTTGTGGAGCATAACAAATAGCATGGAGGACAAGGGGAGATGGAGAGGAGAAGGGAGTTGAGGGAAATTGGAAGGGGAGGTGAACCATGAGAGACTATGGACTCTGAAAAACGATCTGAGAATTTTGAAGGGGTGGGGGGTGGGAGGTTGTGGGCACCAGGTGGTGGGTATTGTAGAGGGCACGGATTGCATGGAGCACTGGGTGTGGTGCAAAAATAATGAATACTGTTATGCTGAAAAAATAAAAAATTTAAAAAAAAATAAAATGAAAAAAAAAAAATTCCTATCTGGCCTCCCCGCTGTGTTGGTTCTCTAGGGCTGCCATGATGAAGGGCCATAGACCAGGCAGCTTAACAGAAACTTATTTCTCTTTAGTTCTAGAAGCTGGAAGTCCCAGCTGTCGGTGGGTTTGATTTCTCCTGAGGACTCTCTCCTTGGCTTGTGGATGGTTGTCTTCTCACTGTGTCTCTCTCACGGAGTTTCCTCTGTCTGGTGTCCCTGTACGTGTCCAAATTTCTTTGCCTTGTAAGGACACTGGTCAGATTGGACTAGGTCTCACCCTAACGGTGGCCTTATTTTCACTCACCTCTTTATTTTTTTTTTTAAGATTTTATTTATTTATTTGACAGAGATCACAAGTAGGCAGAGAGGCAGGCAGAGAGAGAGAAGAGGAAGCAGGCTCCCTGCCGAGCAGAGAGCCCGATGCGGGACTCGATCCCAGGACCCTGAGATCATGACCTGAGCCAAAGGCAGAGGCTTAACCCACTGAGCCACACAGGCGTCCCTTCACTCACCTCTTTAAAGGCTCAATCTCCAAAGACAACCACATACTGAAGTCCTGGGAGTGAAGGCTTTAATATATGAATTTTGGGGAGGATAACAATTCAGCCCAAAACACCCCCTCTTAAAATAAATGAAACATTAATAATTAACAATGCTTATTTCTTTGTTTGGAACAAATAACCCGTACATACTAAGAGGTGCCATAATTGGGTAATGGAAAGGGAATGGCCGGTCTAGCTTGCAGGGCAGGCATCTTTACCTTCCCTGTGACAGAAACAGTGACTGTACCCCAAATATCCATATGCACCCCCACATCTCTCAGCCTCTGGCTCACAGGAGGGCCAGGGCACTAATTGCAGCCCTCAGAGAACAGGCAAGGGCAGAGGAAGGCCCACCACTTCATGTTCTCTCTGCTACAGCAGCCACAGAACCACGCTGGGTGGATGGAGCCAATGGGCCAGAAGCAGCCTGAATCCCTGAGTCACCACAGGGAAGATGGCTGCCCTGGCGTCAACCAAACTGCCTACAAATCTGTGTGAGAAATAACCTTTATTGGGCAAGTCACAGAGATTTGGGGTTTGTTAGCAGAGCAAAGCCTCATCTATCTAACACATCGGGTCACCAGAGAAGTGAACCCTGACGAAGGGGTCACGGAAGGCGTTTTCCTCTCAGACCTGCCATGAATTCACCACCCAACTTTGGGCGAGAAGCCTTGTTCGTGACATGGGCTCGCTTCCTGCCCTCTTCAGCTGGCTCCAGGAATGAGGCCGATACAGAATCCTTTTTGTTATTCCTGAGGGTTTCTAATACCAGCCAGAGACCTTTCTTTCAAAATAGCTAATGGGTCATGTTCTGAGCAGGGACTATGTTGCGTAACTAGCTCAGGCCCTGAAGTCAGACCCATTTCTTTCGTCTACCTGAGAACCATGCCGTGTCCTGGCATTGTCTTCTCTGCCAAGTGCCATTGCCTGGTTTTAAACCGCTAAGCTCTGGCCAACCCCTGGGTTTACTCCATTGCTTGGTTTAATACTGCTAAGCTCTGACTGACCCCTGGGTTTACTCCAACCTGCCAGAGCGGGTTGCCCCAAATGTCTCCTTACCCACACACCAGCTCAGAACGAGACAGACCCACGGAAGGAGACTACTTTCTGTAGGAAGGAGACTCCCCCACCCTGCCCCCACCCCAGTCCATCAGTGCCACAGCCATCAGATTTCACAGATAACTGTGTGTCATGAAAACAGGGCCGCAGAAAACAAGTATATACCCCATTTGTCTCTGGAACCAGATGTCTGAAAAACTCCCTTGACGAAAAAGCTGCCACAAATAATACACTCATTTACTACTCAGGAAATACGCTCTTTTCATTGAGAAGTGATGACATTAAATTGAACCGGCTCCCAGTACTGCTCTGAATTATTCTCACTGTGCCTGGAGCTCACAGGGGGTCCTACAAAGAAAACAAATATAATAACCGAGAGGCTTCCAGACCCCCCCCCAAAATATCAGTCTTGCACTCTTTCTGAATTCATTTCATTTTGTGACATGGCTATTGAGAAGATGTTTTATATTGATTTCATCTAGTAAAATCCAATAGCATTTTAAAAGCTAACACAGATAACTAAGAGTCCCAGGGGTCGCTGCTCACTTGGAAGATCTGTTGAGACAGAAAGTCTTTCTCTGGTGGTTGGATGGTGAAAAGAGTGTGATGCGCAGAATCTTAAGAAACCGCATGATTCTGATACTGACCTGAAATTGCAAAGACCGGTCTATGGAAGGAACTTAAAGACACCTGTTGTAATGACGGTTTGTTCGCAGTGGACTCCCCACTCTGTCCACGACAGCCACACTCTGACTTCTGCGTCTTCTTGGATGGGGACCCCTGCCTCCCAGACTTGCTCTGGCACCAGCTCACTTAGGGACGCTGGGGAGTCCTTAAACCATTCAGGGCCCCAGTTTTCTCTTCTGCAGAAAGCTTGGGGTTGAAGCACATCATCTCAGGTCCCTTTCTGTTCTGAAATGTTTCTGATTCCTGGGTGGAAAGAGCATCGCCAGAACCCGATACTCATTGTGGCTCCCTGAGCCCACCACACTTCAGGAAACCTCGCATGGCAAAAGGTGCACTCCCACTACGCCATCCTCTGAGCCACACCATGCAGGGGGACACAAGGCTTTAAGCAAAGTGATATATATGTATATATATGAAAAGCTTTTTATAGACAGTGATGAGTGAAGTCAGAACTGGGACAATTCAACCCTCCCATTCCCCCTCATCACCCTTCTTCCCCCAACCCTAAAGCAAGGACAAAAGTTGGAGGTACTATTCACAGATGTCATTCTTCATGTGCCATTTTCAGAATCTCCAAGGGAGATCCTGAGCCTGCTGAAAAAGAGAGAAAATGTTTTTTCTTGAACCACCGTCTGCTGTCCTTCGGTCAGATAAGAATTCTGTGGATCAGGGCACCTGGGTGGCTCGGTGGGTTAAGCCTCTGCTTTTGGCTCAGGTCATGATCTCAGGGTCCTGGGATCGAGCCCCACATTGGGCTCTCTGCTCAGCGGGGAGCCTGCTTTCCCCTCTCTCTCTTCCTGCCTCTCTGCCTACTTGTGATCTCTCTCTCTCTCTGTCAGGTAAATAAATAAAATCTTTAAAAAAAAAAAGAATTCTGTGGATCATACACCTGCTACGAGGGAAATGAAGCAGTGATACAGGAATGGAAGATGTCCGCAGATGCCCTACAGCTGGGTTCCCACCTGTATGCAGTCCGAGGTGGGGTCACGGGCATAGAAAACAGCCTGTTGCAACGTACTCAATGTGCTAAGATTTACCAAATGCAAAGAAATGAAGCAGTCGAAGTGAGGGAAAAAGTGTATTTCACAGTCATTATAAAAGTACATATATTTAATAATGGTGACATAAATACGGTCCTTACTCACGACCAAATCGTACAATTACACTTGACTTTTTCCTCCTGGACTTCACGTGGCGATAGGTCAGTCATTTCCATCGGTTAACTACAGGCTGACTGAGGTCATGGGCACAGACTAATGAGAAACAGTCATGGGTCGCAGAGACAACACACTCAGTACTTAACCAAAGGGACAGTCAAGTTTCCCATATAAATATAATAAAATAATAAAGAATTTAACATTTCTTCTTTCACTCGGTTTCATAGATTTGTCAGGTGCTCACATACAAAAAATACAGTTGGCTCCCCCCTTTTCTCACTCCCCCCTCACCTCTCACTGGATTCTGGAATAAACCTGAGTTCACAGTTCAAGCTACCAATGGTGACATGGTCAGTTAGTTGCATGACCATCCGTGGCTGCTCCTGGATTGAGGAACAGAACACATGTCCCAATGAGCTAAGAGCGATACAGAAAAACACTATGTTCTAAAGGCAAGTACAATACGAGAACGAGACACAGAGAGCAAGAAGTCCACGAGGCACAGGGACGGGGCCTACAAACCTGCAGAGCGGGACACTTGCTAAAACAGTTCCTTCGCTGATCAGAAACCAGACACTTCACATCCAATGGAGAGGGGTCTTTTTCAGATGCTTTTCTTCTCTCTGCTTTAAAAGCTCCATTTTCAATGGAAAGTTCTGGAACCCGGTCTGGAGCCACAGAGAGGGATAACACCAACACCCAGGAACCCGACTCCTTCATAGCAAGCCCTAGAGCCGGGAGGACCCCCATTGAGAGGGGAGGCAGCGGCTGCAGGGTCTTGTCAAGATCAGCCAAGACTGGGCCTATCCCAGCGGCTTCCAGGGTCAGCCAAATATCTTTCTGCCTCGGTCAGAATCGTGTAGAGCAGGAGGAGGTCACAATGGCTAAATGAGAAAAGATGAAGAAGCACCCCACAGCTCCCCAGCCTGGGCTGGCTGCCGGGGGAATGAAGGTGGGCTTTCGCACTTCTCCAGGCCCACGGCCTGTTTCAGACTCGGAGGGCTGAGCAGACTAGCTTTGGGGTGACCTGTGGGTTCTGCTCATGCCTGCACGAGCCAAGAGCTGAAGACCCCGAACCATGGTGTGACCTGTCTCCTGAGCTAACCACGATCTGCCCCGTGCTGGTTCTTCTTCTTTTTTTTTTTTTCCCCAATTTTGCTCATGACGGAGTGGCCTCCCCTCCACAATCAAGCCCCAGGGCCCAGGCTCCACGTGGAGGCGGCCCCAGCTGGCTCCTGCGAGACATGGTCAGACAACACGGAGATCCACAAAGCCATGCAGGGATGGCACAGACAAGGAACCGGAGACGCATCTTTGGTTCAAGCCCTGGCAAAAGGTGTGAACATGGGACGCAGACTCAAAGCGCGTTCGAGGAATGCTGCTCTCCTCAGAGAACACGTGGAACTGCTTTTCTGACCACGATTCCCACCGCGGGAGGCGGCTCACAGCTTACAAAGAACTCGTCCGGCCGAAACCACTCTTGGTCTCTTGGCAGCCCCAAAACAGCACTGAGCAGAGGTAATGAATGGTGCTTTCCAAATGCATCCACATTGAACTTTAATGTCTTCTCTCTTTCTCAATACCCAGCTGTAACTAGGTCCCATGCCTTCCAGAAGGTTAGACTGTGTTGGTAAGGTGGGAAGAACACAGGGCCCACGGCGATCATGCCCTCCTGCAGGCCATCATGGGGAGGGCCACCGGCCACTGAAAGCCTCACATGGGAGAGCACCCACGCCCTCCACATGTATCATCTCGTGAAAACATGAGTTTGGTAGGCTCGCTTCTCATCTCCCCACCCGAGTTTTTAAAATCCTGTTACTTTGATTTGACATCCCCTAAGGAAAAATCATCTTTGGACAAGATAAGTCGACACTTAGCAAGTTTCAACCAAAAAAGATGGCAAATGTGTGTCCCCTTTGGCCTTTGCCTTTCGTTGGGGTGCCACTGTCTGGCTCCATCTTTGCCTGCCCCTCCAACACAGAGAGGGTGGCACCACTGGCCGAGGCTGTGGCCCACTTTTCTCGGAGGTGTCCGAGGCCTGGCTGATGAGTCAGCAGCTCCCCGGGCCCTGCGGGGAGTCACCTCTACTAGAGGAAGGGGAACCGCTCTGGGACACTGCCAGTCCCCACATGACAGGCTCCCTGCTAAGAAGTCACAGTCCCGAGAGGCACCCCCAGAGTACAGCATGAGCATAGAGCCCATAACAGGCTGGGATAGGGGTAGCCCAGAGGCTGATGGCCACAGTGGCCCAGCAGGGGGAGGTGGGCAGAGGGCTGGTGGGTGGGCAGGCAGAAGCAGGACACAGAGTCTGCACCTCTAGCCAGACATCCGAGTGAATTCCGGCATCTCTGGGGTCCCTGTGCATGGCCGGGCTGTGCAGGCTTTGGGTCGTGGGTGTCAGCCATTCACAGTTGGGAGACGGCATGGCAGGGGGAGAGGAGAGACCCTGAAGGAGGCTCCCATGCGGCCTTCCAGTCGTCACACCCTGATGCTCGTGGGGAGCTCTGTTCCTTTGCTTTCCTCACAATTACCCAGAATCCCACCCCGGCCCAGGTCAGCACTGGCCCTTGACCCCATCGGGCACGTCGAAGGAGAGGCTCACGGGGGCCATGGGCTGCAGCGGGGGCATGCTGGCCTCCAGGGGCCGGTCTGCGGAGGGCTGCAAGCTTTGCTGGCGTTTCCGCAACATCTGTCCGATGCCCATCATGGGGAACCTGCCCCGGCTTTTCACGCAGTTTGGGCTCCCCAGGGGCTGTGTGGGGCCACTGCTGGGACCTGGAGATGGGGAACACATGCCCTCTTCCTTTGGGGGGCTGTTCTTTTCTTCGTGAGCAAAGGAGACCAGAGTGGGATGCAAAGGAGTCTGCAGGGGGGACAGGCTTCCGGGCAGCAGGGCCGGGGAGAGCGTCCGCTCACCGGGACTCCCACGGGCCAAGCCCCCAGGCGAGCCGAGAATCCTATAGTGATGAGATGGGGACAGTGGCTCCGTGTGGTCCTCGCGATCCACGGACTCAAAGGAGCGTACCATATCCAGCACCAGGGGGTCTTCCTTGGGGGGCAGGCCAGGGACCCCAGGGCCCTGCTGAGGGGGCTCTGGTCTCTTGACAATCCTGGGGGTCCTGGGAGGGGGGACAGGGATGAACTCCATGGAAGAAGAAGCCACACAATTGGAGTCGGAGGTTTTACGGAAAATATTGCGGCAGCCGAAGGAATCTGCACCCAAGAAAGCAAAGGACAAAGGAGAGAAAGCAAAGGACATCGTGAGGAGAGTTGTATCAACTGTGCGAACGGCCCTCCCCGGCCTGCTGTGGCCTCCTGACCAAGCCAGACCCCTCCCGGGGAGACCAGAAGAAACCAAGAAGCAAAGGGCTCCGGAGTCCGGCGCCCCCCACAGGGAACCAGATGCTCTTCCTAGGACAGAGGGGACAGCAGGCCGGGGACAGGCGGCCTCCCGCATCCTGATCTGCCCACGGCACCACCTTAACATCTGCTCTCCTTTCGGTTGCTGAACTCCAGACCCTGCCAATGAGTCTTTGAATAAAAAAGGTACGTGGCTCAGCAGAACCACCGCCCCACAGCCAGAATGACACGCAACTGGCCTGGCTTGCTGTGGACCCATGAACTTGGTCCTCAGACAACTGACCCTAGAAGGAGTGTTTCCCTCGTGACTTTGTTTTTTGTGTTTTTTTTTAAATTGTGGTTAAAAAAATGACATAAATTTCTCATCTTAATCATTTTTCGGTGTATAGTTCAGTAGGGTTAAGTATATCCTGTGTTGTTGTGAAATAAAACTCTTAATGGCAGAAATCTAGAACTCTCCCCGACTCAACAGGAACTCCCGTTCCCAGCCCCTGGCACCCGCCAGCCTGCTTTCCGTCCGTGACTCTGACTACACCAGGCGCCTCACGTAAGTGGGATCTCTGGTGCCTTCTGGGACCAGCTTGTCTCACTGAGCAGAATCTTCTCGACACTCACCCGTGTGGTAGCAAGTGTCCGATTTTCCTTCCTCATGATGCCCAGTAGGACCGGAGCCTCACCCAGTTCTGACAGGGGTGACACACTCCTCGTCTACACACTGAAGGCCACAGGCGAGTCCCCACAGTTTCCACCTCAAGCAGGCCCAGCCTGGAATCCAGGTTTGCAAACGGGGCCAGAAAGAAAGGGAACCCCCCCAAATTTGAAGTGCAGGGCAATCAGGCCAAGTTCCTGCGGAGCAAGGCGGCCTCAGTGTCCCTTCTCTGCCACCAGGCTTTATGGGCCCCCGTCAAGCCTCAGCCGCAGGATCAAGCAGTGATTCTCGAGCAGCCGAGGCCACCGGGCATCCTCTTCGCCTTACATAAATAAATCGCAGATCCCGAATAAATCTCCACCTCGGGCCACCACAGATGCCTGAGGTCCGCTGGTGGAGACAAGCAAATTCTCACCAATGGCTGACGTGCCCGGTGGGCCAGCCAGCATGCAAGCATCCCCTCCTCTCCCCACCCCTCCCTGCGATGGCCGTGGGCTCCTAATTGGTGGCCCGTGGTCCCCCTCCTCTGCCCAGTCCTGCGTCCTCCACTTCCCCGGAGATGCAGAGCCTGTGAGGACTCCCACGCACGCCCTGCTCATCTCCAGCCCAGAGTCACCTGGAAGTCACCCGCACACCACATTACCCCCCCCCCCACTCAGCAAGGGTCTGCTCCCCAGCCCCCCACCCTGTGAGCGCTCTGGCTGGCTCCTCCTCATCCATCCTCATCAGGAGGCAGGCGGCTACACGGGTCAGGAGAGAAAGTTCTAGAGCCAGGAGGCCCAACGGGAAATCTGCACTCTGCTGCTCACCAGCTCTCTGACTTTGCACAGTTCCCTGTGCCTGGTTCCTCTGCTGTAGAGAGGAGGGTGAGAATAAGCTCACTGGGGTGAGCTAAGAGCCTGAAACAGGGTCCGCCACACAGCACGTGCTCAGTGCTAACGACTCCGACCTGCCAGGCTCTCAGACGCCTCAGGGCGAAGGAAGAAAAATGCGAAGAAACCAATGATGATGGGCCAAGGAAACTACCAGGTACGGAATCTACCTCGAGGGTGGCAAAGTTTTCCAAAGTATCAGCACTGACCTAGACTTTCTTGGGGACAAGCACGAGAGAGCACCGTCAAGGGCCTGACTTCGCTGCTGGTGACCAAGCCAGAGAGCAGAAGCACTAAGGGGGGACAAACAGGGCTCCACCCAGAGAGATCCCCTGCCTTCTGCAAGCTCAAGAATGAAACTGAACCCAGTGGAACTTTCCTCCCTGGCTGAGAACCAGGTCTCTCCTAGGGGAAGAGCCCCACTGCTCGGAGCTCTTTGAATCTTTCCAACACTTTCCTGCCCCCCCACCTCACTTTCCACACCTCTCCATGCTGTCCCGGAGGAGCGAACCTTGTATTTATCAGTTACCCGAGGGAACGAATTTGGATCCTCTGAGGGTCAGGATCTTAGCTCACAAGAAGCCAACAGAGCAGGGGTCTGAGCCCCCCACCCGCAGCCCAGAGCCCAGACTCTATCGACCAGACTTCAGAGCCTCTACCGGGCTCTCTCCTGTGCACGCTCTCTCAACACCATGCCCTGCACCCCGATCTCTGTTCCTATAATACTGAACACCTGTCCCTTGTTCCACAACACTGGGCACCCCCCGTCTCTACTCCTGCATCCCAGTCTCCGCTGCTGGAATATTTTGTTCCCTGATCTCTGCTCCCAACCACGATACCATGTACCCCATCTCTGCTCCCACAATACAGTGCAACCACCTCCCCCCACCACCCCGCTGTCTCAAAGCCTGCCTTCATAGGCAGCCAATACCGCACGGTCTGGACCTTGATGGTTCTCGGGTTCCCCTGGTGTGCCCCCTGCCTTCCCACGGGTACAAGAATCACTTGTGTCCCAGGGGCCCACACAGCCGTCCGTGAGGGGTACACAGTGGCCATGCGTCTTGAAACACAAGGGATCCAGCCCGTAGCCCGAGCTGACCTACCTTTGTCGGGGAAGCCGGCCTTGGGGGCCTTGCGGTCCTTCAGCAGCGCTTTCGTGTTCTGAATCTGCGTGATGAGAGAGGCCGAGGGCTGTTTGTGCGCGGGCGCGTTCTTGTCCGGCTTCTTGGAAAACGGCCGATGAAGAAAATCTCCTCTTTTTTCTTGTTCTTTGGGCTTTTCATCCTTCAAGTCAGAAGTAAACACATGGACTCAGACACACACAGATCTCCGAGGAGATCTGAGACAGCCCAGCCCCCCAAAACTCTGCTCTCAACTGCACAATGAACGTCGCAAGAGCCAGGGCCCTGCAGACGCTCCGGGGAAGCCCCCTTCCCTGCCATGCCACCCCACCCTGGGCCCACAAGCCAGTATCCATCACCCCAGCTCCCTGCATGGCACTGTTTAGAGGTGTTCCAGCAAGGGCAAGGTCACCCTGAGGAGGTCAGTGGTTCTAGAACACGCTGAAGAAACTAAGGCATAGCCCATGAGGACTTCTGGAAATCTGTTCACTTATCTAAAGCAGGGCCCTCAGATTCAGCCCACAGAGGAGACACAACCACTTCCATCCCCATGTCTACTCCTGTGTGTTCAGTCAAGCCAGGGAGGCGGGAGCCCTGAGCCGCCCTGGGCGTTTCTGACCCGTGGCCACCCTTGGTCACTCACGCCCTCGCGTGCGCGCTTAACATTGGCACTATTTAGCCATTTTTGCTCGAAGTCTTGCCTTCCCTGAACTCTACCAGGATCCCTCTGATGGGAGTGAAGTTTCCTATTTTACGTATCTTCCACCCCACAGCCTCTGGCATAAAGCCAGACATACAGAGAAGGTTTAATAGTTATTGAAATGTTTATTTTTAAAAAGCCAGTGAAAACCGAACTGAATTAAAATCGAGTTCAAGCTTCTGGGAAGGGAGTGATATGGCTCTGGAGTTCCTTCTCTGGCCCTGAAGAGTGTCTGATGTTTACCATTTAACAGAGTCCCTGACCTCACCACCAGGGAGGGGGGAAAAAAAAGACAGTTTTGCATTTTTGCCTTCAGCGTTGAGAGCATTTGCAATTCAAGAGAGCTCATCCATTTTTCATGGGTGTTGTTGAAAAGCTTGTAAGGAAGCCTTGGAAGGCCCTTTCTGATGAGGATTTTCAAAGCCTCTCCAGAGTGGGGTTCATTACGCCCACTCTGAAAATGGGAGGGAAGGAACTGAAAGTGGGGGTGCCATGCTGAGCCTGGGGGTCTCCGTGAGGGCCACGTGGCTGTCACCAGTGTAGGGCCGAGGTGGGAAGAAAGGAGAGGCGGAGCCCAGAGAGTGGTCATTCTCTCCCGTTGCCACTGCAGGCCCTCTGGAAGCCTGGGGCAGGGCCAGGAGAGAGAAAGAGCGGGGCACAGGGGCTGGCGAGGGACAAGGCTGTGGTCCCCAGGCTCCAGGTCAGCATTGGGGATAGCACAGAGAAGGCTTGTGCTCCAGGTCCCAATGTAGAATGTTACTGAGTGGAAAGAGGGGGCCGCCTGCTCCAGCCCATCTCGGTCAAGGCCACGGTTCTTTACTGCTTCACTCTCCCTGTTTCAATGAAACACCAACAACCCCTTCTCTAATGCAAAGGGGAGCAAGCTTTCACACGCCCCCGTGCCCCAAACATCAAAGGGCACATGAGAGGCTTGTCCTAAAAAGTCTGGCAAAATTTCCTCCTCTCACGCTGTTCTTTCTACTGTTTTTATGAGGAAAGTCACCAGGTCCACTGTTGACACTCTGAACAGCAAAAAGGCAATCAAATGCACTTCTATGAAACACTGTAAAACAGTGTTTGGAAGGAAAGACAAGATTGGCGTTCCCTCCTTTTCAGAACTGGTCTACAACAATGAGTACAGTTTCCTTTGGGCTGCTCTGGGACCCTACTCTTTAGAGGGCTGTTTGGTTTCATGGCTTCATTTTAGCTCCTCCCCAGTTCTCTCTGGCTTCTCAAAAGTTGAAAAGTCAAGATGCAAAGTTTCTGGGCCCCAGCAACACCACTTAACCAGAGTTCATTAGCACGGAGAGGCATGAATTTTCTGCAGAGAGAACCCAAGGTTGGCTCTAGAAATCTCTCTGGTAACTGACGAAGGGATATTTGGCACCAAACAGAAAGCTGCTATGGGGGGGGGGGTTAAAGGAGGGGGGAAATGGAATAAGGACACCTGCTCGGGCCACCCTGTTGAACCTAATCCCAGGATCCTACACCCTAGTGTTTCTCCCAAAGGCCCCAGGACGCCCTTCTCCAGCCCAGAAGAGTGGGTGATTTCATGGTGACCAGTTTCCTGGGGGGATACCAAGAATTCAGAGTCCAGCAGATCTCTGCCAGGGATAAACTGCCCGATCGATCGGTGTGGATGGTCAACAGCCCACATGAGAGACGCGTTTGCATGTCACCAGCCAATCTCAGCGCCCTCCAAACGCAGGTGACCAAATGCCACCGATCATCCAATTATACCTTTTCATTTGCATGCCCTATTTTCTCCACAAGAGATCTAGGGAACAGGATGCGAAACTGCTTTATGTAACAGAAACAGATCTTCAGAGGGACTCATTATGTTCCCCCTTCGACATGCCCACACCCGCTCCCGCGCTCCCCTCCCAGCGATGCTGCTGCCGAGCGGCCTCTTTGGTTTTCTTCTGATTCTCACTTGCTCCCCCCACCCACACCACCCCCCCCCACACTGCAATCGAACTCCCCAAGGCAGATCAGAGAGGGGGGCCCCAAGAGGACCCAGAAGCAAACCCCGTACAAACCTCCTGGTTTTCTTTAAACCACTTTCTACCCACTGTCCAAGTGAGCAGATGTTTATAAAACTGGACACTTTGAAAATGTGGCATCATAAAGGAGGGTCTACCCAAGACTCTTCTAGCGTCAGGACTGTTTCAGAGAAGAGAGAAAGCAGCTAGTGCGTGATGGTGCACCGGGCTTCTGGAAGGAGCGGTCTGTAGGCCTGACAGCGAGTAGGAAGAGGAAAAAGGAGGTCCTTAGCCTCTGAGATCTGAGTCCCAGCACTGGTCCCTTGAGACTTGTCCCTGTGACTCCAGCCTCCTGCTTTTCAAAGAGCAGGACCCCTTCCCTTTCCTCCTCGGCTCTGTTCCTGTGGGAATAACAAGGTGACCTTCCGCTGGGATGGCCCAGGGGCCCAGGTGTTACTTGCTGGTTGCTTTGGGAAAGCCACAGAGATCTGATTTTGCCACAGGACAAACACAACAGAGTTGAGAAAAAGAGGGCTTGGTTCATAAATTAGGCCATGGAAGCTCTGGACTATCGCACAGCCCACTTCTCATGCAGGTAGAGACATAAACGCATAGCCAAGTATAGAGTTACAGCAAGACAATAAAAAATAGTCAACTAAACCTAGAAAGCACCAGTCTGATCTGAGGGGATTCTGATAAACCCACTCACAACTGGAATCTGCATTTTAATTCCAGACTGGGATGGGGGGAGGGGATGTAGAATCCAGACAGCCCCAAGCAGAGAGATCCCTCAACCTTCAGGGTCATATGTCATGGTTAATTTCAAGTGTCGACTTGGCTAGGCCACGGCACCCAATGTTTGGTCAAACAGCAGTCCAGATGTTGTTGTGAAGGTTACTTTTCAGATGCGATTAAATCAGTAGGCTTTGAGTAAAGCAGAGGACCCTCCACAATGTGGGTGGGCCTTGTGCAATCAGTTGAAGGCAGTAAGAGGAAAAAGACTAAAGTGTCCTGAGGGAAAAGGAATTCTGCTTCCAGAAGGCCTTGGGACTGAGCTGAAACATCCATTTTTCTCTTGGTATCCAAGTATCTCTCTCTCTCTCTCTCTCTCTCTCTCACACACACACATACTCTCTGTTGGTTCTCCTTGGAGAACTTAGACGAATTCATCATAACCCCCAAGTTCTTACCTGCACAGCATGAAATTCAAGGTCTCTTGTCCAGGTGTCCAGGGAGGCCTGTGAAAAGCAACATTTTCAACAATTTAGAAACTGTACCTGCTATTTATCCCCTAAACTCTATCCCCTACCACTTGCAGTTCTGGCTGAGAATTATTCATTTCCATGTTTAGAGACAAGAAGCCAAACTCTTAAATCACCACAAAAGTAGGTAGCAGATGCTCCAGGTCATGCACTGAGTAGGTTTTCTAGCTAAGTTTTTAATTAAAGTCTAAGACACATAACGGAGGAGTGCTCTAATGGCAAGGGAGTGGTTCAACCAATGCATTTTCTCCAAGAGTAAAAACACGCACGGAACGAGCACCCAGACCAAGATACAGAACCCAACTGTACCCCCACCCGTGTCCTCTCCCAGTCGCCAAAGGTAACCACAACTCCAATTTCCAACAGTATGGAGTGTCTGATTTGATTCCACACTTTATTTTTACAAGTTGCATAGATTTGAAACAAGACACCAAGGGAAAGTTTTAGTATTTTCCCTTTAAACTTACTGCCCCTGTGATGGGTTTTATTGCATTCCCCCTAAGTTCATACACTGGAGTCCTCACCCCCAGGATCTCAGAATGAGACCTTCTTGGAAGGCAGGGTCAGGACAGGCCGATCGTGTCCCCTTTGATGCTTGGGGGATAGGAGCGTGTGAAAGCGCATTCTCCTTTGCCTTTGAGGAGGGGGCCTGTTGGGGAGTCACCTTTACGGAGGTCATCCAGCCCCACTGCGATGGGACTGGGATTCTCATTAAATGGGGGAAACTGGACCCAGAGACGCACACACAGAGAAGAGCAGGTGAAAACACAGGCAGATTTCAGTGGTGCTCTAAGCCAATGAACCCCGAAGATCCTGGTAACCCCCCCATAGCTAGGAGGCATGGGGCAGGTTCTCCCCTCACCGCCCTCGAAGGGAACCAACCTTAGGCCCGGACTTCTGGCCTCCAGAACTTAGAGACAGCGAATCCTCGCTGTTGAGCACCCTGTGTGATGCTTTGTGATGCTTTGTGACGGCAGCCCCCCGCACACGGGTCCGGTCCCTCTGTGACCCCCCGCACAGCGTCCTTCCCAGGCTGCCCCATGGCTCTGCGCCACAGAGGAGCCCTCCAGCCAGAGCTGACTTTGCTCTGCACATGAGTGATTTTAACAAATGCGGCCTCTGGTTCTCTGCAGCTTTAAGAAGCCAGTTTAAGTATGATGGCTGCCTCTCCTTGACCTCCATGGCCCTTGGTCCTTGAGGGCAGCTTTTCTTTTCTTTTTTTTTTTTTTTTAGAAAGAGGAGTCCCTGGGGTACATGCTCGAGGCGTTCTAAGGTGAGACAGATGTCCCACTTTTACAGATATATTTGCCACCTTTTAAAGTTAGAGGAGGAGGAGAAAGGTGGGGAAGTCGTCCAAGAACAGCCCTGTAATCCCACAGGGGAAATTATTCCAGCTTAATTCTGCTCCTTTGTCTCCTAGGAGAAACAGAACTGGAGCCGAGAAGAACAAAGAGGCCACGCACGCTCCCAGGACACGGACATGGCCCCGAGCCACCCCGGTGCCAGCTAGCGCATGACGTGAAACCCATCCCTCTCCCTGTAGCTTTTCCTGGACCAGCGGATGGCGATGGAAGGAGGCTCATGAAGGCTCCGAGGGGGCTTTATCTAGAAACCCTGGGCCCCTTCAGCTCTTCTGAACACGCTTTCTAACTGGCCCCATTCCACGCTCTGGGTCCCAATAGAGGCGGGTGAGACAATCTCGTAACGGCCTGTAATTTAATTAGTACAAGTATGGCTGCTGTTTGGAGAAAACAAATGGCTCATAGAAAATTGAAATGCTCTTTTTCCATTAGCGTTCCTATCGAAACCCTAACCAGTAAATGTTTCAACAAGTGTTTAAAACACTCGCCATGTGTTTTCAGGCCAAATGAGATAATCATCCAAGAAAAATAATCTGGGTGGAAAAAAAAAAAAAAGGCCGTTTTCCCATCACAGATGCTTTCAAACAAACAATCGCAGGGGTCAGGTTCAAGGGCGACCAAGGACACGGGCATCAGCAAGGTGACTCGGAGGCCACTTAGGGCACACACATGGGGCACTGGATACGTTGTTACTGAAGTCCCTCAAGAGTCAAATGCAGACCAAGAGGCAAGGGAGCCTCATGGTGAATTCTGAATCCTCTGTACCCCAGTTGAGGTAACAACCCTCAGAGCAAGAGGCTGGATGTCCCTCCCTGCCTTAGGGCTTGGGCAGCAAAAGGGACACTCCCTGCTCTTAATGAACTCACAGTCCAGAGTGGGAGATAGACATGAGTCAAACACTCCCTGAGCAACAGAACGTGCAAATGGGACAAGTTCGAGGACGTGGAATGGGGTGTGACAGCCTGTAGAGAGAGGGGACCCAATGGCAGAAGCCAGAGAATGGCACTGGTTGGAATGTGAAGACAGAAGATATCAATCAGCAAAGAGAGGTGACGAGAACATTCTGGAAGAAGGAAACAGGGAATGCATAGCGCTGGGAGCCAGGAGAGCACAGAAGTCTGAAGGTCCCGTGGGTCTGAGCCCACAGCAGGAACCAGGGCTGCCTGTGAAGGTCTGGGGGACAAGTTAAATGCGGCGGCTGTGTCACTGACTTTGTCTTCCAGGTGAAGGAAGCCTTCAAATGCTTGGAACAGGGAAGTGATCCCATCTGAGTATGGATGGCTTGGCTCTGGCTAGCATGCCGAGAAGCGAGAGGCAGGCATTCATGGGAAAGGGGGTGACCAGCGAGGACTGTGGCCAACATCCAGGCCAGAGGCAGTGCTGTCTGGATGGGGGGGTGGGAGGGTCGAGACGGAGGGGTGGATGGGGTTTGAGAGGTTTAGGTGTCAAGCTGGCAGAGGGGCCAGGAAGAGCAACTCCTGTGTTTCTGCCCTATACTGAGTGTGGGCGGTCACCTGCAGAGGGACACAGAGGTGGGGCAGTTCCAGGCATGCTGGACTGGGGAAACCTTTGCTCATGCAGGAGGAGGGTTAGTAAACAACCAGCCAGAGGGGTCTGGAGCTCAGGGGAGTCTGTCCCCTACACCACCTCCCCCCATCTGCTCTCAGCCTGAAAGCCGTGCTCGGGCTTGGGGCTCAGCCCCGGAGCACCCCCACCCCAAAAGCCGACCTGCACCCCTTATCACGCTGGCACTGCAGCCTGTCTCAGAGGAAGACAGCCCAGGGTCAAGGCTAAGCCCTCCCACCCCCAGCCATCCCTGGAGTTCCTCCCAACTTCCCCACCCTCACTCCTCCCAACCCACATGGCCTCTCCTTCTCTTCACGGCCAATGTCAGCAGCAGAGAGGTCTACCCTCGCTGTCTTCACTTCCTTCCCTCCCCTTCTGGAGCCCATGAAATCTCTTTCTGCCTCTGCCACTTCCATGGGCTGGTCTACTGACCCCGCCAGAGTCTAACTAACAGCTCAGCTGACACCACGAACCATTTTACACTCGGCCTCTCCCGTGGTCTCCTCAGCGCCATTCCCGGCAGCATCTCCTACACGGCCCCACGGTCACCCCTGTCATCCTTGCCAGTTCCTCAGCCACGGGTGCCTCCCCATCCCCACCTCCCTCAATCTCACCGCCCCCTAGGTTCTGCCTAGACGGGATAGCCCTACCATTCTGCCCTGCCTTGACACTCAGGGGTGGCCTTCCCTGGGCTCCTGTCACAGTGGTGCCTGGCAGCTCGGCTCTGTGTCACCCATGTCACCAGACTGGCCTGGGTCATGCCCCAGGTGCTCTCTGTCGCAGCCAATGAGCCCGGAATGGTGTTCAGTTACCACCCACCCTCACTGAAGAACAACCCAGAACTTCCTTCCGTGGTGACAGGCCCAGCTCATGCAATCATGAGGATGGAAAACTGAGTCCAAAAAGGGAAGAGGAAGGGGGCAGGCCCGTCGGCATGAGGAAGGCTTCTGTTTTGATCTCTCCTTAAATGAAAACATTCCAGGGGCATATGGCAGAGGCTCCTGGGGGAAAAGCAAGCAGATTCCCAGGAAAATCAGTGAGAAGGCAGAGGAGCTACGTTTGACAAAGCACCAAGTGAGGAGTCCGGGACGAGTGGGTGGGGGTGACCTCAGCTTGGGCTCCGGGACCCCGGATCCAGCTTTTCAGGCACAGTCTCTTCACAAGCATATATATCGGGTCCAAAACTGGTACAACTTGCCATACGATACCAGTTTTTCTCTGAAATCGGAGAATCTCAGTGTTTTCTCTTAGATATGTACTGAGTACCAATAAGTTGCCAGGAACAGGTGCCTGGAAAAACTTGGTTTCATCCAGAACTTTTTCTGTCCCTCATTTACTATCTCCTTCCGATGCCAAGCGTTACACTCACGTACCTTTTTGAGCATCTACTTTTGCCTTCTGAAGCCCTGACAATGGTTTCCGACCTTGTCCACTCAATGGAGTCAGCCAGGGAGCTTTAAAAAAATACAGAACCCCCCACCCCACCGCCCGCTGATTCCTGCCCCCATGAGCTTCAGTGGGGGGTCTGCGGGGGCAGTCCACACACCCAGATGTTTAAATGCTCCCCAGTGATTCTAACAATGTGGCCACAGCTGAGAACCACAGTCTGACGACTGAGAGATGGTGGCTTGACTGGAAACCATTTTTCGGGGCTCAGTTAAGCCAGGAAGCATTTGTCTTTTGCTGCTTCTATGTCCCACCGTCCTTGGTTTCCTTTCCATTCTGCTCTCCAAATGGAAATCCACTCTAAGCGATCCTGGCTTTTGCTTTGGGGGTCACTCACCTCATAGGGCTCCTTGGCCGGCCTGCACTTTTCTATCTGGTAGAGCTGCGTCTTGTAGCAAATGCTGTCCTGGATGTCAGATTTCTATCAGATGAGAAGAGGGGGGAAAGCACGGTTTAACCCACAGGAAACAGAAATGTCCATTAAGCAGTCATTAATTTTTCAGCCAGCACTTGGGGGAACAAGTGTTACAAGCGGCTGGCAAGCCAGTTCATTGCGATGCAAAACCTCATCTGAGGAGGGCAGGCAGGCGGGATGCGGCGAAGGGGGGAGCCCCGGACCCAGAGTCAGGCAGCCTCCTCCTGCTGACCCTGGGCACGTCTCCGCTCCGGGCTGGTCTCAGATTTTTCACCTGCGTGATGAAGGCTGCTCTAAGATGTGAAAGCAGAAACCAAGTATGTGAGCTAGAAAGAATAACTTATGTTATGGAAACATGAAATAGGACAGGGACCTTGTTTATTGGCTTTATCGAAAAACAGTGAGCCGCATCTGCCCCTCTCCCCGTGATTCACAGCAATTCATAATACGGCTTAAAGACGACGGCCAACTATATCTAAAATAATCTAGGTGCACGATGGAGGTCTAATCCTGCCTGGAGATGGGTAAATTACATGACTAATTGGTTTACTAACCAACAAATTTTCACGGAATGGCCTTACAGGCTCCAACACAAAGTCCGTGCTTCTTGGTTCTACGAAGAAGAGATGAGAACCAAGAGAGAAAGGGAGAAATGACCAATAATTAAGTAATAATCAAGGTATGTATTTTACTTTTGAGTTCACTGGTTTCGGTTTTTAAATTATACAAGGCTTGTTAGTAATTGGTTGATGAGATTAATAGCTGGGACAGTGCATCCTGTGCAATTAAATCAGCCGTGCGAGGAAATTGTGGAGCAGACCAGCTGTAGCTGTCTGCGGGGATTAATTCACTCTGGTTAAAATCAGCCCCTTGCCTAGACACTGGTTCTCAGACCAGGTAGGTGCTATGATTGAAGGAACAAGCACCAAACAGACATCATACAATAAAAACCTTCTCCAGCGAGAAGCACATTCGCTGAGTTTCCATAGAACATTCTCGGGAGACAGAGCAGGGCTCAGCTTTGCAACACCTGCGTGCCACCCCGACGCTGGGCAGAGCAGAGGAGCAGAACCAAGCAGATGGCAAGAAACAAAGACAAATCAAGACACAGCCAAAGAGCTTCAGTGATTGTTTAGGAAGAGCGTGAGTCACCGAAATTGGTATCTGTACATACGGAGGCAGGCAGCAGAAAGAAAATATTTTAAAAACTAAAGACCCGGGGCACCTGGGTGGCTCAGGGGGTTGAGTGCCAGGCTCTAGGTCTTGGCTCAGGTCATGATCTCAGGGTTGTGAGATCGAGCCCTGTGTTGGGCTCTGCACTCAGTGCGGAGTCTGCTTGGGACTTTTCTCTCTCCTTCTCCCTCTGCCCCACCCCTGCTCATGGTGCACACTCACTCACTCAATCTCTCTGTCTAAACATAAGTAAATGAGTCTTTAAAAAAAAAATAAAAAATAAAGTCCCTTGGGGTGCCTCGCTGGCTCAGTCAGTAGTGTGCGACTCTCGATCTTGGGGTTGTGATTCGAGCCCCAAGTTGGGTATAGAGATTACTTAAAAACAAAATCTTTAAAAAACAACAAAACAGGGGCGACTGGGTGGCTCAGTGGGTAGGGCCTCTGCCTTTGGCTCAGGTCATGATCTCAGGGTCCCGGGATGGAACCCCGCATTGGGCTCTGCTCAGCAGGGAGCCTGCTTCTCCCTCTCTCTCTCTGCCTGCCTCTCTGCCTGCTTATGATCTCTGTCAAATAAATAAATAAAATCTTTAAAAAAAAAACAACAAAACAAAAAACCTCCAAAGTTCCTCCATCTTATCGATCAGCGTCCAAACAAGTTCTGCCAAAATAACGTTTGAATCGGGTAGCTTGTTTAGGAAAGTAGCAATTTCAGCCTTTAAATATAGAACTGTGACTTCGATAGTCAGCTTCAGGGAGACACTTTCTAAAAACTAATTTTTGAACAACAGTCATCATTTGAAAAAAAAAAAATCAGTGTGTTGCTCCTCTTTTCTTCCTCTTACTTGACAGCTATTTAAATTCTTTTTCTTTTTAAGATCTTATTTATCTGAGAGAGAGAGAGCATGAGAGGGGAGAAGGTCAGAGAGAGAAGTAGACTCCTCATGGAGCTTGGAGCCCCATGTGGGACTCGATCCCGGCAGTCCGGGATCATGACCTGAGCCGAAGGCACTTGCCCAACCAACAGAGCCCCCCAGGCACCAAACAGCTATTTAAATTCTTTTTTTTTTTCTAAAGGTTTTATTTATTTATTTGTCAGAGTGAGCACAGGCAGACAGAGTGGCAGGCAGAGGCAGAGGGAGAAGTAGGCTCCCTGCTGAGCAGGGAGCCCGATGTGGGACTCAATCCCAGGACGCTGGGACCATGACCTGAGCCAAAGGCAGCCGCTTAACCAACTGAGCCACCCAGGCGTCCCAACAGCTATTTAAATTCTTAACTACTATCTTCTACCACAGTGGTCCCCAGACGGTGTGACCTTGAACTCATATGAGTGAAAAAGATATACAAAGGCACCTATAATATATGCATATTGTAACTATAAGCATGTACCACTGTACTAACAGATCACATACATGATAAAATATATATCAAATAGGAATTTAAAAGGATAAGATAAGAAACATGGGGCATGTGGTCTTCTTATAAAAAGGAAATGGGAAGGACCTTCAAGTCCGATATCTCTTAGGTTCATCATTATGGGAGAGCAGAGAACTGGGTAGGGTA
This sequence comes from Lutra lutra, assembly GCF_902655055.1. NCBI lineage: Eukaryota > Metazoa > Chordata > Mammalia > Carnivora > Mustelidae > Lutra > Lutra lutra. Next base: position 12,914,357 of record NC_062278.1, read on the forward strand.
CAAGAGGTTTTCTTACTCCTTATCACATAATAAAATGATATAAAAAATATACTGTGTCAGAGCACCTGGGTGGTGCAGCCGGTTAAGTGTTCAACTCTTAGGTTGGGCTCAGGTCCTGATCTCAGGGTCGTGAGGTCAAGCCCTGCCACGGGCTCTGGGCTCAGCATGGACTCTGCTTAAGACTCTCTCCCTCTGCCCCCCACTCCAGCATTTGCACATGCACTCACGCGTGCGCTCTCGCTCTCTCCCAAATAAATAAATAAATCTTAATTAAAAAAAAAAATACTGTGTCAAGGGTCCTGTCTTTCTGGCCTCCACTCCTCTCCTACAGTAGCTTTCCTGCAACGGTGACACCATCTCTAACATCCACTCTCAAAGCTGAGTATTTGTCCCCATCAGAAGCATCATCCCATCACTGCTTACACAAAGCATGTTTTCTTCCCCTCCATAAAACCCTGTTCTTATTTTTAAAAGCCTTTCACTGTTGAGAATGCTTCTCCTTGTGTATATCTCTCCTTTGGTGGTTCACCCAAGAAGTACTTCTGTGGATAATTTCCCGCTGGAGCAAAGTCTAGCAAATTCCCCAAGCTGAGTCAGCTTAGAAACATCTGCAGTCTCGGCCAACTGTCTGACAAACCTCCCAATGAGCTTCTTCGTTGATCCAGCAATGTTTTCTAGACATCTCCCAAATCTGTTTGCTGAAGAGATACACTCTGACCGTCTTGTCTTTTGGGCATTATCGCGTGGTCCTTTCTGCCATGGCAGGGGAATATCATCTCCCCAGTTCTAGGCAGATTATCGTCTTTAGCCCTAATACAGAAACCTCACAAAAGGTTTCAAAGCCTATTGTTTAGCGGAGTTTTGCGGAACACTGGGTTGCCTATCACATGACTTTAATAGCACTGTCATGAAGGGCGACTCTCACGGGGTGAGACATTAGTTCATAATGAGACGACATTAGTTCATTTATTGTTCATGAAAATCTTATGAGTCCTTTTTACTTTCTAGAGAAGTACATATAAATAATGGTCTCCTCATAAACCATGCTTTAGAGATGAATGCCTGAGAGGCACTGCTCCCCAACTTGTATGACCACAGAAGTCCCCAATGCCTTTAACATGGGAACCCAAGATACCCAGAGGCAGACAGAGAAGGCAACACAGAAACTGAATGGGAAAAGTGGCTTGAATGTCTACCGGTGCCGCCCGGGGGGTTAATTCTGTGGGAGGATGTTTGGAAAACACCTCGGATAAAAAGCACCAGCCACCTGAGAAGCAGGTTTTGCTACTACTTTATCCCACATTCAGAAACCCAGCCTCCCATTAGTTCAAATTAACAGCTCAGATCAAGTGTCAGCAACTGAGAAACACTCCAGGTTTAAGAGCTCCTTTTTCCACAGAGAGCAGAGAAAATTGCCACGAGGGCCCCACTCACCCCTGACAGATAGCGCTCGAGTTTCTTGTTTAAAAGGAAGTAGATGGCGAGGATATGGCAGGCGCGGTTGGAGAGCACAGTGTTGATCACGTCGCTGTTCTTGTAACCCAGCTTCTCTGTCATGTGAAGCACCACGCTCGGGCTCAGGTCCTCCAGGGAAATCCTGCCCAGCAAAGAGAACACTGGTCACCTCTCCACCTCCACTGAGAAGATCCAGGGCCCCCTTAGCGATGCTCACAAACATGGCGGCACAGAGCACCCACTGCCCCCCACCAACCAGGGCCCCAATGGACAATCGTGTCCATCCATCCACTTGTCCATTCATTCACTTGATCTTTTTTATTATGAACAATTTCACACAGACAGAAAGCTAGTAAGAAGAGTATAAATCACCTTTGTGTACCCAATACCAGAATACACCACTGTTAACACTTTGCCCTATTTTCTTCATTTATTTACTTGTTTATTTAGTGCTCAAGCACTTTAAGTCACAGACATTGTGACCTTTCATTCTTACACACCCCAGTGTGCTCCTTTAAGATCCAAGGACGTCTCCTGCAGAATCACAATGTCATCCATATACCCAATAATTTAATAATTTGTAATAATCCTTAGTATTCTCTAATATCTAGACTATATTCAAATTTTCCCAATGAGCTTCGAATTTCTTACAATCTGGCAGTCTTTTCTAAAAATGTGTTTATTGGACACAGGTATAGAGCCCACACTTTAGTTGTGTGTAAGCTGGGCTCGGAAAGGAGCACATTCACGAGCCAAACCATATTGCTTTTAAAGGAACAGTGTGAGATCCCGCATTCACAGAGGGAAATGGGGGCTCGGGTGTAAAGGAGGGTGCTCTGGGAGGACAGGTTAGAGCTTCTTCACAGGAGTATTATGAAGATAAACTCCCTAGTTAAAACTGAAAGCTTGTTATTCATTTATCTACTTATCCACTCATTCACTTATTTATTCCTTCAACAAGTCCCTGTCTCGTGGAGTCAACATTCCAGTAGGAAACAGATGACATTAGTTCATTTATTCTTCAAGAAAATCTTATGAGTGGGTACTGTGATGATCCCCATGTTACAGACGGGACAAACTGAGGCCCGCAGCTGTGAAATGCACTGCCCCGGGCTCCCACAGGCAAGAAGGAGCGCACCCTCAGATAGAGTCTGGCTCGGAGTCTGGATGCTAAACCTCTACACTCAGCAGCTTTCAAATAGACAGACACGAGGAAGGGCTACAGAGAACAAGCAAGCAGGCTGGGGAGTGTAGCACGTGTGTGAGGGTAGCGGGGGTACATCATCAACTAGAACACTCTAAATCCCTTAAGAGAGCTATAAATAGGGCAGTCTGAGCAGAAGGCAAGCACAACCGGCCAGAGAGCTCTGTAGCCCACCAACCCTCCGCCAAGGGTCCCAGGATACTTTTTATGGGACCTCAGACCATAACACCCCGAGAAACCACACAGAACAAGTCCATAATGATACAGAGGAGGAAACTGACTTGCCGAATTTACAGAGCAGCTGAAAAGGGGGGCAAGAGCAGACCTCGGTCCGCAGCCCACCTTCCACCTCGCATCGGTGTAACCCATGGCTGCACACTCCCTCGCTAGACACGTAAGTGCCATTCAGAGAATGCACCCAAAGAACCACAAAATCTGCCCTCCCTTCCTTATTGGCCACAAAATCAAATTCTCGATAATGGATGGGAGGGGGGTAGGAATGACTAGTGATAAAAAATAGTAATAATAATAACAATAACGTTTGTTTAAAAAGAATGCAATTGAACTTTAACAAAGCACTTACTAAAGCAGAAGGCTCCATTTTGGAAACTACCCAGCAATGCCTGTGTGGGCGTGGCCCTGCCCCTGGCCAATCAGACCACGGCCCTGTAACTAGTTCTTGGCCAATCAGAGCACGGCCACATGGCCTCACCCCTGGCCAATCAGATCGCGGGTACATGAGCCGCCCCTGGCCAATCAACCACCGCGCCATCCTCGGCAGCACGTCCCATACCCCGCCCTCTACCCAGAGCAAGCCCAGGAAGGGAGAACGATCAGGAAGAGGGATGCCTCCAGGGTGAGCTTGGGGGATGGAGGTGAGAAGGGGGCAGTAAGCAGGGTCAGGTACCCCATCTCTGCCCTTCATATCTCCTGTCCTCAGAAACAGGAGAGCTCTGTCGACTCCATTGACTGGGAGTACTAAACATTTTCAGTAAGCAACATGTATATTTGGAAGTCTGCAATATCAGTTATTTAATTGTTTACTATCTCCCCGTGTTTGAACGATATAGACCCTAGTAAAATGTTCCAGAACACTAGCCAATGACTTCCTTTCCTTCCCACCCACCCCCAGAGCTAAGTGGACGGTGGGAGACTGTCCAGGCTCTAGCAGGGCAATGGAGGAAGGCAGCCAAGGTCACCTCCCTAAAAATATATGCTCCTAGCCCAGGGAGGCTGGCTCCCTGCACAGCAAACTGTTGACTGCTGGCATGAATATTTATTATAAAAAGTTGACTTTTAAAGATACTTTCCTCTTGCCTTTTGGAGATCAACTTGGAAGCCGAAATGACTTAACAGAAGGCTTTACGGAAGAGTGATATAAAACATAAGCCCTGTATTTTTCGCTCTTTCCCAAAAGTAAAACATTTTAACGACATCTAAAATAATGACATCTGAGGCTAGGCTTGTTGGGAAGCTATAAAATACACTTTATGATATAGTCTGTATTCCTTTCCCTGATCACACGCTCTGACCCCAATTATCTGTGCTCTGGTCAAACCAGAAAAATAACTATCAAAAGCACTGTTTCTTTTTAATTTTTCTTTTTTCTTTCTTTCTTTTTTTTTTTTTTTTGCCTTACACATTTTTCAAAGTCAAGACTAAAAAACCAAGCTCCTGCAAGTTTCTTTAAATCTCTTTAAATTTCTTTAAGTCGAAAACTTTTAAATGGAACATGATTTTGCCTCTGGTACAAAATGAGCAGTGGGCCGTGTATAAACAGAAAATAGCAAGTGGTTGTTTTCTTTAATATACATGATCTTAACCATTTTCACAGGCCAACTAGTTCATGGACAGCCTTTATGTTTCTGACCAGAGTCCAAAGGCAAAAAATTGCTCATCTGGCAAAAAACAGTGGAGGATCCTTGCATTTAAGTTTGAATTTACAAATACTGACTACCACCCGTGGGAAACTATAGTATGAGACGCCACGGTATGATTCTTTGTCAATGACAATGCGGCCAACAAAGTGGGGGAGACTGGATTTCCAATACCAGCTCTGCTTCCTCTGAACAGCTGCCATGCTAAGTGGATTGATTATGCTCATTTAGGCAGTGATTACATTAGCTTAATGACTCATGTGGCTGCCACCAGCACCCCCTCCTCTAAGGGAAAGCACACCTGTGTGCTGCCGTCTTTCACGAGCACAGGTAATGAGGCATGGCTCCTCGGCTTTGCTTTGCAGCTCACGTTGAGGTAATATTTCTGGTGTCTGTTTCAGATACGGGCCAAGTGGAGGTAGTGTTGGAAACCAGCAATCTATTTCCAGGTTCCCTTGGTAACCTAAATAACCTAGACTTTGCTTACATTACATCTCAAGAGTCAACTGCTAGAATTCTAGATCGCTATGGAGTGAAACCACCTCATCTACGGCCACAGGGAGGGTAAATTTGGCTCAGTAGCACAGGAGGCAGACTCCACCTGTGGCCTCTTAAGTTCTCTAGGAACTTTCTCCCCAAGACAGAGCCCTGCTTGCCCATCCAATTTGGAGAACTCAGTGTGACAGCTTTCTTACAGCTTGGTGAATGTTTCTAGAACTTTCTGGACATTTTGAAAATATCTGTACCCCTTCATCAGCAGTCCTTGTTCTCATCTGGGCTTCAGACCAGAGTGACCAGGCCCAGGCCCTAGAGTGCGGGTCTCAGGCCTGGAAGGTATTTGACCCATGTGGTCTTCATGTTTGCTGTAAACAAACCAAGGTGAGGGGCCTCGTGCCTTCACTCGGGACAGTTAACAATATGTCCAGTGAGTAGGCAGAAAGCAAAGGCAATGTTTTCTTATACTTGTTTTCAAATCTGTAGTCAGCACAGCAACAGTGGAGACGTGTGTGGAGGGACCCCTCAGGGTCTCCACTCCGTGGATCCCCGCCTGCAAGCCTCACCTGAAGTGTTCTCCTCTTGGAAGCTGCGAAGGGGAAGCCCTCACAGGAAGTTCACAGGGAAACATGGCCTGAAGCAACAGTCTCCTTCTACTGCCTTTTCTTCCTGTCCCCAGCATTCTAAGCAGGAACTCAACATCGGAGCAAAGAGGCAGCAGCAGAAGGGCCAAGGGGTGGTCTGAATGGGAAGAGGGACTGTCCCACTGGATTCTGCCTGAGCCTGGCAGGAGGGGTCGGGAATGGATCTCACACACACTCAAACACAACCAGATGCCCTCACGGATGCACTCAAACACACACACACTCACCCACTCAGGCCACAGCTAGTCCCAATGGTTCCTTTGTGTGAATTAGAAAGAGGGGCCACTCTGAAGATGCAAGTTGCCAGGGCAAGTCTGACAAGGGGACTGTGGCACGGATTCTGGTCTCCACCCACCCCTGCTGGGTGTCCCAAGCCGGCACACTCGGCACAACCACATGGAATGGCCCCATCTACACTTCCTCTCGTGTGCTGAGGGTATGCGGACACGGAGTGGGGGGTGGGCTGCCACGAGAAAACACAGCTTTTCCTTAACTCACCTACCACTTCCTGTCTAGAAGGATTTGGGGCTCCTAAGGCAGCCCCATCCGGCCTGAGAAGGGGTCCACTCTGTGTGTTCTTGGTTACCTGTTGGGATAGGTGACGTTACACGGCACTTTGCCCGTGTAATTCTCATTAAGCCAGCGGTTCGCCAGTGCTTGCTGGATATTGGGTCTCTTCACAGGATCTGGTTCCAGGAGAGAACGCAGGAAGTTGATGGCACCTGGGAAGACATTGGGCAAACATAGCCAAGTTACAGGCCAAACGCAGATGCCCCCAAGACTCAAGGCAGGTGGTCCGCCCCCTCTCCTGAGTCATGGTCGGCACTGGTCTATTCCTGGGATCTCCGGGTGCCTCAAGTCCAAAGAGCTTAAGATATCTGTCCAAGGGTACACGGTGAAGCAAGAACCAGTTCAGGTCTCCCCATGCCCTGCACTTCCCAGGACAGCCTGTGTTCCAATCTCGCAGCCCGTCTCTAAAGATAAGCCCGAGAGCTGTTCTATTTCCAGGCTTGAAGGGATAAAAGCAAGTAAAGAGAAAATGGTTGTCCTCAAGGTGGGTTTTTGAGTAAGTACTCAGAAAAGAACCAGGGGGTAAAGGCACTCTAAATTATACCCTCTAACTTGCCCCTCACCATGTAACACACAGTCTCAAGACACCAAGAGAGGTCCTGCTTGCTTTTCCGGTCTTTTTTTTTTTTTTTTCTTTTTTTAAGGTTTGGGGAGGGGCAGAAGGAAAAGGGGAGAGAGAATCCTCCACGCCCAGCATGGAGTCAGACACAGGGCTCCATCTCACAAGCCCAAGATCACGACCTGAGCTGAAATCAAGAGTCAGACATTTAATCAGCTGAGCCCCCCAGGCGCCCCTGGTCCTTTCTTTTAAAGGCATTTTACATGGCCGCCCACTTATTCCCCAGACTCTGAATGGACAACACGGTGCCCAGACCAGCCAGAGCCCACACAGCCAACCCGATCAGAGAGCCAGGCTGAGGGAAAGTGTAAGGAAACTCTGTAACAGTCCCCCAAGTTTCATACGCCTCGTTTGTGTACAAAGTTCCAGTAAACCCATGTCTACTTGATGGGCCCTTTCCTTTTGTGCTTTCCCTCAAAATGAAGGGGCTGCTTGGGCAAAATGTACACCATTTAGGGTTGTCCTTATTTTGCAGCCGACAAAAGTTGGCTGTGGTCACATGAGCGTGGTATGTAAGGAAAGAGTATGAGAAGCAACTGACAAACTATATGATCCTCCCAGCCCCCTTTCCTTTCCATCCCAGGCGAAAATGATTTTCAAAAGCCCTGGGTCTCTTTTCATTAGATGAGTTTTTAACAGAGCACTTGCTGTCCACCCGGGCACTAAGGATAGGAAGCTGGTTCATCTCTAAGTAGGTATTCGCATCCTTGAAGATTATAACAATGTGGGACAATGGCATGACGTTGGAAAACATGCGTATAATTCACAGGAAGGTCACAGGCTCCCAGACTGCTAGCAGAATACACATGAACACATACGGGTAAAATGCCAGGGATTACTTCCAAATGAAGATGGTCTGTCTTGCTTGAGTTGTGGGGCTACTATTTTCTTTTCATTCTATGCTCCTTCTTTTACGGAGCATGGTCATATCATCTTGGCACTATAAAAAATATCCTTTTACGTAGCTTTGTCCATAATATTCAATTTCCAGTACACCAAGTAATAGACTCCAGAACACAGTCCTAATTGGCTTCTCCCGCTGCCTGCCACTCCCCTGCTTCTGTGCATTCTCCTGCTCTCTCTGACAAATAAATAAATAAAACCTTATAAAAAAAAAAGAAAGAAAGGAAGAAAGAAAAAAAGAAAGAAGGAAAGAAAGAAAACAACTTTTACTTGGTCATGCCACCGGTAAACCCCCAGTGGGCTCCCATCCAGTTGGTGTGGTCACCAGAAGGTCATTTCTCATTAAGAACGGCGTGGGTAAAAATATAAGTGCAGACACCTGCTCGCACATGAGGTACATTTAATACTCTGAGTTTTATAGTGGGGTCTCCAAATAAAACTTTCCTAAAATATTCTTCAGTGGTATGAAAAACAAGATCTCTTAAAAAAAAAAAAAAAGTTCCTCTTTCCAGAACCTCTATCTCCCTTCTCTCGACTCCCCAACGTTGCAAGAGTCATCTGGATGCCTGATCAAGGCTGTCTATGGGTCAAACAAAAAAGATGTGGGCTTCCTCAATTGAAATGTGGAGGCTGCGAGTTCACAACGTTTCTGACACATCTCTGTAGCTTACCCTCAAAGGACCTGTACAACAAGGCTACCGCCAGGCTTTTTCAGAGTATGATTAACCAGAAATGCTAAGAACAGACTGGATGTGTGTTTCTGTTCTATTTTCAGAACCACACGCTCGCCATCTTCGCAAATTGCTGATGAGCACGAGTAATTTTAGTTCTGATCTCTACTGATGAATTTTATTTCTTTGGATATCACCAACATTGCGTTCCTATCCAAAAAGGACTTTGAAAATATCAGGAGAGTTCTCCAAAGTTTGTCTTAATGATCTTGAAAATCCCAATGTTTCATGAGCCAGAGGGATTAAAATTCTCCACTGTCCTGGAAAGCCATGGCAGGCACAGCCTCTCATGGCTCTCCACTCTTCTAAGCTAGTCACTGGGGTCTCCACTCATGCCCCAGGATAGGAATAACCCACACAGAAAGCTCTCTCTCTGAGCCCCATATCACATGCAACACACACTTCTCTGGTGCAAAACCTACTTTCCTCCGGGAGGCATCTGCTTTCCATGGTCTGGACCAGTGTGTATGAACACCTTGACACCGTGCCTAGGAAAAGGGCTAGAGGCCACAGACACAGACATGGGACCTTCTGTAGAAGGGGAGCCCATCAGACACGAGTGGAGTCCCGTCCCTACTCGAGGCTCCTTCCCTACCAACTCCAAGGCAAAAGCAACAAGTTATATGACTTGTTGGACCTTCTCAAAGATCTCCGTTGGTGCTGGCTTCTCAGAGATCTCCCTTGCAACTGCGAACACCTCCCCTTCAGCTTCACTTCCCTGACTTCGTGGTACAAAATTCTCCTGCTCGGAAATGACTGTCTGGAATGTGGAAGCACCATCACTGAGATGTAGAGATGTAAAGACAAGCTGTCTGAAAAATATGTAAGCCATGAAAGGCATTCCCGACGCTGTGATATGCCAAGTGCCAACAAGCTGAGAGAGACTGTCTAGAAGCAAGAACTGGAAAGGTCCCAGAAGCTTCAGTTTCCAAGCTACGTGGTGGAGCTGAGGGGCAATTCTTCGAAAGCATGCTTGAAGGACTCACGAAAGCAGTAACGCTGTCTTTTTTCTTCCAATTGGGCAAAAATGCTCCCAACTTAATCTTAAAAAGAGTACCACTATGCAATCGATGTATAGAGATCATTGCAAATATGAGTGACAGAGTCATTAAATTAAAGATGCATTGGTGAGGGGCACCTGGGTGGGCTCAGTCGGTTGAGCGTCTGCCTTTGGCTCAGGTCATGATCCCAGGTGCTGGGATGAGCTCTGCATTGGGCTCCCTGCTCAGCCGGGGGTCTGCTCCTCCCTCTCCCTCTCCCTTCTTCCCCTCTCCCCCACCCCTCCCCCCAATTGTGCACACACGCACTCTCTCTCTCTCTCTCTCTCAAATCAATAAATAAAATCTTTTAAAAAATAAATAAAATAAGGGTGTTGGTGAGAGACTTAATGAAACTGGCATATTTACATCTGGACATCCCAATTCTGACATTACTCAGAATATAAAAGCAATAATAAATAATTCCCCCAAATCTGGGGTGAAGGGAAGCATCTTATACCCAGTAAAATAAAGGGAGAGAGGCAGCCCAGTCTAGGAGGAAAACCCAGGTTTGGGAGTTGAGCAGACATAAAATCAAAAACAGAGAAGCTACGTAAGTTCATTGAGACTCAGTTTCCTCACTGATACACTGGGACTAAGAGTACTTACCTTGCAGGATTATTATGAGAACAAAAGGATAATGTGAAAAGCACTTACATATGGCCATTCAGATAGTCTTGTTGCTGGAGAGCGAGTATTTCTGGATATAAATGAGATGGTACCACATGAAGGTGGGCCAGGCTGGTTGGGAAGAAGGGGTAAACCCGGCAGGGTGTAAAAGGCAAAGGGCTGGAGAAATGGGGGGTTGTCAGGAGGCCAGGGGCTCATCTCCAAAACTGTGATCCTTCACTGTGTAAACAAGATAAGAGGGCCAGCATGGAGCTCAGGGCCCCAGTGGCTCGTGTCAAGTCCCATCCGTGAGCAGGCGGGCGGATCTACAGGCTGCCTTCCGGAGCCATACACTTGGACAACCCAAGTCAGCAGCCTAGATTCCCTGAGCAAACACCACGCTTGATAGCTGGCATGTGCCCTTGTTGAGGAGAAATACTTATATATCTCAATAGTTAAAAAAAAAAAAAAAGGTTAGGGGAGGAGTCTGGATTCCTTAATTGGAAAATCAAATATAGAAATGCAATTCTTGGGGAGCCTGGGTGGCTCTGTCGGTTGAGCAACTGACTCTTGGTTTAGGTCTGGTCATAACCTTGGGGTCCTGAGACTGAGCACTGTGTGGGGCTTTGCACTCAGCAGGGAGTCTGCTTGTCCTTCTCCCCCTGTCCCTCTCACAGAGAGAGAGTGAGAGAGAGAGAGGCAGAGAAGCAGACTCCCCACCCAGCAGGGAGCCCAACACAGGGCTCGATCCCAGGACCCTGAGCCAAAGGCAGATGTTCAACCAACTAAGTCACCCAGGTGCCCTTAAATAAATGAAATTTTTTTTAAAAAAAAGAAGAAGAAGAAGAAGAAGGAAATGCAATTCTTGCTTGTTCACGCTTGACAAGTCAAGACAACAAAGTCCCTTAGGAATGTGAAGATCTTTAAAAAGCACACACAGAGCTTAAGGCCAAAGTCAAAGCTGTCTGCTCAGAGCGGGAGCCAACCCAGTGATGCTAAAATTGCTCAGAACATTTCTAATATATCTTCTTTGGAATTTCTTCTGAACTATTTTTTTTAATATTTTATTTTGTTTTTTAAATTTTAAGATTTTTTTTTTAAAGATTTTATTTATTTATTTGACAGACAGAGATCACAAGCAGGCAGAGAGGCAGGCAGAGAGAGAGGAGGAAGCAGGCTCCCTGCCGAGCAGAGAGCCTGATGCAGGGCTTGATCCCAGGACCCTGGGATCATGACCTGAGCTGAAGGCAGAGGCTTAACCCACTGAGCCACACAGGCGCCCCTGAACTATTTTTTAGACACCTTCAGGGTGGAGCTTTTACTTCTTTAAGGTAAATTTAATTTTCACAATCAGAAAACGCTCAGAGCCCAGCCTGCTAAGTCTGGGTAAAATTACTGGGGTTAAAACAGTGTTGGTTCTTTGCCTTTTAAAGATTGAGATATTGATTTGAGAGAGCGAGAGCATGAGAGGGAGGGGCAGAGAGAGAGAGGATCTCAGACACCATGCTGAGCAGGGACCCCCGACGCGGGGCTCGATCCCAGGACCCTGAGATCATGACCTGAGCCAAAACCAAGAGTTGGACATTTAACAGATGGCACCACCAGGCACCCCAAAACAATGTCAGTTCTGAAGTCAGGAGACTGACTTCTTGGACTGCTGAGCTACTTGCCCTTGTCCTGCTGCACAGCCCATCCCAGGAACCATGGGCCAAACCACCTGCTCCTCCTCCCACAGCCCGTGGCTCATGCTCACGATGTTCAACAGATGTTACCGGTTTTCTGCCTCCTAGACACACAGTTGGGTTGTATTTCCCCATCCCTTTTAGTAGGGCAAAGCCAGGTGATATACACTTTACAAAGCTAGGAGTTATGAACAGCACATTGGTGGGAGACTTAATTGCTAAACGAGATATGATCTAGACTTCTCTTTTCCTCCACATGGACCTGGTATGTTTGAAATGGTAGCTGCTCCAGCAGGCTGGGACCCCGACTGACTAGGAGGGGTGGAATCCTCCAACTCTGGACTCAGTTCTCCACAGATCTGTGGCATGAAGGAGAAATAAGTCTTTGTCGTCTGAAGCCACTGAGATTTGGGGGCTATTTGTTACTGCAGCACAGCCCAGCCTATCATGACTAAAATAACGAGAAGCCTTTCTCCAGGTCCTTAGGGTCTCCATGGGATCCAAAGTGAGCTCTGTCTGCCTTTTCCAGGCATAAGGGTACAAAGAGATTCTACCCTCCCTAGCCAAGGGGAAAGTACAGACCAAATTAGGTCGTTAAACACAAGAACACATTTCAGCTTGAATTCCATTTGGCAAGCATAAATTCAAGGTCAGCTTCATGGATGCTTTACAAACTCAAGAGAAAAAATACCTAACAGTGATAAAATAAAAATGCAATATTTTAAACCATGTATTGTAAGTTGAAATAATTACTTTTTTTTATTGTTGGTTGGTCACATGCCTTATCTCAGTGAAGCTGAGTTTATTGTTTATTCTAAGGAGCCAATTAAATGATCGCCAGGGCCAACCTGAAGCCAGGAACTTGAACTGAATCGTGACCCAAACAAAGGAACGAACTGTGTTAATTTACTGGATCTGAAACCAAATCTCAAGGCGACCTGTTTACTGAAACGTGAACCACCTGAAATTCGAGAGTTATTTGCCAAACACACCTGACGATTCAGTCTAATCAAGCCACTGAAACTACATATATTTAAAAACTTTCAAACAGGCTCCAAACCTCAAAGAGCGAGACAAATCACAGACCAAACTTGAACGAAAGCAGTATTTCTTTACAGGGAATTGACCGAGGAAAGCACAATAGAAATGTGATTACAAATGCTTTTTTCAAAGACGACCTTATAATATGGTGAGATTTAAAACAATCAAGGCTGCAATTATTTTTCCAAGATCCTTTCAATGAGTGTGTTTTGTGCAGAAGGAGAAAGGAGGAAGTTGGGGGTTCAGAGTTATAATGGAGAAGAAAAGGACCAAGGTGAGATGAAGGGTGGCTTAGCCATGGGAAACTCAACCACCCCTGAGTCATAGTTTAATCCCAGGAAAAGGCCTAATACCATTTCTGTGAAGTAAATACTGGTTTCATGGACAGACCAAATCAGATAGGCACACAGGTCCTGGAACCCGGAAGCCACGGCAGCGGGCACCTTACCTGCGGAGAGCTGAGTGGGGAGGGGGTTCATTTCCTTGTCCACCATCTTCTGGTACAAAGCCCTCAGGCTAAAAGGCTCCACTGTGAAAGGCAGGGTCCCGGTCAACATGGCATACATGTTCACGCCTCTAAAGAGAGAGACACCAAAACATGAGACCAGAATGAGGTTCCTGGGAGGGGAAGACAAATAGGGTACGGGCTTGGCGAAGTTTCAGCCCCGTCACTTTCATGCTGACCTCAAGAGGCCTTCTTTCTAGAAAACTCGGCGCCACAGTGAAGGAGCAAAAGCGAAAGGCATGGGTAAAAGCTTGCCTGAGAAGACTTGGACAATGGACTGTGGAGATCAAAGGAGGCTAAGGAACCTCTAGAGCTGCCCCCTAAGGAAGGGAAACCATGTCCTTCCTTCTGGAAGGAAGTCCACATGAAATTCTATGGAAAATACCAGAAGCATGCTGGGAACATGTTAGCATGAGTGAGCATGCTTGCTAACATGAGGGAAAGTAGTCTTGCCATTATGTGGTCTTCCAAGGATGGCTTACAAGGTGGAGCCTGGAGGAAGGCACACCAAAAAATATAGGGCAAGACCCTGCATGGGGGGGCAGGGCGGGGGGAGTCACAACCCAGCTGGCAGGCCTAGTTCCCGGTCAGCCCTTCAAAACAAAAGTCTCCTCCCCCAAACTGGCCTGTTGTTCCTTGCGCCTGTAACTAGAGAATTCCACGGGCGGCGGGGTGGGGGCGGGGAGTGTCTCCTTCCCACTCTTATTTTTTATACCACTCTTCATTGTGAGATTTGGCCCTGAGTCCTGGCCCCTGTAGCTCAGATGTTGTCGGAAGAACTTCTGAGTGGGCATAACTGCTCATATCCAAAGCCAATGGCAACATCTTCTTGGAGGACTTTTATTTTCCTGATGTGCAAACCCAGTATCATTTTGATGAGATTTCCTGATGGGGATGAAATGACTGCCTCGCCAAGAGGTCACAAGCGTTCAAAAGGGCCCAAGGGACTATGTTTTAAAAACAGGCAATAGGATTTCCAGTGAAAACAAATCCAATGAGACCGATTGAAATGAAGACCCTTGGGGCCCAATTCCAGGAGGCACCTCTGAATTACAGTGCCCTGATGACGGCAGGTACAGAGCCCACGGGCTCTAGCCAGAAACCATTCTCAAATTGCAGGCATAACTCTTAAGACCCAGTTCCTCCTCTGCAACCCACAGTGGAGTTAAGGAGAGAGATACACAAATGTCCAGGCGACAGACACTTGCTGGCCGGCTCTCTGCCCCGGGCAGTGGTAGAGGTGCTGGGCAGCGGTGAACCAGACAAGGTCCTGCCATCTTGGATTGTGGGAACAGGCAGTCAACAAGTCAACAGGTGACTAAGCACAATCTCTTCAAGCAGAGATGAATGCAGGGGGTTTAAGAAACTCTGCTGCTTCTGACCACAGAGGCGTTCAATTAAGGGAGAAAGAGGTCTTCAATGAATACTTGAAGACAGGTGGCCTCTTGGGGAAGGGGCGAGTATCTGAGTGTGAGCTTCTGCGTCTTTGGGATGGGGATGGTAAGTGGGCGGACAAGATCCGGAAACAAGAATGAACCAGGCATACACAGAGCCACGTAGGGCAGCATTTCCCTGTGCGTTTGGTGGAATACCCTCCCCAGGACAGGAGTAGATGTTGGGCAAATACAAGTTCCACAGCCAGACAACCTGCGGAGAAGTCATCTGGTATGAAGTGGCTTTTAGGGGTTCAGACGGGGAGCAGGAGCCCGCGGCAGTAAATCGGCAGGCTGCTCTTGACGGCTGAGCAAGAGGGAGGGCAGGCCAGAGAGAGAAAGGCTAGAAAGTGACAGACATCAGAAGGAAATGTACCAAGTTGTCCCCAAACCTGGAAAGCGGGCCAAATGGTGGGAATGGTGACAGAACTGAAGACGCCAGGAGGGGCGGAGGGATGGAGCACTAGGGCTGGTAACGCGTTTGAGGACTTATCCTGCAAGGCTGCATCGTGGGAACGTTTGAGCCAGAGCTAAACATCTTGGCTGGGAGGATTCTTGGAGTCCAACAAGAGAGAAAACTAAGAAGACCCCCCCGCCCCACCCAGCTATAGAATTTCTGCATTCGAAAGGTCCTGGACACGTGGCTTTTAGAACAGGAAACCCTCCCAGAACATCCACAGAGTTCTTGTTGGGGACCCCTGAACCGCTGTCAAGACCGCTGTTTCCAACCTTCCCAGTGCAGCTCATTCCATTCAGGGCAACTCTAGGCATGAGGAAGGCATCCCCGTACTAAGCCACGGTCTCTCTCTTCTCCCCTTTGGTTGTGGAACAAAACCGGTCCTCTCTGTCCCTGCTCACGTCTGGGCACTTTTGTCTTAGTCTTCATATTCACACCTAGACCCGAAAAGCCTCGTACTTACACAATATCATTCCCCCCACCAACAGGTAAATGTTTTATAATACCCAAGGTACAGTGTTTCCCAAACTGAAGTATATAGGACACATCTTCAGGGCTTCTATTTTTTAGTTCTTTTGGCGATATATATCCGTCGGACGGCCACCACAGAACCAAGTACACACTGGATTTCTGAGCTTGCTTTTGCATTTGTTTACTAATACACAACCTTTGCCCAAATACAGCACTCTTATTGTCACAGACTAATGAGAAAGGAACAGAAATGAACTCTGGGAGGAGGGGTTCCCAATGTGTGCGGCATCACCTGGAAATGTTGGATCTTGCAAATTCTGGGGCCCCACCCAGAATCTCTGGGGATACGGCCGTGGTTGTGGGTTGTGGGTTGTGGGTTGTCACAAGCCCTCCAGGGGCTTCAGAGGCAAGTCAGGTTTGGAAGCCACTGGAAGGGTGAAAATGGGGGATGGGGGGGAATCCAATGATCACATAGCACAGGGCCGACCAGCTCAGAGCGCCTGTGCCCAGCAAGGAGAAGTATGCCCAGACCTCTTAGAGCAACTCTATTCTCGCGGCGCCCCACTAATTTGACTATCTGGGGATTCTTTCAGTCTTGGTCATATTTAACTTGTAAATCAGTTTTGGATCTTTATTTGTGCAGGGCCATACACAAAAGGAGTTTAATCTTATGTAGCATACATTCACGTACATTAAGCAACACTTAAATAAAATATAAATTACTCAAGTCAATATAAAATAAAAAGAGCTCAAGTCAACGCCGTGGGTTACCAAGAATGTTCTTCCCTTTCAAGAACAGTATACGGTACTCCAATTTGAAGAATGCTGCCTATGACCTTATCTATTTCCCTTGGTCTTCAGGGGACATAGAGCTTCCTGTCACAGGTGGGGAGAATAAAATAGTGCTACATTCTGTAGGAGGCAGGACATTACGGTCATCATGTGAGGGAAATCCGACTGAAGGATGTAATATGTAACCTGAACGTAATATGTAACATGAGGACCAACTCCAAAGCCTTTATGAAAGTTTCTTTCTGGGGCTCAGTTGGGTAAGCAGCTGCCTTCAGCTCGGGTCATGATTCTAGAGTCCTGAGATTGAGTCCCACATCGGGCTCCCTGTTCGGCGGGGTGTCTGCTTCTCCCTCAGACCCTTCCCCCCTTCATGCTCTCTCATTCTCTCTCAAATAAATAAAATCTTTTTAAAAAGAAGAAGAAGAAGAAAGTTCCTTTCTTCAAGGTGTCTTTGAGACATCTCCTTGCCACCAAATGGCTTCAAAAGAAGACGTTCCGGTCACCACCTTTCTCCATTATCTGGCTGAGACCCCAGATAAAGGAAACAGATGCTTGTTCTAAAGACAGTGCTGGTGACCCTAGGCAGAGGAGTCCAACCACGATGGAGCGAGTGGTTTTTATAAAAACCAATTCTTTTACCAAACCGACTCCCAGAATTTCATGTCGCTTGGAGAATTTTATCATCAGCATAAACAGTTACAAGTCATTAAAGAGGACCCCGCGGTCTCATCCAGGGTCCCTCCTCTATAAAACATCAGTAACAACAGTGCCTCCTTCTCAGGCTGTATGAGGGTCAAATGAACTACGCCACAGAAAGTACTGGATTCTGGGCCTGGTACAGACTCAGTGCCTGATCAACATGATGGGCTTCATCCCTAAACTTTTACAAACCACAGATACTAAGCTACAATTGTTATACAATTGTATCCCGTTGCCAAATTAATAATGGAAATCTACGTGAAGAGTCATTCGGTCCCAGGAGATTTTATAAAGAAACTAGATCGAGTGTCTTCCTTCCTCTCCTCCAGGCTTTTCATACATGTTTAATATTGGGATAAAGGGAAATCTCATCCCTCTGACATTTCAGAAGTATGTGAGAATACCAAGGGAAAAATGCGGAATGCAGTTTATAAACTTCTGTAATCCCACAGAATTAGTAGGAGTCCCAAGACATGTTCAGAATTTCCTGATGTGTCTTTTGAAATATGGTCCAGGGGCTTTCTAACTGCTCCGTGGCAGACATGGGGCCCCCAGGAATCACAAATAGCTTTTCTGCTTAATATTTTTAAAACTTATTTAGTAGAGAGTGCGAGCGGGGAGGGGCAGAGGAGGAGGGAGAGAGATTCCCAAGCAGACTCCACCCGGGGTACAGAGCCAGACACTGAGCAGGGAGCCTGCTTTTCCCTCTGCCTGCTGCTATCCCCACTCTCTCTCTCTCTCTCTGTCAAATAAATAAATATTAAAAAATAAAATAAAGTCTTGAAAGTAGAGTGGGAACAGATCTGTCCATTTGGAAAATCTCAAACTTCATGACTGCTCCTTAAAATGGACTGTGAAGAAAGTAATTTGTTGTGGATTTTAACAATTTTTATTCCCTTTTCCTTCCTCCTTTCCCTCTTCCATTTTACATCCACAGGTTAGCTAAAAAAAAAAAAAAAAAAAAAAAAAAGCCTGAGATTTTATAACTGAAAAATTTTAGAAGCTAAAGGAAATCTGTCTGGTAAAAGTCAAAAGCCCTAAGCTATACAAAAGAAGTCATAGGTCTCCTGTTTCTACCTCCTTCTCCTGCCATTTTGAGGGGGTATAAATGGAGAGAAAACGCAATTTCTTCCCCATTTGACCACTTGCAGTAGCTGGTGATATCTGTCAGCATTTACAAAAGAGAGTCTAGGGGCACCTGGGTGGCTCAGTGGGTTAAGCCTCTGCATTCGGCTCAGGTTATGACCCCAGGGTTTTGGGATCGATCTCTGCATCAGGATCTCTGCTCAGAGGGGAGCCTGCTTTCCCCTCTCTCTCTACCTTCCTCTCTGCCTACTTGTGATCTCTCTCTGTCAAATAAATAAATGAAATCTTAAACAACAACAACAACAACAACAACAACAAAACAGAGTCTAAAGCCTAAATGCCTGAGCAGGGCTGGCAACAAGATGGCTCCCATTCAGCCAACTTGTCTACCGAAAGGGACAACACTGGGGAGAGATTTTTCCCAGTAAGTGAAAAGAGATTCAGTGAGACTGGGGTGGCGGTCTGGGTGTGTTGTACACCACCCTCCAATAGGCACAGGTCTTCACATAAATACTTCGCCCCTACCACTCCCACCCCCCACCAGGCACTCCCAGGAGAGCAAAGAGCAGCTTTGGTTGAAACAATATAACATTTCCAATGTTTTGGGGATTGGACTCTCAATTTCTATTTTCCTTACTCTTAGAGATTCACCAAAGTTCTCAAAAGGGCACTGTAATGCTCTGAAAATAAAGTTAATTTTTATTCTTTTCATTTAAAAAGTACATCTGCATTAGTGTTTTTTCTTTCCAATTAGCATATATGCCACTCTGAGGAAAAGTCAGTTAACCATAAAAATGGTTCACTACCACAGAATGAACATTTTTGGTTTCATGTCTGACATCTCAAAGTTCACTAGAGATATTAAGGTAAGACATGAATGATTTGAAGATACTCATAAATGAAAATGAAGACCACTGAAAATAGTAAACTGACATTGTTAATGCCCGATTCACTAGAGGAGGAGGGTCCTGGGGGCCCAATGAATGGAAAGAGCTCTCCTTCCGAAGATTTCCATGAGTGACAAGCTGGTTTTCTTCCCAAGTCAGTCCCAGACATCTTGGAGAAAGGCACCATCCATCCGTCAAAGTCCAAACCTCTGGGAGGCAGAAGTTTGCTCTTGATTTGAGAAGTGAATTCTTCATTCTGTTGTTTCAGAACGATAAAAAGGATGTTTTATAATAACAGTGTCTGACCCAGAAAGAAAATTGGTTCCATTTTCACTCTCCTTCTTAAACGGCCTTTTAAATTAAATTCTCTTTGGGTTTTCCATTTCCAACTCTGCCAGCAAAGTCGTGGGCACCAAACAGAAACCCAACCAGTATCTCAGACACAACACCTCAAAGCAGTGGAAAATTAATCTCTTAAAGAAGGTTCTGAAGTTTTTCATTTTCTCCAGGATCAAGAATGATCGTAATCAGGTTTTCATACGTTCAAGCCTCTGCATATGCTGTTCCCTCCGCCTGGAAATCTTCCTCTCCTCTCCTCCACCTGGCAAACTCCACTTTATGCCTCAGACGCAGATTAAACTCTCCTCTGATGGCTTCTTGAACTCACCCAGCTACGCAGCTGGGCCCCCTGAAAAGCCAGAATTGTTTACGGGTAATGCAAGTAGGTAAGTACGTGTGTTAGTGGCCCCAGGCCATCACGACAAAATACCACAGATGGGGTGGCTCAACCAAGAGACATTTTCTCACAATTCCGGAGCCTGGAGCCAACATGGCGGGGCTGTGGTGGGCTCTCTTCCTGGTGTGCAGATAGTCACCTTCTTGCTTTGTCCTCACTGTCGGAGAGCAAACAAGCTCTCTGGACTCTCCCTTCTAAGGACCCTTAACCCATTATGGGCACTCCGCCCTCATGACCTCACAAAGGCTCCACTTCAATTCCTAATTCTGGGGAATTAGGGCTTCAATGTATGGATTTGGGGGGGGGGGGGCTACAGTTCAGTCCATAGCAATCCATAAGTGTGTTCGATTGCAAAACAAAACAAAAACCCAAATCCCACACATTCCGTACCACTCCCCCCATCACAGGGTGGAAGCTTCTCTCTCTCCCCTTGATTCCGGGTTGGCCACGCAGCCTGCTTTGCCCACTGAAAGGTTAGTAAATATGACACAGACGCTTCTCGAAAATTGTTCATGCACTAGCCTTGCCCTCTCTTACTCCTGGGGGAACCTTCCACCATCACGTGAATGAAATTCTGCATATTTTTTGGTCGTCTTTGTTTCTGGTTTTCATACATCCAGTAACTTCTTACCTATGGGTAGCAGCAATGCTTGAGAATTTGGATTTACAGTCGAACCACATGGGGCTCTCAGCTGGGTGGCTGATGGGGGCTTCCACTCGGCTGGGTAAGGGATGACCAAGAATCCCATTGGTCTACTTCATTCGTCTGTTAGTGAACTTGATTCAGTACAGGAATCACTTCCTACTTCCTGGGAAGGAGAATGGCTCTTGAGATCTGGAGTGGTGAGTTTTGACTCATCAGTTTACTTTTGGCCTTTCCCAAGATTTCAGAGCTTAAACAACAGAAATTGATTTTCTTACAGTTCTGGAGGCTTGAAGTCCAAGCCAAGAGAGTCAGCATGGTTGGTATTTTCTGAGGGCCAGGAGGGAGAACCTGTTCCATGCTGCTCCCAGAGCTTCTGGTGGTTTCTGGCAATCTGGTATTTCTCAGCTTGGAGATGCAGCATTATGGCGTCCCCCTGTGACTCTCTTGTGTCCCAATTTCCCCCTTTATAAAGACATCTGTCAGACTGGATTTTATGACCACATGTTCACTGGGTTACCCTTATAAAGACCTTCTCTCTAAATAGCATCACATTCTGAGACAATGGGGGCTAGGACTCTGGCATATCTTTTGGGAGGAGAACCCAATTCAGTCCGTAACATGTTGTTACCCACCTGCTTATAATCTTCCAGTGGCTTCTCACGACCTTTAGGGCAAAACCCAACCCCCTTCCCACACCTTCCCTCCCCACCCCCACCCAGCCTTGCCACATCCTGCTCCCTGTGCCCTGGGCCTTTCTCCCTGACACCTCCCCCTCCCCAGAATTCAGTTCTACTCATCCTAAGGATCTGGCTTTGAGGTCTCCTCCCCTGGAGGCCACCCCCATTCTTCTTTGCTGTATCCCACCTGCCTCCTCCACAGCCGTTCCCACACCCAGCTTATAGCTTGTTTAAAAACCATCTGCTCCACCAGAACGTAAACCCCACGAGAGAAAGCACAATGTAGTAGAAGTAGAAGCAGTGAAAAGTGACCATTTAAGGCCAACGCTAGCGTCAAGCCAGCTTGGTCAAATCCTGGCTCTATACCCACTATCAGTGCCACTTGTCTGAGAGCCCAAGACTCCTTGGGCCTCAGTTTCCTTATCTGTAAAGTGGGATCACAGAGCACTCCCTTGAAGGGTTGTTAGGCAGATGAGATAAGTTAATACTTGTAAAGCCCCTGGAGCACGGCCTGCCACTCCGTCCAAAGGACATGAGCATTAATAATGACCTTTATGGGAGCAGGGACTGACCAAGGCTGTTTGGCTGTTTTACTCCCCATTGTGCACTCAGAATTCGGCACAGTGCCCGGCTCAACCCCTATTTGCCAAATGAACAAACTGCTGGTAAGCTATCTCTGGCTCATGTGGCTTCTTTTTGTTTTCTAAGCTTTATCAACAGCTTCTAAAAGGGGCCTCACCGATGCCATCCCTGTGAATTAGGCCTGGGTCCTGTGGCCTCATCCCCTAAAGAACATTCCAGGGTCAGCTAACCAAGACTTCCTCCAGGGAAACCTTGTTCATAAGAATAAAGCAGAGTCCTTCTCGGCTAAATAGGGAGAGACTCTCCTACCACAACTCCCCACCGCAGGGTACCAGTACACGGAGTCTCTGGTCTACCTGGGATTCCCCCCCGCAGCCTCCAGAGCTATGCCACCATCAACGAAAGACCAAGGTGTATATGGCATGTTACTTTCTGTCAAAGACTTCCCCACACATCAATCTCTGACACCAAGACCAAGAATGAGGCCTGATAGGAGCTTTTCAAAAGACCTGAAGCTGCATATCACCTTTTTGGCGGGGTGGGGGGGGGGGAGCGGGGGAGGCAACCAAGTGGGAGGTGAGTAAAGAAACATCCAGCAGCTCCAGACAGCCCAATGGTGACAGAAGCCAGCGTGGGGGAGGGAAGCGAGCGTTCCGGGGCACCCCCATCCCTCCCGCAGCTTCCCCTCCACCCTCCCTCCTCTAATGCCACGTTCCCCATGGAATCACTGCTTCTGGCGGACGGAGGGGGACACAAGGGGTAGCAGGAGACCAGGCCCCTTTCTTTGAATTATGGGGTCCCAAAAACTGAGAAATAGAGCCCCTGAGGTCCCTAAATGTGGATTTCTTTCCCAAGTCCAGGGACTTGGCAGGAGGGGCAGGAACGAAGCCTGAGCTCACACTGGACCCTCACCCCATGCTGCCTTTTACAGCTGGTGCCTTTCATTGCCCCTTGGATTTCCCCAGACAGGAGAGTCGGCTTCTTCCCATCTTACAGTCAGCACGAGGGGACGAGAGGTTCCACACGGGTGAAACATGCCCAGGAGCTTCCCTGAGGCTCTGACAATCCACGAGGCTCCTTCCCTCTACCAACGCTTCTAGACAGCGAGGAGCTGCCTGCTTTGCAAGCGGAAAGGTCCCCCTTTGTAGGCTGAGCCTCGTCACCATGACAACTTGTGCTGACACCTATCCTTCCATCCCAGGGAGAGCAGGGCCGAGGAGGACACTGTCACCGGCTCTGCGGCTGCCGCTTCTCATTCCCGTGGCCGTTATGCCGCCCACCCACCTGTTACATCACGCCTTGGAAACTCTTGGCCTTTCAGGCTCCCTGTGCTCCATAGCCTTTTTATTTTAATTTTATTTTTTGTGCACCAATGGTCCCTGGTATAGCTCTCCATTTAGCGTAAGTGAGTTCCCCGACTATTAAGGAGAGAAGGTGATTACAGACTCTAACGTGTATATTCCTCCCTTAATAAATATCTACATGCACCAGACACGCGTGAGAGTTCTTCAGCATTGAAAGCAACAAGAATGGATTTCACCTCAAGGGTCGACTCTGATCCCTTGGCAGTGCTTTCTGACATTGTGCTAAGAAGGATTCTGAGGCCCTTCTGGGCCCAGAATAAAGAGCCTGTGAGTCACCAGTCCCGACCAAACAACCCAGGGCACCTCAAGGAGAAGGCTTCCTCTGCCAGGACTTCCTGTCCCCACTCCCACCCATTCCAGCAGCCCCCCCTAGGACCCCCTCCCCGGAGTCTGCCTGGTTCAATCCCCAGCTCCACCGCTTAGTAGCCCCGTGACCTTAAGAAATTTTACTTTTGGCTCTTGCGATGGGTTTCTTCTTCCATAAAATGGGGAGAGCAGAGAGTAACAGCTTCGCTGGGTTACCATGAGGATTAAGTGCATACACCACGCATGGGGCAAAGGTTCCCTTTTCTCCAAACTGGACGGGACGGGTAGCAAGAAGGGAGAGAAGTAGGGGAATTCCAGAAATGTACGGGATCCACATACTCTGGGTTCAAACAAGCCGCCCTCATCATCAGCTTCCTTAATCAGGAGCCCCCCTCTGTCTGCAGCCCGTCTCCTCTCGGTGAGGAACTTGATCCCCACCCCGGAATCCAGGATTCTGCTCGGCTCCCTGTACCATGCACACCTGATGCTGAGGGGCTCACTCGGCGTGGGGACCATGGGGACCCAGACTCAGCAACACCACAGCAACCCTTGACTCATTCCTTCGGCGGTGACTGAGTTTGCCCCAGGAGGCCCATGCTGTGCGGGACACCTGCAGAGCAGACCCATCAGGTCCCCATGCTCACGCAGCATCGTTTCCCGACTGGGGAGACAGACACTAAATGGATTCACAAACCATAAAATGCCAGGCCGCCATGGGTGCTAGCAAGGGCTTTGCAAGGGTGAGGAGACAGCATCGTGGGGGCCTTTCTCACAGGGAACTCAGCGATGCATTCTGTGGGGGAGGGGAGGGGACACTGGATTAAAACCAGAACGTGGGAATGGACAGGCCACCTGAAGATCCGGGAAATGGCATTCCAGACCCGGGGCCTAGCAGGTGCAAAGCCCAGACGTGGGAGAGATGAAACAAAGGCCAGCGTGCCTGAGGACTCGTGAGTGGAGGGTTGGATGGGAGGCACAGGCAGCCTGCTTTCTGGAACCCCTGGAAAGCCTCGAGATGATTTTAAAGCAAGGGAACCACAGGAGTGACTCCTGAAACCAGAACATGAATTCTGGGAGCTCAGAACCCTGTTTTCTTGTCTCGCCAGCAACGGAATGAATTGTGGCAAACGCCTCTCCGGTGGTCTGTGCAGAACCAACCAGAAAGCACAGAGGTGGGAAGCCAGGCCCCAGGAATCACTGGATATCTGTCCCAGAGCAGGCAACACGACACCCTTCTTATCGAATACTCAGAGGTTATTTTGTAAGAAAGGGAGAGCGGACGCGGCAGAAGGGCACTGTCATAACTCACATGGACCAGACATCAATTTTGGGGCCGTATTTCTTCCGGGCGAGAAGTTCAGGCGCGGCGTAGGCCGGGCTGCCGCACTGCGTGCTGAACGGGTCGGAGTGGCCCAGGATCCCCGCACAGTTGCTCAAACCAAAGTCTGCAAAGAGGGGAAGACAAAACCGCCTCTGAGTTAGAAAACTGTGAAACAGAAGACGGAAGGAAAAAAACAAAAACAAAACGAGCAAACAAACAAACAAAAAACCCACAAAACAAACAAACAAAAAAACAAAAACAAAAACAAACAAACGAACAACAACAAAAAAAAACCCAACAACTAGAAGGCAGCAGGAAAGGAAACATTCTCTCGGGCTGACACATCAGTCAGGATCCCAAAGGAACACGGGCAGCTGCAGACCATAACCTCCGGATACGGGTCTCAAGCCTGGAAACATCTGACATCAGGCCCCACTGTAAGATCCAGCTCGAGCTAACACGATGTTGCACCAAAACATATTTTCATCAAGCCTTGCAAATGAGTCATCTAGGAAAAAAAGGGAGGCTTCGCTTTCTAGGACTAAAGGCAAGAAGAGAGGACCTGCGGAGGCCTCGGAGTCAGCAATCTGGACGTGCGGAGGCCTCGGAGTCAGCAATCTGGACGTGCGGAGGCCTCGGACTCAGCAATCTGGCTTTCAAGGGGCCACGTGCGAAGCGCAGACGGAAGATCCGTTTTCTCTGGCTGGGTCAGCGTCACCCTGGGTGTCATGCGATTCCCCCCATGTAGACTTGACTCTTTTCCAGCTCCATGTTTCATGTTATGCAAGTCATTGGAAAATGCTCCCGACGCACGTAGCCCTACGTGGGGATTGGAAGAGGGAAAACCATACCCCCGACGATTTAGACGACGCTGAGTGTTGGCTGGGACACTAATGCCAGAGACAGCTAAGCGACCTCCTAGTGTTGCCTTGTTCTCGGATGATGAAGCGAATGGGAAAAGCCAAGAAGAGCCCGATGCCTCCAAAGCTTTTCTTTAGTGTTTACTTTTTTGATCCTCAGGATACGGCAACTGACAGGTGATCAACGACGTCAGTGTCCTGTCCTCATCTGACATCTTTCCTCAATCTTTGCTGACTCCCAGAATTCAGATCATGGCTTCTCCTTTGAACTTCAACGTGAATATTACGGTTCTCGTCCCCCAAACAGGAGACTCTGCCCACAGGGTTCAGTGGCCAGAGACTGGCTCCATGTGTCTTGAACAAAACCCTTGTCTTTTTTCCTCAACCAGCAGGATTTACACCTGCTTTCACGACTGTGTTTTCTCCTTGACTGACGGGCCACCACCTGCACACGCATGA
Organism: Lutra lutra; assembly: GCF_902655055.1. Taxonomy (NCBI): domain Eukaryota; kingdom Metazoa; phylum Chordata; class Mammalia; order Carnivora; family Mustelidae; genus Lutra; species Lutra lutra. The sequence continues at coordinate 12,940,505 of NC_062278.1, forward strand.
GTGCTCTAACCGCTCCGGAAGGTTCAGGAACAGAGGAAGACGGGACAGGGCGCAAAGGGACTCTTTTAAGTCCACGAAGTGACTCACACCCCAGGTCAAGAGGCACCATTAGAAATTCTCCCCACAGTCGCTGGCTAAGGCTGTGTCATGAAGGAGCATTCCTAAAAAGAACCCCCACCAGGCAGAGCACAGAAAACTCTTCAAGGCTCCAGGCTTGGAGACGGAGAACCAGAACCTACCCCGGGGACTGGCAAACCACCCAGGGGTGCTGCTTGTGGACACAGTTAACTCTTCCTTTGTTTCCGGTTTTTATGATTTCATGTTTTTTTTCTCATGATTTCCCTTTGCTCCCTACACCCCCCCTACACCTCCACCCAGCCCCCACTTCCTTCCCCTCTCCGACCCTCCCTGCCCCAGTCCATACCAGTAGGTCCCACATAACCTGCCCAAAAAGGCTCCTACAGGAGCCACGGGGTCCCCAGTTCACCATCTCAAGGGGAGAGCTCTGTGCCAAAGGATCTGAGGGCGCCTGTTCTCAGACCTCTCAGACCGTGAGGTATCGCCTACACGGGAAAAAATTGGAAAGGCAAATCTTTTCATAAGAGGAAAAATCATCGCGTGCTTGAAATTGGATGGTTGCTTAAGTGTTTTAGATCTGCAAATCACCCTAAAGGAATTTTAATAAAACAACAAATGCAGAAAGAGCACCATGCAATAAAGATTACATTGTTTGGGGGGCAACATTTTAAGGGAAGTTTCGCAGTCATGTTAGAGGCCCGATCTCCTAGGAGTCCTGTAAAGTTTCTCTCTAGATTTCTGACATTAAATCAAAAGACTCGGTTGTCTAATCTCAGCGGGGTGCCATTCCCAGCAAAGGACCGCCTCATTCAGGTCTCTCCCTCCACCGCGCCTCCCCGCACTGGGGTCTGAGAAGAACTGTGGGACACCAAGAGGGCAAGGCAAGATAAGAGACCAGGTCACCCCCGACCCTCCTACCTACCCCCCTCAACTCCCCCCTACCCTCGCTCTGCTCCCAGGCAAGCTGGAGAACACAGCGCCTTGCCTTGTCACAAGCAGTTTCAAAAAGGTAAATTAGCGGCTGATCTGGTGCGGGGAGGAGAGATCTGCATTTTAAATGACTTAAGGTTGACCTCCCTGGAAGGGTTTCCTTTAAAATACATCATAGAGGGGCGCCTGGGTGGCTCAGTGGGTTAAGCCGCTGCCTTCGGCTCAGGTCATGATCTCAGAGTCCTGGGATCGAGCCCCGCATCGGGCTCTCTGCTCAGCAGGGAGCCTGCTTCCTCCTCTCTCTCTGCCTGCCTCTCTGCCTACTTGTGATCTCTCTGTCAAATAAATAAATAAAATCTTTAAAAAAAAAAATACATCATAGAGAAATAACCGGTCCTTTTCACACCCATAAGGGTAATGATTAAAATGTTACACACGCGCCTATAATTAGAACGGTGAAACTAGAGAGAGGTCTGCCTCCTGGGGTGTCACCCAGGTCTGCCCCAATTAGATCTGGTAAATAGAGAAGCCCACTAGCCTCAGTTTTCCGAGAGCCACAAAACGAATCTCACAAAAGGTCCCAGGGAACCCTGCTGTGGGACACCAAAGTGAAAAACCGTTCTAAACCATCAAATATCAGACTGCTTTTTCTGAAAGGGGAAAAAAAAAATCTTGATTAAATCAGATCTTACCCCCAGTTAGCTCTAGTTTATTTGAAACATGGCGGACCTGGCTTAAGTAAATGCATTTAAATCGAATTATTTCAAAGAAGGAAAACTATTATATGAGGCAATGCAAAGGGCTATAATCCATCTTTGAAAAATAACTAGGTAATTCCTTTGAAGAAAAGGTTCAAAGAGCTTTCGAGTTGCAAAAAAGACAGTCACAGAAACATGGGGTCCAAATGGCTTGACCCAGGGGCAAGAAAACGCACATGACCCCGGGTCTTCCCTCCCTCCTGCACCCACCACTAGCTTCATGATTGACCCACTGGGAAAAAAAATGGGGAAAATCGGACACTGGCCAACACAAGGCAATTCCCAGTTGTCCTCTCTGTTACTGTAACGTCTCCTCAGATTACAGGTGTGCGGTAAGACTTCTGGTTTATCCTGGTCATAAGGGAACTGGGAGCCACATAATAAACTCCAATAATGGGAAATCCAAAGATCAGAGCCTCCTTGCCAGCAGTCTTGGAAACCGTGGTCTCTGACACCACGGACAGAACCCGCTTGCGTCCCGGCTTGGGTGCCCGTCCACTGGCTGCCATGTTGAGCGGAGATGACTTGAGGCATCCGAATCCAAATCCACCATCCTGCTCTCCTCCAGGGGAACCGTGGGCTCCCAAGCATGGAGGGCTTGTCTTCCTCTCACTTGCATGGCTCTGCTCTGAGAGGGTTTGTCAGGAGGCCAACCTGTGAGCTACTTATCTACTCATCCGCCATCTACAGAGACTGGTTCTTCCAGAATCTTCTGAGCACCCTTCTAACCAACAAAAACAGCTGTGCTTTTCAACACCGCTCATTCCACAGTGCATTTCTAGGGTCATACGTGATTGTCCAGGGCTATCACTTGGGGAGAAAAGAGAGAGCGAGCCACCAGGGGAAGGGAGGCAAGAGGGAAGGGAAGGGGCAGCGGGAGTAGCATCAGGTTAGGAGAAAGATACAGCCCCTGGTGACCTGCCTCAGCCTCAATCTGGACGGTGCACGGGGGATGTGAGCTTAGCCTTTGCTATAAAGGACATCTGGCCTTCACGTGGCCTACTTTCTTATGATCTGCTGGAAATCAGAACCAGTAAGACATCCACAGGAATGTCAACGTCTGTCTTGTTTAATGTTTCTGTATTTGGCCCTCGGGACAACTGAAACACGACAGTGAAACAACACAATAAAAAGAAAACTCTTTGAATTCTCCATTACAAAGCATCTGATCTTTAAAATCTTTGGGAGGAAATTTTTAAAAAAATGGCTCCCTCTGGTTAGTTTTCTAAAGATCAGTATGTTCATTCATTAACCCCTGTCGGTGGTGTTTAATCAGCCAGCCAAGGACTCCTGGTTTGGGGACCCCAAGAATCTAATTGGGTTACTTGAATGACATGTTTCAGAGAGTCTAGTGATGGTTTTTAGTAGTTGCCAAACAAAATTTCCTTCTTGGGGACAAGAGTTAAATTCACACTGTTCTATTGATCCTTCTCTTTTCTCCTAATATAAAGCCTTTTCAAGCCATCGAGATGGAAAAAATGACTTGCACCTGAGGTGGGAAAAACAAAGAAAAGAGAGGAACCAATGATGGGGCTCACATCTGGGTGTAAAAATGATGCCATGAGACTTTTGCCAAGAGCAATCATTCAGGCAAACAAAAACGGAATTCTTCTAGAAAATGAGTCATGGAGTGACCTCACTTATGGACCCTGAATTATGAACCAATTATGACTCAGTCTATCCTGGAACTTCCTTCTGATTACCTTCCTTCTAAATTCTCCCTCTGTGGGGATTTCTCTCTGCACAACCACCATTATACGATGGGCTTGGCTAAAACACAGAATGTTAGTTAGGTTCCCTTTTACTTCGGTGCCCCGATATTCACGGAAAGGGAATTCAGCCATGGCTAAGCTAAGAGTAGGACTTCTGAACACAGCTATTTCCCATTATTTTTTTTGACAGACAGACAGAGATCACAACTAGGCAGAGAGGCAGGCAGAGAGAGAGGAAGGGAAGCAGGGTCCCCGCTGAGCAGAAAGCCCGATGCAGGGCTCGATCCCAGGACCCTGGGATCGTGACCTGAGCCAAAGGCAGAGGCTTTAACCCACTGAGCCACCCAGGCGCCCCTCCCATTATTTTTAAGAAGTTTTATGGTTAATCAAAATAAAAATAACCACTGTAAAATTCGGATCCACCTGAGTGTAGGCAAAGCTGAAGTCCGGACAATCCACGGAACACGGAACCAACAAATACTTACTTGTAGCTGCGAAATTCATTTTGTATTTCTACCTTCCCAATTATGGTTATTATTAAAATTAATTTCACTTTCAAAACTATTATTAAATAATTGGAGGTAAAAGGAGGTGACCTAGAGTATTGTCTGGGATGAGAAACGGACCATGAATCATTTTCAAAGTTAATAATCCAGCAATAAATAACAGAGAATTGACAACACAACACTTAAAGGATAATCTTGCTTTTAAAAAAAAAGTCATACCAATCAGCTTGATATTATTGTCTTCATCTAGTAGCAAATTCTCTATCTTCAAGTCCCTGAAATAAACAAAACCACAGAGCATTTCAGATAAGACATTTGAAATCATGGAGTAACATTTTGCTTCTGAAGGCAAAGGAACTTTTGAACCAGCCCCAAAGCCTGCTACCAAAACTCACACGATCGACAAGTAAATATTTATAAGTATGATACAATTAATGGATGCAGACTGAAAAAGCCAAAGGATTTCAGAAAAGCAGAGAGCCCTGAGGGCAGAACGCATCCTGAGAAGAATCCGGAAGGAATGGGAACAAAGCTGAAACTTGGAATTTAAATAAACGGGATTGGGAGAGGCTGGAAGAATATTCTGAGACAGGCTCTGCCGGTAACAGTTGGGGGACATACCAGTGTGGCCACGTGTTGGTGAGCTGGTGAGTGACACCGGCCGGGGGAAGGAAAAGACTCAAGGAAGCGGCCAAAAAAAACAAATTGAAAGACGACAAAATTTATCCGTCCTTCGAACTCCATCCATGGAGCTCAAGTGTCATCTACAAATTGGCAGGTGATCATCTACTTAAGCAAGCAGACATCATGGCAGGCAGAAAAATGGACAACAAGGATGTCGGCTCCTAATGCCTCCTACTACACCTGAGTGGATGTTACCATTACATACCCAAAAGGAATGAAGTTTGCAGATGGGGTGAAGATTGTTAAATAATCTGTGGGTGATTCTGACTGATCACGGACACTGAGGGAACTCGAAGTGTGGATGGGAGAAATGTGTTCAGGCTCAGGCTGATCAGGCTCAGAGATCTGTGGAAGCCGAATATAAGCTCCTAGCCAGCAGGAAACATGGCAGCCTTGCTCACCACTGCACCCCAGTACCTTTGCACGTCCCAGGCACTCAGTAAATACAAATGAATCTACTTTACCAAAGAGATTGTTTAGGATTTCAGAAGAAAAAAATGTGAGCAAAAGTATATATTTGGTCATCAAAACCATCTAAGTTGATGATTACAGTATAAGCATCTTTAAGCTGTCAACTCAGACACACCATGAGTATTAGATATATAAGAACATCTTTCTCTTACAAACACACACACACACACACACACACACACACACACACACCATGTTCTCTTCCATAGTTTTGAAACACACGGCATTCTTGGTCCAGTTTTTCTATTTTTCCCACTTTTGAACAGAGGCATAGGCAAAAGAAATCCTTTTTTCCTCATATCTCTACGGTAAGGAATAGAATAGCATAATCATAAGCAAACATGGCAACAGACAACACTACATCAAAGTCGTGGGACAAAAGGGAGCAGGACTTTTCATAAACAGGAGAGCAGTGTCCCATATGTCATGAGGATAGTTGTTCACAGCTTGGTCCCAGCCAGGACAGCTCTAGCCAGGAGCTAGAAATCTGGATTTTACCCCAGTTTTTAAATGTTGGCAACAAATTCACATTCAAAACAGTAACAACCATGCTGCATGGGCCAACCTTGCAAACAAGACATGGCCTGCAAACTACCAGTTTTCAACCTCAGTACGTGGGAAGGGGAAGCTGAGTCTTGAAAGGACATGAGATTGCCCAGGGAGAGAACGGGGGTGGGGCGGGGGGCAGGTGGGAGTCAGAAACACTGCTGTCACGGGAATGAGCAAGGGAAGCACTGGGAAGCATTTCAAGATGGGAAGAAGTCAAGTGCAGAAAAAGGTGAGCTCTAAAAAGTGTCCAATGTCTTCCAAAATTGGAATATGGCTGGTAGCCTTAGGGCTGGACACTTGGATGAGAAGGACGGTCTGAGTTGAAACTTGCAGATAGGGAATATGGCTATCTTCCAATCTGCATACACCCACCCACCTGGGGGGTGGTGCAGGGGAGAACTGGATCCTTCCACTTGGATCCAGTTGAAACAGTACACAGATTATCTAAATGCGACGTCAGCCTTTAAAAGGTATCATGTGGGGCGCCTGGGTGGCTCAGTGGGTTAAAGCCTCTGCCTTCGGATCAGGTCATGATCCCAGGGTCCTGGCTTGAGGAGCCCGCTTCCCTTCCTCTCTCTCTGCCTGCCTCTCTGCCTACTTGTGATCTCTGTCTGTCAAATAAATAAATAAATAAATCCTTTTAAAAAATAAAATAAAAGGTATCATGCATGTCCAAACGCAGGGTAACCCCAAATATACAAAAATCTCCCCCTTGTTCTTCCAATGGGAAGACTCTGTCCCCCAGGTTTTTGGAAAACACGACTAAGTAATTTTTTTTTAATGCAATGGAATTATCAAATGACTATCTACGAAGCTGCACTATCGGCTTTAAGTGAATATACCACAACATTAACTTTAGAAATATTGTTCCCACACCCTCACAGTTCATGAAACAGTTTCATTGAAACGCGTCACAGCCAGGACCAGGATGACAGAGTCTTCGTGCCATATTACCAGAGTGGCACGGTCTTAAAGTTGACTGGATGTTTGTCACAAAGCGCTTTTTGAATCACTTGCTGGTAATCTTATTGCAAGCCATTTAAATAATAAGCACCCATTTAAAATCTATAAATTAACCACTCAGTGAATTGTTTTTAGAGTCGTCTCCCAAACCCTCACAATGGTGAGGTCCAATCGTGAGATGTTATCATTAAAGCCCTGTAAATGTCCTGGCCTCCCTTTCTCTCTGTTTCCTTGGGAGATTTCTAGAGCTCCCTAAGTCATAAGTGAGTCCAGGTGACTGTGGCTTTTCCAGTAGTACTTTGTTGTTGAAAATGAGAAACTTCCTCTTTTTGGAGGAGAACCAGGACACGATCTAATTCGACCTTATATTCAAGCATATACGGTAATTCCAAAAAAAAAACTGCCTGCGCTCACACAACAGAGGGCCAGCAATAGCCCAAACTGTGATCCTGTGAAAACTGATTATAAAGCAGCACTGCTATTTAAATCTAAAGGAAGGCCACAGTTTGTTTCTACAGAAATTCAACCTCCTTCCCTGGAAAGAAGAGAAACCACACTAAGGTATTGAAGGAGAAGTTTGGTTCAGAACATACACTATGGAGAAAAACAATTTAAAGAGGTGAGGTATAGAAAGCAATTGCTGAGCATTATAAAGCGAAGCTGGATAATTCTGGAACCACAAAAGCCTAGAGAACAACCACAATGATTAGAAGAATGATATAAATGGGAGACTAAAAATAAGAAAAAATGCAAAAAAAAAAAAAAAAGCCCACTTTTGAAGTCAGGAAAATGTCATAAAAGCAGGGGAGGAAGTATAAAATGTAATGATCAGGCAAAAATGAAAAAAACGAAATCGGTTTTCATTTTCACCCACCGCGTCCCGGAATAACCTACTTCAACCCCTGGGGCGAACGCTCAGAGCAAACATGTTCACTGGCTGTTTGCCCCTGTATCGCCCTTTTGTCAATGTGTCTAGAAGATTTCAGCAATCACCAATGTAACTGCCTAAAGATTCCATGACTAGTTAAAGGTGAGCTCCATTAGTCTCTGTCCAGGAGATGAGTGAACCTAATCCATCCAAATGAAAGGAACATTCGACCGCTTTTGGCTTCATCTATTTCTACCTCCCACCTTGTCTTTTGAAAGATCTAGAAGGAGGGGGTGAATATTTTCCTTCTGACTTCTAGGGAAAAAAGCATTAAAATCATATTTTTAAAAGTACTTTTTGCCTAGTTATTAGCTCAAAGAGTCAAAAACGTGTGGACATAAATGTTCCTAGCAAAGCAGCTTTATTCATAATTACCAAAACTTGGAAGCGACCAAGCTGTCCAGTGGGTGAATGGATGAACAGACTGTGGTCCACCCAGACAATGGAAAGAAATGAGCTATCGAGTCAGGAAAAGCCAAGGAGGAAGTCCAGTGTGTGTTTCTGAGTGGAAGGCGCCAGTCTGAAAAGGCTTCACACTGTGAGATTCTAACCATGGATCCTCGGAAAAGGCAAACCTATGGAGACAGTAACAAGATCCCCGATTGCCTGGAGGAGGAGAAGGAGGAATAGATGAAGTAGGTTTTTTTATAGGTGGTGCAATTATTCTTTATGATACTGACATCATGCACTTGTCAAAATCCACAGAATTATACACCACAGAGAGAGCCCTAAACCACGGGCTTTAGTTACTAATGATGTATCAGCACCAGTTCATGAATTCTAACAAAAGAACTGCACTATTACAAGATACTAACAGGGAAAACAATGTGGAAGCGGGGTGGGAAGGCATGGGCAAACTCGATGCTTTTAGCACTTTTTTGTAACCCTAAAACTGCTCTAAAAAAAATAAAATCTCTTAATTCTTTAAAAAGTAGCTTTTGGGTATTTTTCCCCTTTCCCTAGGAGTTCAGTGCTAGGAACGTTATGGCCACAGTCACAAGTGCCTCACCCAGGATGTTCACGGCAGTGGGAGGATTCTTACCCCCTGCAATTAATAATGAGTCCCATTCAGCACAGTGGGCCACTCGGACCCTCTGCCTAGCTCATCGACAATGACCAAAGGAACCACAAGATATTCCCAAGAGGCCACAAAACTAAGAGACACCTCTTTGAATAATAAAAGAGGGATGAATCTATTCATAAGGTTTTAGTGTTAGCTATTACGAGGTAGCTTTAAAAGAAAAGACTGGTAGGCCTCTGTTATCCAGAAATCCTCCCATGAATCATGTGAAAAGCATGGTGCTGACGCTAGCTCCACCCCCAAGAACAAAATATTTGGCTCTCTTAAGTGTCAGATTTGACATGGGGGAAGGAAGGTTCTGGACAGCTGACTGGTTCGCACTTGATGATGGAGGCAATGCTCAATTTCACAGTAATGTTCCTCGATCATATTAATCACTTTATGGAGAGGAGAGAGAAGTAGGACGCTCTTCCCACGGTCCTGCAGGGTGAGGAGTTTCTCTTCGTGGTAGGCAAACTGGAAATTCGGAGTAAACTTGTAACTCGGGGAAAAAAAGGGAAGGAAAGAAGAAGGCCCCACGGATGGGGGAAATAGCTTTTTCCTTGGCCAAAGGAGCTTCAAAGAAGGGTCAAGACAAGCAAGAAAGAGGACAGGGCGTGCCCCAATAAGGGGGCACCAGAGGATCGGTTTACCTAGACAATGCTGGGGCAGGAGGATGCATGTATCTTGGGAATTTACTAAAGGAAGTTACCATGTGTCTTGGGAACAAAGGAGGGAACCCAGCCCAGAAAAGGCCTCCCAGGGTACAGGCACGGACCCTCCTCTGGAAACTGGGCCATTCTGGGAGACATGCGCAAGGGTCTCTCATCACAGCGCTCTGCAGACCTGACCGTGGGTCTCAGGGTGTACCATGCTTCAGGAAGGGGGAGACTGGGGAGACTGAGAGGGCCCAGGGCAGAGCCCTAATCACCAGCCCTTTGTTCTAGTTTATTTCAAAAGAACAAGCTCCAACAGGACTAACAATTAAAGGTTCACCCACAGGCTACGAAGCACACTCCCCTGCACCTACTCGTTCACCCACACTCTACTGGCATTTCTTAACCGATGGCAATCTCTAAGGTCTGGAGGCTAGCCACCAAGAACTCCAGTCACAGCCCTCCCAGACAGAGGGGCGTGTGTTGACCCCGTTGCCATAACAAACATACAGGGCCCCAGTGCTCAGGGGGTGAGGGGAGGGGAAGCAGCTGCTGGGCCCCTTCAGACCAGAGGCAGCCAGGAGCAGTGCCGAGGAGGTGTGGCGGGGAAGCATGTGTGTGCGTGAGTTGTGTGTGGATGTGTACATGTGTGCGCATGTGTGTGTACGTGGGTGGGCAGGCATGTGTATGTGTGCACAGGCATGTGTGTATATGGGTGGGCATGGGTGTGCACATGTGCACATGTGGGTGTGCATGTGTATGTGGGTGGGCTGTGTGAGTGTGCATAAGTGCACGAGTGTATCGGTGCATGTGTAGGCATGTGAGTGTGCATAAGTGCACGAGTGCACGTGTGCATATGTGCATGGGTACATGGGTGGGCGCATGAGTGTGCTTGAGTGCACAAGTGCACGTGTGCATATGTATGTGGGTGGGTGCGTGAGTGTGCATGTTTGCACGAGTGCATGTGCGCATGTGTATGTGGGTGGGCGTATGAGTGTGCATGTGTGCATGCGTGCAAGTGTATGTGGGTGGGCATGTGAGTGTGCAGGAGTGCATGTGTGCATGCGTATGTGGGTGGACGTGTGAGTGTGCATGAGCGCAGGAGTGCATGAGTGCACGAGTGCATGTGTGCGTGTGGGTGGGTGCATGTGCACACGCATGCTTGTGTGTGCACGTGGGCGAGCATGTGTGTGTGTGCACACATGAGCACACACGCAGGCACACACACCCAGAACACTGGGATGGGAGTAGAGGAAGAGGCTCTCCAGGGCTTCTCCAGGCCCCACCCAGCCCCGAAGGGAAGATCAAAGGTCGGGCCCCTAACAACCCTCCAGCCTAGATGGAGGGACCCCTGAATGGGGCCACTCAGGTGGAAGCGGAAGATGAGAGTGAAGAACCAGGTGCCAAGCACAGCCAGGGTTCAAGGCCGCGAAAGCAGGTAGCCTGGTGGCGTGAGCGGCGGAGGAGACGGGAAGACCCAGGGCAGATGCACTGAGTGGTCTCAGGACAAGGCGGGGACAAGGAGAGACAGGCTCTCTGACCCACTGCCCTGCGGCCCTGGGCAAGTCATTTCAACACAAAGTGCCTGATTTTGGTCTAAAAAACGGCGTCCCGACCATGGCGGCCTGGCAGGCCATGAGCAGGAGTCCATGCGCGAATGTGCCCAAGCGTCTGGTGGCCCCTCGGAGGCCAACCGGGAGGCCAGCCAGCCGCCAGCAGGAAGAGACAAGAGGCTGAAGCGGAGGGTAATAACGGCGCTGAGCCTAGTGCACTGGAGGGCCCAGCAGAGACTCGGGAGGGTGATTAATTGGGTGATAAGCAAACAGCATTGGGGGCCATTAGCCCTCAAATGAAAGGTCAGGGAGCAGGAGCCCAGGGGATGGCCAGAGCAAACGCAGACAGGGTTAAGTATAGAGGCGAGCTCTGTGCCTGTGGAGATGGATTTTAGCAATAAGCTAAGAATAAAGTATCCAAGAAAAGCACACAACTCCCCAAGGCCATCAGCATTTTGCAGGAAACAGGAGAGGTGTTTTTTGTGGGTTTTTTTTTGGGGTGGGTGGTTAATCACTGGTTTACTTACAATATGGGCAATTTGATACAATACAAGAATAATTTGTTAAGCATGCACCTGATTCATTTATTCAGAATGAAACCTTTTATTGAGTTCCTACAGTGCAAGATGCAACTCTACAGATTGTGACCTGAAAAATAAACAAACTGGTACTAAGTCCATGAGGAAACTCCCTTGAAATTCCAGGGACAGTATGGAATATTCCAGAATGACCATGGACCTGGCTACCAGAAAACTTCCATCCCCAGGACCAACTCTGACACTAGCTGTGCTCATTCAACTTCCCCTTCATGCCTTCAACAAAGTCTTGCTGCGTGCTTGCCGGGCTCGAGGCTGAGCTCGCTTGTGGCCTGTGCAGAAAACAGATATCAAACAAAGTCAGTCATCGTTCGAGAAAAGTGTTTGGAAAGCAAAGTGGAAATGCAGCGTGAGTCTATGATCAGGGTGGCCTAGCCCGGAGAGCCGCCTGGAGGAGGTGAGCTTAGGGCAAGGACCTGAAGGATGAGCGGGACGAGTGTGAGTCCAGGACATCGGGGAAGCTAAGCGCTCAGTTTCCCAGGTACAGAATGAATGAGGTGGGCTCGGGAGCGATAAGAGCATGTGCTCCGTCCCTACTGTCTCAGTTTTCTTTTTTCTTTTTTTTTTTTTTTAAGATTTTACTTATTTATTTGACAGACAGATCAGAAGTAGGCAGAGAGAGAGGAGGAAGCAGGCTCCCTGCTGAGCAGAAAGCCTAATGTGGGGCTCGATCCCAGGACCCTGGGATCATGACCTGAGCTGAAGGCAGAGGCTTTAACCCACTGAGCTACCCAGGTGCCCCCCTACTGTCTCAGTTTTGACACGATACCTGAATTGACTCTCGGTCCTCACAACTGCCACGTGAAATAGATAATCCATTATCCCCATTGTGGAGGGAGGCATGAAAGCCCGAGTGATTTGCCCCAATGTGGCTTGTAAGTGGCACAGCCGGCAGATGGGGGCGGGCGGTCTAGCTTCCGAATCAACACCCCTGACCGTGGGACACCCCACTCCGCAAAGCTGCTGCATTAGAGCTCTGTGAAGTCTCGTAGTTCCGATCATATTTTTAAAACCCAACTAAAACACAAAACCTTTGATATATATCACCAGTGCCTCTGGATAGGTGCTCTCTCTCTCCGCAGAAGGCCCTGGGAGCCCAAACAGTTCTTAATCTCCTCAGCCTTCCCCTACCCCTCCCCTCTCCAAGAAAACCTAAGGGTTAAAAGAACTCAAGACCCTTCTAGTGCTTCTTGTCAGGCCCAAGAGAACAAAGAAGCGTCCCTCTCTTCCCCGGCATTTCTCTTGAGCACAGAGGGCCCTTTCCCCATACTGATGAATGAGTAAGGTCATGGCCTTGGGAGCGGCAGCCCTGACGTCCGTCCAAACTCGGGCTCTCGCTCCCTTTGATCATGTGTCTCTCTGTCCTGGTCCCGCGGGGCCCCATGGCTTGTCTCTTCCTGCTTAGGGAGGGCGGTATTGTGTGACCCTGTTATGTTTTGTCTGTACAGTTTGATTGGATTTTGTTATTTTGAATGAGCAGATGAATCTCAAATTAGCCTCTCGGTATAATCACACTTTTCAATGATGGATGTTAAGCGTCAATGCTCCATCGACAACAGGCAAATCGTCAGGTTTTGGCATCGTGCTGGGTAAGCACGTTTGAGGGAAAGAGAAAAGAAAAAGCAAAAACTCTTCAACGTGGAGTATCTCAGGCGATCCTAACACGGGGTAATGAAGAAACGGGACCATACACTTCTTTTGTAAAAGGTCGCCGTCGCAGCCCTCTTACAGCAAAAGTCACAAAGGTATTGGTGGGTCCAGTTTACAAACAAATTTCTCTGCCAGCTCAGGGAATCTGCTAGATAGAGCTTTGGTTTCTTTTTTTCTTTTTCCACTTAGAATATTTACATGATTTTTCGAGATTTGCTTCCTTTAAATGATCTTTTAGTAGTTCTGAGTAGATAATTAAATATTTAGATCCCATGTCACAGGAAACGAGGGCTTTGCCAAGCATTAAGCTGATGAGAACCCTAGGATACAGTATCAGCCTAATCAGGAATTGCGCATTTAGAGCACACTCTCTGACCTCGTAAGTGGAACCGAAAGCCCGTCCAATCATTGCATGCGCACAGACGCCAAAATTTACCCTGAATCCTTTGGGCTGATCCAATCTATTTGCTCCGAAATCTGTCCACCAGTGACTCCGGGCCACCCCCAAAATACTACAGTCTCTTACTCATTGCAAAATCTACCTTCAAAGGAATTATGAAATTCATTCCATCTCTGCAGCACAGAGGAGAGAAATTCCCACCAAGGAGAGGGGCTACAGGGAAAAGCGCACCAGCAGCAAGCTGGGTCCAGTGTGCTAAGAGCTGGCGGCATAGAATCCGGGAAAACCACGACATTCAGCTGAAGTCACCCATTCTCACGCAAGGTCTCCACTACCTAACCCCCAACGACGTCTGTGCGCACTGGCGCTCTTTACCGTGATTTCTAGAGAGAAACAGGAAGAACTCCTCCAAAACAACACCCAGCTTTCCAACCCTCCCGAACTTTAAAAGATCTGAGCCTCTGCCCTTCCAGGCTGACGGATCTCTTTCCAAGGAGCAAGGAAGAAGTAGAACACCAGAGATCAGAGGAAGAAAAGCGCCCGTCTTTGCTATCAAAACATTATTAAATTCATTCCTTTGACATTCTGACAGTAATTGCGCTGAGAAGGATTGGAATTTGTTAAAATTACTTGAAAAGGGGTGTTGAGAGTTTTCTGCGCGAGAGGCCGGAGAGTCATGCACAGCCCTCCCCGGCTTTCCCTTGTGTGTCCCCGGAGGCCTGTGACGTTGGGCCCTCCTCTGAGGTCTGAAAGCATGAAGCCCTTGTCACAACACCCCGAGCATCCCCCCTGCCCCGCAGAAAAGCTCAGCCCCCACATCCAGGTTCCGCTGTGGCCAACAGAGCCCGTTATCCTGGCTGATTCATTCCCGGGGCTTCTGTGCCTTTGTCATCGCCATAAACAGAGCGAGAACCAGGCACACTCACCGTTGTCCTTCTCCTAATCATGGCAGAGTGGTGACAGGGCAGGCTTCACACCGGTATTGTGGGAGAGAGCCAAAAATAGTGTTATTCACTTAAAATTTCTGAATGTTCCCTTCCTTGCAGATCTCAACTCCAAGAGTTCGAATGAACTGTGATTTCGTGACGACACGGGTGACTAAAATTATGTTCACAGAGAAAGTCTCTCACCTCGGGGAGGGAACGATCCACTTACGGGGTGCCTGGCCAGGGCTGGCCCCAGAGCAGCCCCAAGCCAGGGGACCTCCCCCTTCAGTGTCCCAAGGCTTCGCCCAATGGGGCAGAGCATCCGAGCCCGTGAGCAGGGAAAGCCCTCTTCACCTGGAAAGCCTACAGGTTCTGTCAACGAAAGGCCTAGAGCTGCCCTCTGCACCCATTAGAATATGAGTGGTTTTCAAACCCAGAACATGCACCATGAGAAGCTGAATTTTTAAAAATATGTGTCTGGTCCAAAAGTCAAACACAGAGCGGCCATGTGACCTAGCAGTTCCGCTCCTAAAGCCAGAATTTTGCAGAAGGGAAAACACATGCTCATGCTATAACCTATATATGAAGGTTCAAAGCAGCATCGTTCACAGCAGCCAAAAGGTGTAAACAGCCCAAATGTCCACCAGCTGATGAACAGATACACAAACAGGGTCTCTCCATGCAATGGACTAGTAAACAGCCATAAAAAGGAGTGATAATCAATGAAACAGGACCCATAATTTTTCTCAACAACCCAGAGTGATTACTGATCATAACTTCAAGAACGAAGAACTACACATTTATTGGTGAAGTCCATGTTTCCTTGGGAGGAAAAGACGGACACTTTTTAAAAAAAAATTTTTTTTTCTCACTTCCTTTTAATACAGAACTAAAAATGGAAACATTGCCAAGAATGCTATTTCCTTTCCCTTCTCCTTGTGGAGCTCCTCCTCAGGAGGGAGCAGACCATTTCAAGAAAAAGTTTGATTTTTGTAAGCATTCGAAAGGTGGGTGTGGCTTATGGGAAAACCCCGCCCTTGAAAGTGCAAGGTCACAATTTACATGCTGATTCAGTTCAGCTGAATAACACATCTATGGAGCGACTACCACAGGTAAAGCAAATATAATGAAAGCATCATCCTTAGCACAAGCCGAAAAACCATCTCATGCCATCGTAACAGATTCTTCTTTCAGACTCCCGAGCAACTGGTCTCATTACTCTTTCCAAGTCAGAAGAGCAGCCAACACTCAACGTGGCTGTTAACTACGTACCAAGCCTGCTTCCAAGCACTTCTCATATATTCACTCATAGCCTTCTCTGTTAACCCTTACACCAGCCACAAGGTAAGTATCATTATTATTCCCATTTTACAGAAGAAGAGACTGAGGTTCAGAGTGGCTAAGTAACTTGCCCAGCGTCACACAACTGTGAAAGGGTAGAGCCAGGATGCAAACCCAGGTGCTCTGGCTCCTGATATCACTCTCTTAACGCCTCAACGGCATTAATCCAGCCCACAGAATAATTCCACGACACATGCACAAGAACGGTTAAAGCCCCCTGCAACCATTCAGCCTTGCGCAGAGCATGCGGAAGCGCTGTCCAGCCATTCAGCACAGAGTCGTGATCGCGAGCAGGGCAGGGCCCTCACCTGTGCACCACTCCAGCCCGGTGCAGGTGCTCCACGGCGGAGATGAGCTGCCTGATGTATCTTCGGGCTTCAGACTCCTCCAGACGCTTCTTCTCGTAGATCTTGTGCATCAGGTTGCCCCCAGGACACAGCTCCATGACCAGGTAATAGCTATTCTCCGTCTCCAAGATATCGAGGAGCTGGGTGATGTTGGGATGACGGATCATCTGCTGAATCTGCCCTTCTCGCCGAAGGTTCTTGGTGACGTAAGTGTCCTTTTTGGCTCTCTTCTTGTCAATGACCTTTATGGCTACCTGAGGAGATACCGAGAACATGGCTGTTGTCAGGCCCTGCAACCAGAGCTTGTTCCCTTTGCCATTCAAAAGAACCCCAGGGAGATACATAGCTACTCCCCTGTCCCAGGAGAAAAACCTGATTTAAAATGGCACCAAGGGGATGGGGCACCTGGGTGGCTCAGTTATTAAGCGTCTGCCTTCGGCTCAGGTCATGATTGCTGGGTCCTGGGATCAAGCCCCGCATCGGGCTCCCTGCTCAGCTGGAAGCCTGCTTCTCCCACTTCCACTCCCCTGCTTCTGTTCCCTCTCTTGCTGTGTCTCTCACTCCATCAAATAAATAAATAAAATCTTAAAAAAAATTAAAATAAAATAGCATCAAAGGGAAAAGGGAAAGCTGTAACATCAGGAACCAGATCCACTTATTAAGGAAGAAAGTGAAATTAGGCCAACATCAATGGTCATCTGGAAGGTGCAGTGAAGAGTCAGTGATGACCACGCCCTGAAATGCCAAATTCAACTCCAGCCAAGGGCCTCTCCTGGCTCCCTCTCAGGCTGAGCTGCCATCTGTCCAGGGGGCTGGGTTCCCCGGGGAATCCACTTCTGAAGGAGCAAAATCAGCCCGATCTTCAGTTCTAAGCTGTGGTTGGGGACATGGGGGATACAACACCCTCTCCTTCCACCCACCCTTTCCCTGCCCTGCCCCAGGCCCCCTGGCCTCCAGCATTCACCTCATTCTCTTGGTGAGTTATGGTACAGGTTAGCTCTTGGCCCCCCATCAGGATCCCAGCTACCCACAGGACAGACCTCCTGGGTCACTGCCCCACAATCGACACGTCACACACACAGACCCTCCAGCTTTGTATAAAGGCAGGGAAAGAGTGGGGGGATTTTGCCTTTTCCAGCCAAATCTACACCCCTTCTCTTCGGTGGCGTTCACCCCCCTGCTCACCGTGCCCTAAAACACACCACTGTTTTTGCCTTTTGTGACTTCGCTCATCTTGCTATGCGAACAGCCGCTGACATCATGTCGATTCCTTCTGCTGCGGGCTCCTCACCACCCTTCCTCTCTGCCCATGCCACCGATCGGGTTCATTTGGAACCATGTCTCCAGCACCCGGACGCACCATCCCTGGGACCCTAACCACCCAAGGGACGCTCTCATGGAAGGCTACTGAGTCACAGGGTGCGGGACCTGAAGAGTGGCCCTTCCACTTGTATTTATTGCCTTTTGTGTGATTATATTTTATAACCTCATGATATACTCAATACATTAGTACAGAGTTAGGACAGAGATCAAAAAATGAATGATTCATAGATGACTGATAGACAGTATTTGCAGTGAGGCGTTCACACATTATTTTCCTGACACAGGTTTGTGATTAAAATTAATTAAGTCGGGGCGCCTGGGTGGCTCAGTGGGTTAAGCCTCTGCCTTCGGCTCAGGTCATGATCTCAGGGTCCTGGGATCGAGCCCCGCATCGGGATCTCTGCTCAGTGGGGAGCCTGCTTCCCCCTCTGCCTGCTGCTCTGCCTACTTGTGATTTCTCTCTGTCAAATAAATAAAATATCTTAAAAAATAATAATAATTAAGTCTTGGGGGCACCTGGGTGTCTCAGTTGGTTAAACATCTGCCTTTGGCTCAGGTCATGATCTCAGGATCCCGTGTTCAAGTCCCACATCAGGCTCCCTGCTCAGCGGGGAGTCTGCTTCTCCCTCTGCCCCTCCCCCCGCTCATGCTCTCACATTCTCCCTCACTCACTATCTTTCAAATAAATAGGGAAAATCTTTAAAAATAATAAAATAATAATTAAATCTGGCCACCACTCACCTGGACTATGACATCAATGTCCTACCTCATTTCCCCAGTGCTTGTCTTGGCTCCCCTTGAAGTTACTCTATGCTCTGCCCTAAAATCATTGGGTCTGGAACTCCGATTTCTCGTGTAAATCTCTTCAGGACTTACCACTGCCTACAGGGCAAGGTCCACACTCCCTGTCCCGGCACTCAAGCTCTACCACCTGGGCCAACCCCGGCTGCCCTGGGCAGCCGGTCTCCTCTTTCTCCCAAACACACATCAGGTTACCCTCCAAGCTTGTGCTCATGCCACACACCCCCCACCCATCTGAACACTCCAGTCCTCAAGCCATTAACTCAAATCCCACCTCCCTCCCAGAGGGTGCTTTCACTCCTTTTCCCTCGGGCCCACCACAGCCATCAGCTGGGATCCCCCTGAAAGCGCCCATCCCTTGAAGCAGAGACCACGCTCCTCCTCTCCATCACACACACTCTGCATAAACAGTAAGGGACCAACAGTTTACTACCTGAGCAAATCCTAAATATCTTAATTTATTATCTCTTCTGGAGAGCAGTCTCACTTATTTATTTCTTTTTTTTAGTTTCTAATTGACATGCAACATCACAGCAGTTTTGGGTATACGACATCCTGATTTGAGATGGTGTCGAGCCTACAAATGGATTACCACGATAAATTTGGTGAACATCCGTCACTACACATAGTTACAACTTCTGTGCTTGTGTGATATGAACCTTTCTGTCCTGTCTCAGCAACTTTCAGATACACAAGATGGTATCATTAACTAGAGTCATCGTGCCGTGTGTTATAACCCTAAGACTTACTTCTAACTGGAAGTTTGTGCCTTCTGAACCCCTTCATCCACTTTAATGGGGGATCTTCAGGTCCTTAATCCAAAGATATGATGAAGAGGGAACAATCAGCCAATGCACCACACAACCTGGGGGTCTGCTGTACCCAGGTCAGCCTGGGGCTGAGTTTGTCCCCCCACAGCGGGTGAAGCTACACTGTGGCTGCAATTTGGTCCCAAAGAGGTCAGGAAGTGCTAGACTAAAAGCTTTATAAACTATACTCATTTGTGACGCCCCCAAAAAGAAAAAAATATATAGATACACATACACACACGTGCAAATACATGCCTAGACACCCACAGACATCCACACCCACACATACACTCCTATGTGTGTGCACGTGAGTCCCCGTGTGTACGTATCCATGGTCTCCTGGGGAGGGGGGGGAGAAAGGGATGCTGAGAAGTACAATTAGAGTCTCTGCTCGAGTCTGTGTGGCAATGTTTTAAAAATTACACCCTCTGGCAATGAAATTCTTCAAAGTCCTATGAACAGACAATAGTCTGAAAGCCAGGCAGTAATACGATCTGCCCTTTTCAACACACAATAATTATGAAGATAATTTATTTAGCTCTTCAATCGCCTGTCGTAGGTCACGTAAGGACCACCCAAAGACTTTGGGTCCTACTCCCTGGAATGTGTGAATGTGGCCTTATTCGGAAAAGACGAAGGATTTTGAGATGAGATTAATCGGGACTCTCTGAGTGGGACCTAAATGTCAGCTCAAGAGTCTTTATGAAATAGAGGGGCGGTGGGGGGGGGCATAGATTTCGCACAAATACCCAGAGGAGCAGGATGTGGGAAGGAGGAGAGACACGGTGAAGGCCCACAAGCCAGGGTGTGCCTCCAAGTCAGAGCCATCGGAGGGAGCACGACCCTGGCAACACCTTGATTTTGGTCCAATGACATTGACTTTGGACTTCTGGCCTCCAGAATGGAAGAAAATACATTTCCGTTCCTTTGAGCTACCACGTGTGCGGAGCTCTGTCTCGGCAGCTCCGGGAAACTAGTGCACCAGATGTGCCCCCTGTCACTGGGTACCTTGGTTCCCACCTTCTGCTGGCTCTGAGAGCCCCCTGGTGAAGACCTCCAGCCCCCAGGTCACCACACGAACGACCCCTCTCCATTTCCAAGCACCACCCCGTCCCCAGGCTTTTTAATTCACCCGCGAAACTCATCCCCTCTGCCTTGATAATACTGAAAATGGAATGCCGTTCTTGATTACAGCTTTTGGTTGTCATCTGTAACAACCGAAGTGGGAAACACTAAGAGGGGAAATTAAGGGAAAGGCAGTCAATGATCAGCAAAGGGAGGGATCTAATTGAATTTGACAGTAATCAGAGATCTGCAGGCAGAATAGATCTAACGCTGATTCTACCCGGTGGAAGCCTGGCATGCTGATGGGTCTGAAAAGAGAAACTGCTTGAGTCAGGAGAGTTTTTAAAAAGTTAAAATTAAATGGGTACAGACTCGCTGAAGACCAAAGCCAAGGACCCAACTGGAAGCAGTTGTTCGGGGAGGGCAGGACAGGGTTGTGGAGGGAGTGCGGAAGCCTGGACGGCATCCCGAGCACATCAAGAGAAAAAGTCTTGCTGTGGAAGGTGAAATCAAGGGTTCCAGATCTTCACCAGAGTCAAGTTGCAAAGTCTCCCGAAGTCTTACCAAGGAATCCATTTTCCAAGATTGCCCTCAAGCTTCCAAGATGAGTCTCTGAGTCTTGCCGAAGGGGGGGGGGGGGTGTGGGGGGGGTTGATGAGCAGAGAGAGAATAACACAGCTCCAGAGGACTCCAGCTGAAACAGGTTATTCACCAACTTCTCATTGAAGTAAGAAACTGCATTTCTCACAACCTGGCAACTCCTAGCGTCCTCCCCACCCCACCCTCCTCCCACCAAAAAGAAGAAGAAGAAGAAGAAGAAGAAGAAGAAGAAGAAGAAGAAGAAGAAGAAGAAGAAGAAAGGCCAACCAATGATGGATAAGATCAGCAAATTTAAATAGCTAAGCTCCTAAGAAATGAAAGGAAATTCCCCCAAGGCCAAAATAATGAGTATATCTATGATAACTGGGTGGCTATGGGGTGGGGAATAGAAGATACAGGAGAGGGGCGCCTGGGTGGCTTGTGGCTTGGTGGGTTAAACGTCCCACTCTTGGTTTGGGCTCAGGTCCTGATCTCAGGGTTGTGAGATGGGGATGGAGTCCCGAGTCAGGCTCCGCTCCCGGCAGAGTCTGCTTGACATTCTCCCTCCGGTTCCCTCTGCCCCTCCCGCTGAGTTCTCTCTCTCTTTCTCTCTCTCTCTCTCTCTCTCTCTCTCTCGCTCGCTCTCTGAGATACGTAAATAAATGTTCGGGGGTGGGGAGATGCAGGCGAGAAGGGGTAACTGCAGGCGAGAACTCGAAGATGCAAAGGAAGAGGTGGAAGAGTCCGCGGCATGGAGGGGGAGGAGCAACGCGGGGAAAGGGGAGGAGCAACGTGGGGGAGAGGGAGGAGCAATGTGGGGGAGGGGGAGGAGCAACGCGGGAAAAGGGGAGGAGCAACGTGGGGGAGAGGGAGGAGCAATGTGGGGGAGGGGGAGGAGCAACGCGGGAAAAGGGGAGAAGCTCAAGTGCCCGGATCCCAATTCATCAAGAGAAAGATGAGTTGCAGAGAGGAATTCGTGCTTAACGGCCTGTATTAGGAGAAAAAATTCCAACACTGAATGAAGGAAACACAAAATCATCTGACCCCGTCATGACACAAGGTCGTTCCTAAGATAATGGGGACAAAGCACTTAGTACGATGTCAGGCACATGGGAAGTGCTCCTTAAATTGATGCTCTTATTCTCATTACCATGTTACTTTGACTGAAGCAGCCTAGAGAGAGTGAAAAAGCACTCCGGCTTAGCTCAGCTAAGATTTAAAAAAAAATGTGTGTTTCTGTCCCCAGCCGATTAAAAAAGACACCTGGCCCACGTGTCGGTGTCCTGAACTCTCTGGAATGGAGTAGCTTTTAAATCCCAAGGCAGTGGTTTAATAGCAGCCTAGTCTCTCATCTTCTTTAAATATTGACTTTGTTGAGACCGTCTACATAGGATCAGAGTTAACGGGATTTAAAATTCATCCCTTCATCCTCGATCCCCTTCCGCTGCCTTTAAAATTCATTCCTGTCAAGTGCATCAAGAATTGTAGATGTGGCTCATCTCTGAAAGGAAAAGCCAGATGCAAAATGGAGCTTCCAGAGCACTAAGAAAAAGAATGCTGACCTAAGACCTACTTCTTACCATCCCAAAAACACACACGGATGTTTTACCCTTCCAACAATGTGTGCTGTGGTTTCAAAAGTTTAGGTCTTTCCTTAATGTAAGCGCTTTCATGCCATGTTTTAAATAATCAGAAGGTATAGGGAGGAAGAGGCCATGACCAACAGCATTTTCTTATTACATGGAAATTAGCCGAAAAAGGAGCTTTCTTCCAGAATGTTTTGGTTTCTTTCTTTCTTTTTTTTTTTTCTTTCTTAAGATTTACTTATTTATTTATTTGAGACACAGAAAGAGCGCACAGGCACGTGAGTCGGGGAGAGGCAGAGGGAGAGGGAGGGAGAGAATCCTCAAGCAGACTGCTCGCTGAGCGAGGAGGCGGACGTGGGGCTTGATCCCAGGACTCCGGAGATCATGACCTGAGCTAAAATCGGGAGCTGGGCATTTAACGGACTGAGTCACCCAGGCGCCCACAGAATGCTTTGGTTTCTTAATGAATAATGTATGTGAAACTCAAATGACTCTTTTCTCCTTCAGCAAACATTTATTAAGCACCTGAAATAACACTTGACACTGTTCCAAATGCCAAGTGTATACTATAGAAGAGACCCAGATCTCCAGACCCTCTCGTGGTCCAGACCCTCTCATGGAGAGAACTCAGAGCCTTTGTCGTGGTTCAAGATTATCATCTGTTCTGGACTGAAGGGGGTCCTCCTGCTACAAAATGTGTGTATGGAAGCCAAACTCCCCAGGTGACTATATTTGGAGAAAAGAGCCTTTAGGAGACATATAAGATTAAAGGCGAGGATAAGGGTGGGGCCCTAATCTGGTAGGACTGGTGTTCGTCTGAGAAGAGGAAGAGATACCACTGATCTCTCTCTCTCCCTCTCTCTCTCTCTCTCTCTGCACATGCATAGCGGAAAGGTCGTAGGAGAACGCAGCAAGAGGACAGCCATCTACAAACAAGGAAGGAGGCCTCACCAGAAACCAACCCTACTGGACATCTAGCCTCCAGAGCTATAAGAAAATAAGTGTCTGTTGCTTACAACTTCAGTGTGTGGCCTGTAGTCAAGGCCACCCAAGCGGACCAAGAAATCATCCAAGCATCAGAGAATTCTATGGGATTCCCTTATCCTGCAGAAGAATGAAAACCTAAGTTAAGAGCCAAAGGCTCATGTCCCTTCACCAAGGGCTGGAGCCAGACCTGTTTCTTTCCTGATCTCACCTGCTTTCCACCCTCCAGTAGGTGACGGGGAGGCACAGCATGTCAGCTGGGCCTGCGGACTCCGAGGCCCCGGGGCCTTGATACCAGGGCCTGTCTCTGCCACTTGTTAGCCTGGACCTCTCTAAGCCTTAGCTTCCTTACTTAAATAAAATAAAATAAAAATTTAAAATGCAGGGAAGGATAATAGTGCATACCTCATAGGGATGCTGGAGAGAGAAACGAGGCCACCCAGGAAGAGTGCTCAGCACCCAGAACATTCACGGAAGCCCTTAATAAGTGTTCACTGCTGGGAGCAGCATGTTTGTGCAAGAGGAGTGGACACAGAGCCAGGAAGGCCCGCCCCCAGGCTCCCAACCCCACCACTCCCTGTTGTCCTCACAGGCAGGTCTGGGGCCCTCAGAGCCCCCCAGTCAGGAGGTGAGAGGCGTCTCAAGCTTCTACCCCAGGCCTCCTCCCTCCTTCCATGATGATGGGCTCATGCGCCACCCGCCGGGCTCTTCTCTGGGCTCCCCTACTTTGTGACCAGTATGCCAGTGAGACCCAACACCCATGTCATGTTCACACCTCTTTTCTGAGCTCTGTCTCCATCAACCCCTCTGGGCTGCCTCCCCAGTCCTGTCCCCAAGCCCGGCCTGGAATTCGCTCCCAAAGGGTGGCCCTTCCCTGGCCGGGCCCCCCTCCCTCCTGACCTCAGAGGACAGTTTACTTCTCCAGCCTGGACTGCCTCAGGTCACCGACACCTCCCCAGCTCTCACACCCACCACACATGCTTAACAGCTTGGGACACCTCACTGAGATCTCTAGGGTCTGGAGGTTGCCTCTCTTTTGGGTCCCCCAGCTTCTAGCTCAGTGCGTGGCTCTTGGAGAGCTACTAGGGGAGAGAAAGGAAGGGAGGGGGAGAAGGAAGGAAAGAAAGGAGGACAGAGGGTCCCCTCAGTCTGCCACAGGTGGTCAGTACGGTGGCTTCCTGGGCACCCCTGCTCCTGCCGTGGGTAGGTCTAACCACTCCAGCCCTCCTCATCTTTCGCTACAAGACAGGCAGACCAAAATCCTTCCCTTTGACTGTGGAAATGCCACTATGGATGAGTTTCAGCTTGTGTGGGATTATGAAGCAGAGACACAGACGTGCCCTCTTCGAGAAAAGTCACCTTCCAGGAGAGGCTTCCCAGACCTGTCTGATTCCAGCTGTGCCCATGCCCTGTGCGCCCACCATGGCACTCACCATCCCTCACTCTACCCTGTGCTTTTACTGGGCTATAACGTGATGTCCCTACTTCTCAGCACAACATTCGCCCATCTCCACACCCCCTGCGCAGACTCTGGGCTGGACCCCTCTCTACTTTTTTCAAGCCTCATCCTTTTCCTAGAACTCTCTTCTTCTTAGAAACCCCTTCTTGGCACTAGCCCCACTGTCACCTCAAATGGTGGTTGCCCTTGTGTGCCCAGTGCCTGGCACAGTGTCAGGAACAGAGGAACTCAGGAAACAGGTACGAGAGCAAAGGCATGTGCAAGCTAAGGACAGCGGGAGACAAGGAGCGAAGACGGATGCCTACAGCCACCCCCTGCGTGCCCTGGGGACGCCACTTCAGGCTCAACAGAAGGCACACAACTTAGACTAAATGTTAGCGGAAGCAGATCAGAGGACACTGCACAAAGGGTATCCCTGGCGTCCCTCTCTGAGCAAGTCAGAGAGAGAAAGAAATTTAGGATCACTGTCAAGCTAAAGGCAGTGAGCTGATGTCCCCTGCTCCCCAGGCGTGGACTGAAACCATCCCGCCATCCTCCCTCATAAAGCCATTTCATGCTTCCCAAGCGTCTGGCTGAGTATAGGAGAAATCACTGGGGAGAGAGGCGCAGTGACCAGAGTTAAAGGGTGTGTCTGGGACCCCTGGCATTCCAGCGCAGAAGATCTGTCACTCTTCACCAGCCACTCCCGGGGTCACCTAAGTCCCTCTCAACGCCACAGCTAATTCTGGACTGGGCATGGGCCGGGGAGCCTTTCTCCCTCCTAAACTGGTCTGACTGACCTGTCACCTTCTCGAGAGCAACTAATCAGGGGTTGGGGGGGGGGACAGGAAAGCTCTCCAAAAGCAAGGACCAACCCCCATTTCTCCCAGAGGAAGAGCCAAGTGCTGACGATGCCCACAGCCCCCCACAGGCAGCCAGCTTGCCCCCTGACTCCATTGCCCTCTGGTGCCCCTCCCGTTCCCGCTGCTCACCTACTGCTTCCTTACTGCTCCTCGGATGTGACAGGAGTATCCCCCTGCTGACAGCTATAACCACCAAGCCCTTAATACAATCCCCTTACTCCTGCCTGCTCTCCCCGCTTAGCACTGGTTACTTCTTAAATCCTACACCGCCCGCTGATTGAGTGTGGGATCAGCCTGACCCTTGGATGCCCCAGAGGGGAAGGCACAGTCCTCCGTCTTCACTGACACGCTCTCACCATCCAGAAGGGTCTCTGGCATACAGACAGCACTCTAGTATTCTTGATGGAAGGAAGGAATGAGTACAGTGTGGTTGGAAGAAAAAGACTCTAGTAACTACATCAGAATCTGTAATAGACTGAATTGTGTCTCCCCACCCAATTCATCTGTTAAAGACCTAACCCCTCCTGTGACTATTTGGCGACTAATTGGTCTTTAAAGAAGTGATTACAAGTAAACAAGGAAATGGGGAGGGGGTCCCCTCATCCAAGAGGACAGGTAGCCTTCCAAGGAGTGGAAGAGACACCAGGCGTTTACAGCGCAGAGAAAAGAAGGCAACCGTGTGCAAGGCAAGCACAGGGGTCTCAGGAGAAACCGAACCTGCCAACACCTTGTCCTTGGACTTCCAGACTCCAGAGCTGTAAGAAAATAAATGTCTGTGGTTTGAGCCACCCGTGGGGGCAGCTCTAGCAACCTAACGCAGAACGTTTACAAAAGTTATTAGCAGTAATTGAACAGCTTACCCTGTATCACATTCTAACAATGAAGTCTGGATGAACAACGCTGGACGAAATGAATCGGGCAAGGGGGTGAGCTGGAGGGACTGTCCCTAAAGCTGGGAAGAAAATGACAAGGGCCTAAGGACTCCGAGGCTCCAGGCTCCGGCCCGGGCTGATGCACAAGGGCTGAAAACTGGAGCGATTAGCATGACCCAGCGGGGAACTCTGAAAATAAACGGGTTTCACGCCTTCTTCCCAAGAAACGTATGTGTCAACGCATCCGAGTGGAACGGGGGCCTGTGTGCAGGATACTCATTTCGCAGAAAGCAGAAAATATCCTTTGCTGGCTTTGTAATTAATTTCAAGGTTGCTCCGATTCACAGAGAGACGACGCTCGACCGCAAACACCCATCGCTGTCCATTACAGGGGTCCGTTAATCGCTGCTAGGGACGCAGCCGAGCGCGACAGCTTCTGACCCCTGGTTCCCCGCCGGCCACCCTCCCGCTGCTGCACACTAAAATCTGTCTTCTTGTAAATGAGGGGGGAAAGTTTCCTTCCCCAGTTTAAACAACAGAACTCAACGGGACGTGATTTGGCAACAGTAACAGAACCCTGCGCCGGGTAAAGGCAAAGAGCTCAGCTCCCGTGGATGAGGGGAGAAAAAGCCGGCTCCCAAGGCACGCCCACCCCGTGGACTTCTGAAACCAAGGTGCTGGGATTCTCTGTGCCAGGCTCCAGCTTCTGCTCAGAAAGCAAATCACATCCCGACGCCCTAGAAATAGCTTGCTGGTGGGAAACCAGAAACTGATTCCTGCAAGGAGGGAAAAATGCAAACTAGAGAATTTTCAGACTGCAAGGTACACCGGTGGGGCCCTGTACCAAGGGCAGTAGCTACGCAAGCTGGAATTCTTAGCCAAAGCCCCTCTATGTAGACAGAATATGCCCGCCGCTTGGTCATCAAAATCCACAGAAAAGTAACCCTAAACTCTGATGCCCAGAGTTCTCCACAACTCGGGAATCTCCAGGGGAGAGGAAGTTCAGATTAAAACAGGTAATGCTAAAATCATTTCTCTTTAGCTTTGGAAAAGAGTCAAAAGGCCCAGCTTGGCAACAGAAAACAAGTTTTTTTTTTTTACACCGCAGAGACTTAATCTGGGTATTCCCCACCAGGCTTGGCTCCCGAAGTGCCAACTACATTGAATCCGTAAATACCTGGGTTAAAAAACTGAATACCCGGTTTTCTCCAATGCGCTCTAACTCCAATCCCCCAGCAACCCCTTCCTGCTCCATATTCCTTCCAGTTTGGCCCTGGTTTTAATTACCCAGAATGTCACTTGGTGACAATGGAGAGGAAGCCACAAGTGACGTCATCTGAAAGCAAAGAGATGGATGAATCCACAACAAAGTGGGCTGGTTAGGCAGGACTGCCCCTGGCCATCCATCACCATCAACGTGCTGAGAAGAGCAACTTCCCCACTGCCCAAGTGGACGGCCTGCACCCCATCCCGCTCTAGCCAGCCTCACCAAAAATCACAACCGTCCCTGTTCTTTCTGCTCCTATCCTGGAAGCCATCTCATCTCCACTCGTTGCCGGAGCCATTGACTCTTTCCTTTCTCCCCTCCTGGCAACCAGTCACCAACTTTCCTCCAGTAGCTTCCTTCCTTGCCATGTCTATGGCTCTGGCGAGCCTTCTAAGGGCTTCCCTGCCCTCTGTCAGGTCTCCCCCCTTCTCCAAACTGAGGCATTAGAGTCCTCCTTCTAAGGATGGTTAAGATCATCCTTTAAGATAAACCTGATTCCTTAATGAGAAATTTATTTATTTTCTTTTTTTTTAAAGATTTTATTTATTTATTTGACAGAGAGAGACACCGCGAGAGAGGAACACAGGTGGGGTAGTGTGAGAGGGAGAAGCAGGCTCCCTGCTGAGCTGGGAGCCCGATGTGGGGCTCGATCCCAGGACCCGGGAATCATGACCTGAGCTGAAGGCAGATGCTTAACAACTGAGCCACCCAGGTGCCCCCTTAATGAGAAATTTAAAAAATCCTTCTCGATCTGGCACCAGCCCCCTGACCTTCTCCTCTGCTTTTTTTTTCCCCCCTGAACATTTTATTCTGACTAGCTTCCATTCTATCAACTTTCACTGACCCAGCTGTTTTTTGGTCAAATATTTTCACATAAGAGTCACGGGGAGACTTACGGTCCTTAGGGTCTTGGTTGTTCTTTTTTTATTATTTCTTTCGCTAAGATGCCTGCCATAAAATAAACCATTACTAAGTATGTTCGTAACGGTTGTGCGGCCATCACCATCTTCCATCTCCAGAACACGGTTCATCTTGCAAACCTGAAGCTCTGTCAATCTCTTCAACAAATGGTGTTGGGAGAACTGGACAGCTACGTACAAAAGAAAATGAAACCGGACCACTTTCCTACACCGTACACAAAAATAAACTCAGGGGGCGCCTGGGTGGCTCAGTGGGTTAAAGCCTCTGCCCAGCGTCCTGGGATCGAGCCCCACATCGGGCTCTCTGCTCAGCGGGGAGCCTGCTTCCTCCTCTCTCTCTGTCCGCCTCTCTGCCTACTTGTGATCTCTGCCTGTCAAATAAATAAATAAAATCTTAAAAAAAAAAAAAAACTCAGAATGGATTAAGGATTTAAATGGGAGACCTAAAACCGTAAAGAGCCCCAGAAGAGAGCACAGGCAGTAATTTCTCTGACATCGGCCATAGCAACATTTTTCTAGATACATCTCCTGAGTTAACGGAAACAAAAGCAAAAATAAGCTCTTAGGACTACATCAAAATATAATCTGCTGAGCAAAGGAAACATTCAAGAAAACCAAAAGAGAACGTACTGCATGGGAGAACATATTTGCAAATGACAAATGATAAAGGGTTAGTATCCCAAATGTATAAAGAACTGATACAACTCAATGCCAGAAAAAAACAAATAATCCAATTAAAACATGGGTAGAAGACGTGAACAGACATTTCTCCAAAGAAGACAACCATATGGCCAGCAGATACATGAAAAGATGCTCAAGGTCACTCATCATCAGGGCAATGCAAATCAAAACCCAAATGAGATTTCACCACATCCCTGTCAGAACGGCTAAAATTAAAAAAATGCAAGAAACAACAAGTGTTGGTGAGGATGTGGAGAAAAAGGAACCTTTCTGCACTGTTGGTGGGATTGCAAACTGGTAGTAGCCACAATAGAAAGCAGTTTGGAGGGGCCTCAAAAAGTTAAAAATAGAGCTACCCTTTGATCCAGTAATTCCACTACTGAGTGTTTATCCAAAGAATGCAAAAACACTAATTCAAAAGGATATGTGCACCCCTATGTTACTGTAGTATTATTTACAATAGCCAAATTATGGAAGCAGCCCAAGTATCCCTCAACAGATGAACAGATAGGATAAAGAAGACATGGTGTATACATACACAATGGAATATTACTCAGCCATAAAAAAAAGAATGAAATCTTGCCATCTGCAAAGACATGGATGGATGCAGAGGGTATAATGCAAAGTGAAATGAATCAGTCAGTGAAAGACAAATACCTTATGACTCCATATGTGGAATTTAAGAAAAAAAAATGAATAAAGGATAAAAGAGATAAACCAAAAAAAACCAGACTTTACACTCTAGAGAACACACTGATCCTGGCCATTATTGTGAGTGGCTGTTAATGAGCTAGGTTACATTTTTTTTTTCATACTTTGCAACGTCTGACATGTATGTTACACTTCAAGCACATGTGAACTTGGACAGGTATGTTTCCAGGGTTCAATAGCTACAGGCGGCAAGTGGCCGGGGTGCTGGAGAGCACTGTCCAGGCTCGATGGCTCTGGCCAAATCACTTACCCTCTGAGCCCCAGGACACAGCGCCCTACCTTCCTGAGACAGAGCACTCAACAGAAAAGTCTGAATGAATGAACGTGTAAAGAAACACTCCACAGTCTCATCTCATCTATAAACTCTGTAGATTACCCACCCCACAAATTTGTAGTGAGGCTGAAATCACACCTTTTATTTTTTTTTATTTAAATTCAATTAGCCGACATATTATGCAACCGATAAATTACTGAACTACATCATTAGTTTCAGATATAGTTCAATAATTTATCATTTGCGTGTAACACCCAGCGCTCATTACATCACGTGTCCTCCTTAACGCCCATCCCCCAGTTGTCCCATCCCCTCACCAACCTCCCCTCCAGCAACCCTCAGTTTTGTTTCCTAGAGTTCAAAGTCTCTTCTGCTTTGTGTCCCTCTCTATTACCTCACATCGTTTAGGACAAAACCAAGGAAAGAGGCCCAGCACTAAGAAATCCTGGACAAAAAGAAAACCTAACCCCAATAAACCTCAGATTGCTCATCTGAGGGGGCAATAACAGCGGCCAAGGTACATCGCGCCAAGAGCTGGGTACACAATAACCATTCATTAGCTGTAGTTACAACTGAGCAAACACAGCGACAACACAGTGCGATAGGATATGATTGATCTCTGCAGATAGCGCTCATGGGGGAGAAAACGAAAGTCGGTAGTGCTCTGGGAGAGGGGGTGGTGTCATGGAAACCTGGAGGGCTGGGCTCCTCCAGGTGCAAAAGCTCTGCACAACGTGGGGAAGGGCAAAGGCCCAGCGGGGGGGGGCAGGGGGGTGCTCCAGGAAAGGGGAGTCAAAATAATAGTTGTGCATTAACCGAGCACAGGAACCCTTATGAGCCCTCCCATCTCTGGCCCCCGGGGCCTGCTGGTGACCCTTTCCCATGAGGTCCTCAACAGACATCTGCGGATGGCTTCCCCACGCCACGTGCGTGCCCAGCTTCCTTCCCCTTCTGCTCAAATCACACGCTGAATGTCAGGGCCAGCCCTAGTGCCTGTGTTCATCAGGAAGAGAAAGCCAGGTCTTTTTTCCACTCTGCTCTGATTTATACATGTACGTTTATGGTGTCAGTCTGGATAAAAGCGGAATTTGTGTTCCTGCAATGACACCATAAATCCTCCTGGCCTCCGTTCCACTCACTGGGAATATTGAACGCTCGCCTTCCACCGACAGCAGATAATGGCTCTTAGCAAGGGCAAGGAATTCACAAGCAGATAACAAGGGAACTTGGTGGGAGGTGTGTGCGTGTTCGCACGCATGTGTGCACAGGATGGGGACTGCGGGGAGAAGGCCTGGCTGAAACCCGAACCCCCCCAAGGGCTTGACTCTTGTTTCCTTCTTTAAATACAGCTCATTCTTTCCGTCGTTTTAATAAATCTCCCCCAGTGTGTTCGTTTGCAGAGGCTGCTATAGTATAACTGCTTAAATGCAACTGAAATTTGTTTTCTTACAGTCCTGGAGGCCGGAAGTCTGAGATGCAAGTGTCAGCAGGGTTGGTCCGCTCCGAGACCTGGCTCCTCACCCTACAGCTGGCTGCCTTCTACTTGCGTCTTCACATGTCTTCCCTCCGCGCCTGGCGCGTCCTCATCTCCTTGCATAAGGACGCCAGTCAGACTGGATGAGGACTCACCCTAATGACCTCGTTCAAAAGTAATTACCTCTTGGGGTGCCTGGGTGGCTCAGTGGCTCAAAGCCTCTGCCTTTCGCTCAGGTCATGATCTCAGGGTCCTGGGATCGAGCCCCACATTGGGCTCTCTGCTCAGCAAGGAGCCTGCTTCCCTCTCTCCCTCTGCCTGCCTCTCTGCCTACTTGTGATCTCTGTCTGTCCAATAAATAAATAAATCTTAAAAAAAAAAAAGTAATTACCTCTTTAAAGATCCAAATCCAAATATAGTCACAATCTGCCCTACTGGGGGTTAGGACTTCAACGTGTGAATTCTGTGGGGGAGACAACTTGGCCTGTAACCCCCACCAAGACGTCTCACAAATGGGAGTATTAAGAAAGGAAGCAAGCAAGGAGCCCAAAGGAGACTCACCAATACTCGCAAGGGGGAGGTAGTGTGAGCTGAGGAATCTCCGTTCCAGTCATCACAGCGCTTGGTTTCTTTTTATCTCTGTCACCTGTTTTCCCTGCTTGTGAGTTTCAAAATACTTACTATTCTAGGTTATTCACTTTTCTTTCTTTTTTTTTTTTTTTTTAAGATTTCATGTATTTAGGGACGCCTGGGTGGCTCAGTTGGTTAAGCGGCTGCCTTCGGCTCAGGTCATGATCCCAGCATCCTGGGATCGAGTCCCGCATCGGGCTCCTTGCTGGGCAGGGAACCTGCTTCTCCCTCTGCCTCTGCCTGCCTCTCTGTCTGCCTGTGCTCGCTCGCTCGCTCTCTCTCCCTCTGTCCCTGACAAATAAATAAATAAAATCTTAAAAAAAAAAAAAAGATTTCATGTATTTACCTGAGAGAAAGAGAGAATGAGAGAGTGATAGAGAGCATGAGAAGGGGGAGGTCCAAGGGAGAAGCAGACTCCCTACCGAGCAGGCAGCCTGATGCAGCACTCGATCCCAGGACTCCAGGATCATGACCTGAGCCAAAGGCAGTCATTTAACCAGCAGAGCCACCCAGGCACCCAGTTATTAAATTTACTACAAATGAGCATAGCTTTTAGGTCTTTGGACATCTACTTCCTGCTTCTCTTTGGAAAAGGAGGCCGCCATCTTTTTATTTGCATGTGTTGTGGTGGATTTTCTTCCTTTTCTTCTCCTTCCTTTTTTGGCTGCTTTTAGTGATACATGAAGTCAGGAAGTTTAGGAAACGTCAGATAGATATGCTTTCTACTCTCTACCATTTGTCCATTTAAGGTTCAGCAAAAAAAAAAAAAAGTAATCAGAGACAGAAAGGGGCAGCAAAAGTAGAACCAAAAAGATTTCCTAAAGAAGATCCATGTCAGAAATCTGCCAGAATTTCAATCTTTGACCATTTAAAACAAACAAACAAACAAACAAACAAACAAAACCAGTTCTTTGTAGCAAATAGTCACGACCTGAATACTCAGGTAGAGAGCCATGATTACTTGCTTAGCTTACAGGAATGGGAGGAACTCGAGATGGTTCTAGGAAGAAACAGAACTGGTTT
This sequence comes from Lutra lutra, assembly GCF_902655055.1. Lineage (NCBI taxonomy): Eukaryota > Metazoa > Chordata > Mammalia > Carnivora > Mustelidae > Lutra > Lutra lutra. Next base: position 12,973,913 of record NC_062278.1, read on the forward strand.
TTGGCTCCATCTTCCTTAAAGAGGTCTTTAAGCCTCTTATAGTGACTGCAAGTTATCAACTGGGAAGGTCACACCCATGCCCAACGGGGCTGTACTTTCTGTTGCTATTGTTGAATTTCCTTAAATGTCAGTGTGTTTCAGAAAGAGTTCACTTAAAACCTTTCTCTTATTTTCTCTAAAACCCCTCATTTGTGAAAGTGCACATTTTTCTTAGCCAATCCCTCTGAAAATGTGACCATTTAAGAAAGGATTGGGAGTTCCATTTTGTTTCCATTAACGAGAGGGGCTTAACTATATTTAGCAGAGGTTTTGGGGACTTGCCTGGGGTGACACAGTGTGGCAATTCCCCGACTGGCACAATCATTCTGATTCTACACAGGACATCAATGTTCAGAATCCTTGTAAGATGTAGACATTTTATTCATCATTTAGTCAAGTGCCTGCTATAAAAGGTTATTTTTTTGGCAAGAATAAGTTAATCTGTTCGGCCAAGAATGAAAATTATTTTCAATTTAACACTATTTTCAGTACCTCCCAAGCATTTTTTTCCTATTCCAATGGCAAAAAAAAGTAACTAATGAAGCAATATTAAATATACACGTACAGCAACATGAATATTTATATAGTCAAGTCCAAAAAGAGAATCATTTCAAGAGAGCAATCATTGACTTCAAAAGGATGTTTCCCACTTAAAAGTCTGTGATCACTAACTCTAAAAATACATTTTAAATTCCGAGGTGCCTTTTTAAAATTTTTCCCTGACGCGTTCCTAGGACTGGGGTTATGATTCTCGGTTTGTGATATCCTGTGCTTGGGTCCCTACTGCGAATTTGGGTCAAGTGCCAGTTATCTACTTCTTCCATCAAAATTAATCGAGCTTTGTTATGTCAAAACCAGGCTGGGAAGATGTTAATAGTGTCTTTTATAGGAGATAAGACAGACTGGCTGGAAAGCTCGCCTCTCCCCCTCCATCAAAAATACAAAACAAGCAGTCAAAAAGCTAGACATTTTGATCTGCTACCATAGCTTTGTAGAGTAGATCAGTAGTGATAATCTCATTATATTGAACACATTTTTCTCATTACATCAAGAAAAGATTAACTAATAGCGGAATAGTATTAAAAATTCATGTTGTAATTAGACCTGGGTCTCCACGGTCCAGATCAATCAAACGATCAAGGCAGACAATTGTCTGAAACTTAAGCTACAGAAATAATCAAGCGACTGGGGATCCATTTAGTGATCCAAATTCCATAGTTTAGTTACCTATAAGCATAAAATTAATGAGTTATTTGGACAACTGCCATTTCTCTGTCAACTGCTTAGTGGGAAAACAAATAAAAAGGCACATGTATGGGCCACCATCCCCAAGCCACATAAATCTCAGCTGGGGACTAGTCCCACTTAGCAAGCACTCGACAAGCAAGACTCTGCAAGACCCAGTACGTACATTGTCCCTTGAAACTCCCACAGCCTTATGGAGAAGATCCTCTCATTCTCCCTTTTTTCAGAAGGGCAAGCTGTTGGTTTACGCAGATTCAGAAATGGACATCTCCCTGCTGGGCCGTGATACAGCCTGGATTTGACTCCCAACCCACAGCAAAGCTGCTTCTCGTCATGTGGATGGGACCATGGGATCGGGGTCGGGGACCAAGCTGAGCTACCCAGGCTGATTAATGTAAATGGCTCCACCAAGAAAAACAAAAACGTATCCTCCTATCAACATGAATCACTATAAAAGCATAATTCCCAAATCTCTACATACTTCCACTGCCTCGTGAGACCTGCTTGGCATCAAGGGCATAGTTCAATCACCCCGATCATCAGAACTTGGTGAACAGAGGAAGAAACAGCCTGGGTGGGAGAGTGTAAACAGAGAAGAGTGAGTTACAAGTTTAAGCATTAGTTAAACACAGATGTGACTGATGTTAGATCCTTATCTCTGAGCTCTCAAAAGCTCTCCCTGGGAGGTCCTACTGGTCCCCCTTGACCAGGAGAGCAGGCCTGACCCCTGCCTACCTCCCCAGACCGGGCTGGTCACTCTTGCCAGCAAGCCTGATGCCCCCCATGGGGCAGAACAGCTGGGACCCCACCCACAGCAGACCCAGGATGGCTCTCCCAGGGACAGGAGGGAAACAGTGTGGACAGAACGGTCACCCCCTTCTCACCTCCATCTTCTCTAAAGAAACATCTCCCTGATGTGGCAAACTTCAGCACCTCACCCAAGTCCAACAGGCTCCAGGCTCACAAGAGACCTGCTGCTGGGTACTTAAGGACTGAGTTGCATCCCATCACCCCCACCCCCGCCTGCCAAAATTTCATGTTGAAGTCCCAACCCCCCAGTACCTCAGAATGTGGCCTTCTTTGGAGATAGAGTTGTTGCAGATGAAATCAGGTAAAATGAGGTCATGGGGGCAGGGGCAATCCAATATGGCTGGTGTCCTTAAAGGGGGGAAATGGAGACACAGAGACACACAGGCAGGGAGAAGATGGAGGTCACAGGGATGTTGCCACAAATCAAGGAGCTACTGGAAGCTGGGAGAGATGCACCTTGATCACAGACTTCTGACCTCCAGGGCTGCGTGAGAAGACGTCTCTGTTGTTCTAGGCCACCAGGGCTGTGGTCCTTAGTTAATGGCAGCCCCAGGACACAAACACAGGACTCTGAGGTTACCTGGATCCCCTCCATTCTGACACCCAGGAAATTCTTCCCAGCCGCTCTGCATCCAATCCATCAGAAAGTTAAACATAAACACAATCAACTGGCAGCTGACTTTGGATAAAGGCTGATTTCCACAGTACTGATTAACTTAGGTGTCACGCAGGCCTCAACAGAGGGATGTTGTCCAGAGGAAACCTCTGGACCATACCAAGCCTTAGAAATGCAGCCAGAACTTCCACAGGAAGACAGACCTCTGTTCTGCAGAGAGGCCCAAGGACCACCCTGTGGGAAGCCTCAGGCCAGGCACCGATGAGACCGTTTCCTTTCTCTGCCTCAAACCTGGTTCTACCTCAATAATAGGACAAATTGGCAAGGAAGCAAAGGGCCGCTCACTTAATGTCTACAACACACAGGGAACAGCGGAGGGGACATGGGCAGGTGAGACAGAGACAATGCGGCAGGCTGGGCACAGCGGGGCCGGCCCTTGGAAGAGGGGGCATCTCGGTGGTCTTTAAGGGCAGGCGGGACCCCAAGAGGGACACTCAGAGGACAGAGAACCTTTGCCAGGACCAACACGAGTGGGGGTGGACCAGAAACGAGAACACTGACCAAGGACTGAACAGAGAGCCCTGAGCGCAGGCACCGGAAGGGGGAATTCACTGTGTAGTAAGGGAACCAACCAGTCCAGGGTTTGGGGTTTTTTTTTTTAAAGCAGGCTATAGCATGATTAGAGTCATTTCAAAGTGGCTAAGATGGATTATGGCCACGAGCAACGGGAGATGCAGGGGATTAACAGGGACTCAACCTGAACGTGGCCCAGGGACGGGTCAGCAGGAGGTGACATCGAACAGCAACGTGGACCTAGAGCTCACGGGAGCCGCGAAGGACCCGAGAGGGGCTGAGGAGGACAGAGGACAGAGAGCCGGTGCTAAGGCCGGACAGGCGCAGCAGGGGAGCACGGAGAGATCCGGAGGCACTGGGCTTGGTGGCTGCAGCGAATTAGGTTTGCAATGTACCAGGGGTCGAATTAGGTCCCTGCAAAAAGACACGTGAACGTCGAAAGTCTCTGTCCTTCCCAACGGGACCTGATTTGGAACCGGGCTCATTGCTGGTGTCATTAGTTCCAGCAAGGTGAGGGCAGACGGGAAGGGTCCCTGATCCAACGAGGCCAGCGTTCTTAAACGAAGAGACACGAGGAGAGGGCCTTGGGAAGGTGGAGGGAGCCTGAGTGAGGCTGTTGCAAGCAAAGGGACACCCATGGACTACTGGCAAATCACCAGAAGCTGGGACAGGGGCGAGGAACGGTCCCCCACAGGTTTCGGGGAAGTGGGGCCCATTCGGACCTCTAGCCTCCAGAGCTGGGAGACCAGGAATTTCTATTGTTCTAAGCCACCTGGTTCGTGGTGCTGTGTTACAGGGAGGCCAGGAAAGCAACACAGACGGTGAGAACAGAAGATCTAAGTAAGGTTGGCTCACCAGGAAATCGCTGTCAGCCTTAAAATCACTTCCCCCATAGCATCAGTGCGGGAAAAGCTTCTCGGCTCATGCTCCTGTACCTATAGAGAGCAGGGGGAGGGGCATGATAACTTCAGAGCGATTTAGCATCATTAAAGCTGTCTCCGCTATAGCATACATTATAAATGTGCGCAACACGAAGCCATAAAGGAGAGTCAGTTCACAAATGGTGTCCCCATGGGACCCCTGACCAACTAACAAGCCACAGTGGCTGAACGCTGCGTGGATATGAAAGGATCTGCTTTCAAACCAGCCTCTTTCAGGAGCGGCCAATGCTACCCGTGCTCTCCGCTCTTCACTGCTGCACACCAAGCTAGTCTCACAATCACCCTCTCTTCTCACTTCTGGAAACCTCCATCCCACCCCACAGCAAAGTCCGATGCTCGACTTCTCCATGAGGGTGACTAACACAGGCCTCCAGAGTCCCGAAGAAAAGAGAGCTCACAAAACTCATGTTCAACACACCTGCCTTTGCCCTAATAACACCAAGTACTGTAATAACCACAAAACATAAAATGAGTGTGCCCAGTGGGGATTCACCGCGGTCAGGCAGGTAAACAATAAGGCTAAGAAATACTGCCCTGTGTTGCTCACCTCTTTGCCTTTCCATGGAAGCAACACTGGTCCCCCATGTCTCTCTCTACCCAAGTGCACTGTCACTCTGGGATGAGCCCCAAGCACCCCTAGCAAGTTCAGTGTCTCAGAAAGCTGGAAGATGGGGAACGGAGGCGATGATGCCCCATGGAAGGTGCGAGAAGCACTGTCCACCCAACACCCAGGGAACCCCAACCCCTGGGGCAGTGCACCTTTTGGTCCCAACCACTCCACCTCCTTCACTGTCCCCTTGACTTTGCCTGTCTCTTGCTCTTTGTTTGGAGGGTTCCAAGGCAATTTGGGGCTAGTGAATGAATAAGACAGGGTAAGGAGAGAAAGCCTAGCCCGCGGTTATGGACTGAATTGTGTCTCCCCCAAACACACTGAAGTCCTAACCTCCCACACCTGTGGATACGTGACCTCATTTGGAACGAGGGTCTGTGCAGATGGCGAAGTTCAGAGGAGAGGAGGTCATTAGGGTGGGCCCTAACCTAGTATGACTGTGTCCTTATAAAAAGGGGACATTTGGACACAGACAGGAACACACACAGAGGGAATATGCAGAGAAAATGCCTTCTATGAGCCAAGAGATACCTGAGACTATCAGAGGCCAGAGAAAGACCTAGAACAGATTCTCCCTCACAGCCCTCAGAGGGAACAGAACCTGTGGCAGCTTGATTTTGACTTCCAGCCTTCAGAACCAAATACATTGGTTTGTTTGAGACACACACACACAGAGAGAGAGAGAGAGGGAGAGAATTCCAAGCATCAGAGGATGCTTCATGCCCAGTTTGGAGCCACTGAGCACGGTGCCTCCTGATTGCCCTCTCCGTCTTCCCTGATGCTTCTGCCCAGTCTTAGCAGTGACTCGTGTCCTCCATCTGCCCCAGCCCCCCTCGTGTCATGTGTGTTCCTGTGAGATCTACCTCCATGCGGTCTGTCTCCCTCCCTCTGCCCCTCCCCTGTGCTCTCTCTCGCTCTCTGAGAGAAAAAAAAAGAAAAAAAGAAAGAAATTCCTTTAGAAATTTAAAACACTTTAGTCTTCTGAAGGCTACAGAAAGTAAATATATCAGGAAAATAGAAATACTGTTGGCACTGAGTTCACAAACTTTTCAGGGGGTTGGTTAGCTGGTTGGTTGGTTGGTTGGTTGGTTGATTGACTGATTGAACTATTCCCACATGGAATCGGACAGCACATGGCATCACTCAACAAAAACAAACCCGGAGTTCAATCAGCAATATTAACTTCCTTACTGAGGGAGGAGATTGTTTCCAGGCATTATCCTACGTGGATCCAACACCTCTGACTAGAGTGAAGCAGCCCAGTGTAATTCCTTAGGCTGGCCCTGGTGCTCAGGACCCCCAGCAAATAGGGGTAGATAATCACTGTGTTTGTTTGCTGGGGCCACTGTGACAAAATGTTGCAGATTGGGGACTTAAACAACAGCACTTATGTTCTCACAGCCATGGAGGCTGGAAGTCCAAGAGCGAGGTGTCGGCAGGGCTGGCTTCTTCTGAGGTCGCTCTCCTTGTCTTGGGGATGGCCGCCCTCTCCCTGTGTCCTCACATGGTCTTCCCTCTGTGTGTGTGTCTGTGTCCTAATCTCATCTTCTTAGATCAACACCAGTCAAATTGACCTTATTTTACCATAATCACCTCTTTCAAGGCCCCATCTCAAATATATTCACATTCTGAGTAACTAGGGGTGAGGACTCCAATGTAGGAATTTGGGGGGACCCCACTCAGCCTCAACAAACACCTACACAGACGCGAGACGTGAGCCTCCACATGAGGATTCTCAGGCCAACGGCAGCCTGACAAGCCCCACAAAACACCAGGTACCAGCTCACGAGCCCTTCCGGACACAGAAGCCACGCTGAGCCGCCATATTTAAAAGGCTGCTTCTGCCCAGGCACCAGTGAGGCATGGCCCACCCAGCTGTCCGTGATAAATCAGAAGTCACTTTCCTAACGCTGAAATTTTCCTCGGTCACACCAAGATGGATGAGCCTCTCAGATTACACACAGAGAAACCCAAAACCATCATGATCCTTTCCAGGGAGGGGGAAAAAAAAAAAAAACACCGCTTTTCAAAGACCCTTGCTTTTGACTCTCTCCACTTGCAAGCAACAGTCACCGACCCTTTATTAAACTGTCACACTATTTACCCATCCAAGGAAGGAACTGTGCAGAGGGGACTGATGAACGATCAGCACACTGGGGGGATTTTTCTCTTGGGGCTCCCAGGCCCCAGCCGAGCAGCTGCTGTAGCTCTCAACACACAGGAAGTCTCAGCCCCGGGCCCCTCCATCAGGTTGAATGATGACTCCGGAGACAGATGGGGTCACAGGGCTTGAGGCTCCAGCGAAGGGCATTTCCCCCAAGATCTTAACTGTTACATTTGCTGGAGTATGTCTTATGTCTCCTGGGCAGTGAGTGACTCAAACAGACCTGAATTTGTTTCTCATCTTGCTTATCTTTCTCTTCTCCGGCAAAGCAATGAAGTGGGCTTCTCCAGACGGGCACCAGGACTGAGTCTGCAGTTTTACTTAAGATCTTCTAAAACCCCCGAGGACACTTACTCTGTCACTCTTTAAGGAAAAATCCTCACGATAAGGCTGTAAGTTCTGTTTGGGGTTCACAGCTCGACTCCCACTCTGGGATCTAGCGTTCTTTGAGGGCAGATCTGATTCTTGTGCCTTTCACAAAAACACCCAAACAGGGGCTCCTGGGTGGCTCAGTGGGTTAAGCCTCTGCCTTTAGCTCAGGTCATGATCTCAGGGTCCTGGGATCAAGCCCTGCCTCGGGCTCTCTGCTCAACAGGGAGTGTGCTTCCCCCTCTCTCTCTGCCTGCCTCTCTGCCTACTTGTGATCTCTGTCAAATGAATAAAATCTTTAAAAAAAAATTTAAAAACACCTAAACACAAAACCACAAACACGGAGGGGGCCATTTGGGACAGAAACCCAGGCTTGCTTGGCTTGCCATCCTATATGCTCTGATGTATATATAAAATTTTCCCCCTGAAATGCTCTGATCACCAAATCAGGCATGATGGAGCCACAGCCACTTAGAGGAAGCTCTTTTTTCCAAATGGTCTACCCAGAGGGGATGCCTTTCTAAACGGTCTGCCTAGTCATACCTTTTTCTAATTCACACAAAAGCCCATACTGGTTCCCAGCAGCTCTGCATAAAGAAGGCAATCAATAAATGTTTTAATGAAAAGACACATGATCATCTCCAATGACCAAGTAAAGATAACGCTTTTTTTAAAAAAAGATTTTATTTATTTGTTTATTTACTTATTTATTTGAGAGAGAGCACACGAGAAAGCTCGAGTAGGCTGAGTGCAGAAGGAGAGGGAGAGGAAGGATCTTAAGCAGGCTCCATACCTAGCACAGAGCCCCACATGGGGCTCGATCTCCCGACTCCCAGATCAGGACCTGAGCCCAAATCAAGAGTTGGTTGCTCAACCGACTGAGCCCCCCAGGTGCCCCAAGATAATGCTTTTTTCATTTTCTTAAAGATGTATTTATTTATTTGAGAGTGAGCATGCGTGCAAGTGGAGGGAGGGGCAGAGGGAGAGGGAAATAGAGAATCTCAAGCAGATTCCCCCACTAAGTGCAGAGCCTGACGTGGGGCTCGATCCTAGGACCCTGAGATCATGATCTGAGCCAAAAACCAACAGTGGCGTGCTCAAACAACTCAGTCACTGGGTGTCCCGAGATAACGCTTTAAAAAAAAAAAAAAAAAAACAAAAAAAAAAAACGGTTACAACTGGAAAACTTCTCCAGCAGTGACCATTCTGACCTCACAGTACATCTAGCAAATGGCTTTAGATTAGGAAATCTATCTTAAAAAGGACGTTCTGTAAGTGGGAAGGGTTTTCCATGGGTGTAGAGGGAATGATTTCAAAAAGCAAGAAGTCATCAGCTTTTTTCTGTTTTCCTCTCCCTTCCCCTAAGCCTTACATGACCTTCTCTTCCACAACAAAGAGATCTCAGACATGCTTTCTTGAAAATCTGACATTTAATACTTAAACTCCAAAATTAGCCCTAATTCAAGAAGTATTCCTGTCCCAAAGGCAGCAGGAAACAATCGATAGTCTATTCGCACATCCTGGGACCAAACTGGCAGCCAAATGTGGCTGAAAAGGTACATGCATAAAGGAGCCTTTGGGTTGGGGGAAGTTTGGGAGACACTGTAAGAGCCGGAAACACAGAAATTTCGGCAATAACAGTCCAAGACAAAATCCTCATCCCAGTCCTGGAATCTAAAGAGGTCTTAGATCACAGCAGAAATAACAGGGACTTCTAGCAGACAGCCAGTGGGCAAACGTAACACGGTATCTTCAAAACCACAAATGTAGAAGAAATCATAACCCCTAAAGACTGTAACATGTTTTGTTGAGTGTTGAGTACAGAGTTGGCTACCAAACCAAAACATCGGGAATTAAGTTGTCCAATAAATTTTTCCACACCATACCGATCTGATAACTCGGTGGGGATCTACCATTAGATTTCCTTTTTCTTTCATCGTTAAAATAACCTCCTACTGTTAAAGGCGGCTCCGTCCCGAGAAGGTGACCAGAAAGTAAGGCCAGTAAAGATTCAACGATCATATCTTCCTAGCACTCTGTCACCAATTTAAGAAAGGTAAGGGATCCAGTAATACTCACAAAGTGCTGGAAGTAAAAACCAATCAGCAGAGAAGCCATCAATAGTACCAAGCTGTGAGGCAGAGAGGAGGATGGCCAAAGGAATATTCCCAAGGAGCCATAGAAGCTGCTGGAAGCTCCAGGCAGAAGAGAGAGGAGGGAATTGGGATCCTAGGAATGCAGGCATCTAGGCCCCCTGGGGTGCTGAGAGGCCCGTCAGGTCCTCAGGGAGGTGTTGACTGCAGCCCTGAGAGGCACAGCCCTAATCTTCCTCACTTCCCTTCACACCTAAAATAAAACTCCGTCACCCAGTGCTGTGAACTGTGTAAGCCTGACAATTCATAGACCTGGGGCAAATAATGCATTATATATTAATAAAAATAATTAATTTTTAAAAATGAGTCTCTTGTAGACACCATTAAAAAAAACCTCCATCACCCATGATAAACTCAGTGAGCATCTATTTGTCACCATCTGAAAAAGCCTCATTCACACCTACCTTAAGGTTAAATACAAAAGTGAAAGTCTAACAGAAGAGAATAACCAACTGCCACTTGTTCACTGACTTAATATTGAATATATATATATATATTTTTAAGATTTTATTTATTTGACAGATAGAGATCACAAGTAGGCAGAGAGGCAGAGAGAAAGGGGGAAGCAGGCTCCCTGCTGGAGCAGAGAGCCCGATGTGGGGCTCGATCCCAGGACCTGAGATCATGACCTGAGCCGAAGGCAGAGGCTTAACCCACTGAGCTACCCAGGTGCCCCGATATTGAATATATTTTCAGAATAAATATGTGCTTTATACAGACGTACATATATAAAATATATTTGTGTACACTGCATATTATATATGTACATCACATACATGTATGTGTATGTGCATTATCTATATGTATATACGTATATAAATGTTTTTATGCTCAGGTATATATAAATATATATAAAATATCAAATCCCCATTGAATACCTATAAGTTATTAACTTTTTAAAAAGATTTTATTTATTTATTTAGTCAGAGAGAGAGAGGGAGAGCTCACGCACAAGCAGGCAGAGTGGCAGGCAGAGGCAGAGAGAGAACCAGGCTCCCCACTGAGCAAGGATCCCAATTGGGACTCAATCCCAGGACCCTGGGATCATGACCTGAGCCAAGGGCAGTGGCTTAACTGACTGAGCCACCCAGGCGTCCAGAGTTATTAACATTTTATAGACACAGAAGTTAAAGTCTGGAGGCTTTGAATACCTTGCCCAAGATCACACAGCTAAGTAGCAGAAAGGTGATAGGGACCCAAGATAGGCATTCCCCTAAAACCTGTGCTTTAGCACATGATACCATTAGATTCCACTGCAACCAGGTAAAAAATAGAGTCAAAAATTCCCACCCAACAACACAAAGAGTTTTCTGCACATAACAATGAAACACTGGCAAGAGTCTTAATACTATTTAGCAATAAGAAATTTATAAAGCCAAACTAGTAACAAACACTCTAGTTTACTTAAGCTTAAAAAATAAGAGAAAACCGGGGTGGGGGGAATAACTGGTTGGACTAGATAAAATTAAAATTTCTATCTGCCCTCCCTCAAAAAAGAAGGAGACACAAAATGAGTCAAAAGACAAATGACCAATTAGGAGAAAATATTTGCAAAGAATCAAAAGTAAACAACTAATATCCTTAACATGTAAAAAGTTTGCAGAAATCAATAAGACAAATAGAAACACAGGGGGTGGGATATTAGCAATAATGAGTAGATGAAGAAATACAAATTTTCAATCAAGTACACAAATTATGCTTATCCCTAGTAATTACCAAAATGCACTTTTTTAAAAGTCACTTCCATAGATTGTGTCACTTGATATAATCTTTCCAAAGTGCAATTTGGCAATATGCCAAAAGCCTTCTAAGTATTTATCCTAAGGAATGGCTTCCTGATGTACATACAAGGATAGTAACACAGTATCATTTATGTAGGGAAATGCTAAAAATAACCTCAATGGACAACAGCTGGGAACAAGCTTGTAAAATTACAGTAACTCTAAATAATGGAATGCTGATTATCACCAAAAATCAAATTTTAAAAGAATAGTTAACAACATGGGAAAATATTCTCATATTAAGGTGGGGGAAGAGTAATAAGAACGCTGGAATCTCAATTTTGTAGCAAATGGGTTCAAAGGGGGAAAAATCAACTATGTGTACATGTATCTGTATACATAGCTCTGCTTATGTGTATGCAACCCAAACACCTAAAAATGTTCACAGTGATTACTGCTGGGTTGTGTGATGATGACTGATTTTTATTTCCCTCTTTGTGTTTCTGTTTATTTCTCACAAGGAACCACAGATAAAAACTCATGTTTAATTACTCAAAAAAAAAAAAAAGACCATTGTTGGGGCGCCTGGGTGGCTCAGTAGTTTAAGCCTCTGCCTTCAGCTCAGGTCATGATCTCGGAGTCCTGGGATCGAGCCCCACATCGGGCTCTCTGCTCAGCAGGGAGCCTGCTTCTCACTCTTTCTCTGCCTGCCTCTCTGCCTACTTGTGATCTGCTCTGTGTCAAAGAAATAAATAAAATCTTTAAAAAAAAAAAAAGACCATTGTTCTAAGGCATTTGAAAAAAAATGGAAGTAGACAATGAAGTGTGATTAGGGTAGTGTGGTGGCAAGGGGCTGAGTTAATGATGAAGAAGATGTAAGCAGCTATGCAAGAAAAAGGGCATGGCGATGAGGAAATATTAGCCCAGGGCCTAAATGATTAATAACCTCAAATATTCTGGAATGTACCTGTGACTGACCTGGTTTAAAGAATTTTAAAACACTTAAATACCTGGTCAAAAGTGGTTTTACTTATTCATTTTTAAATATTTTGTTTGTTTATTGAGAGGGTAATTGTGTGTGTGAGCGCGCACACAAGCTGTGGGAGGAGCTGGGGGAGGAGCTAGTAGAGGGGGAGGGGCAAGCAAGAAAGGGAGGGGCGAGCGCGAGGGGAGGGGGGAGCGCGAGGGGGAGGGGCGAGCGAGGGGGGAGGGGCGAGCGAGAGGGGGTGGAGCGAGCGAGAGGGGAGGGAGAGAGGCTCTCGAGCCCCCTCTGCACTGAGCATGGAAGCCCAGCTCTGGGCTCTATCTCACATGCCTGAGATCCTAACCCCCTCTGAACGAGGAGTCAGATGCATAAGCCACTGTGTGCCACCCAGGTGCCCCCAAAAATGCTTTTAAAAATTATTTTTGAAATATTTACAGTTGGTCATCTGAAAAAATTGGTTTCTAGTATATGATTTGTATTTATTTTTAAATTTATTTAAATTTATTTATATGCCCCTTGCAAATCTAAAGACAGTTTTCTAAGTCTGGTGATTGGAAAGAAACTGTTAGTCCACACACTCTCGGATACTTGAATGTAAAGGCCTCTATGACAAAAAAGAAAGAAAAAAAGCTCATTCTTGATCTAGGAAAAGGGCATCTAGAGTCATGAATCAGGTGAGAGTACAATAGTCATAGAGCCGTTCCCTCCAGAGGGAAATTCACGTTTCAAACATTACACCAAATTGGGCTTGAAATTGCAACTACGGCTCACAAATGTTAGTTTTTAATAGAATGAAATGTCATCCTGTGGGAATGACACTTTAGAAACCTGGAGAAGTGTTTTCAAAACAAGTTTTTTTTGTTTTGTTTTGTTTTGTTTTTTGGTATTCCTAAATACAAATGTTCAACTGAGAACTGAGTCAGAAACCACTTTCTCTAATTAAATTTTCACCCCGGAATAAAGACTACACTTAGAAAGCAAGGCTTCTAATCGGGGCAGCAGTAATTCCAACTGAAAACCAGATTACATCAGTGAGAACACTACCTTTATTCACTTGGTTTCACTAACGTGAGGCTCAGATAAAATTCTAGAACATTCTGCTCCCAGACCCCACAGCCAGCCTGCCCTGACGCCTCTGGTCACCTGGGCACTTCCTCATTCCATTTGCCTCGGATACCCCTTCTCAGCCCAGACAGAGCTTGGAAAAAGCTGGTCAAGGTCCAGCTGGTCTGCATAATAAGGACGGTGAAAGCCCTGGGTGTTTTCCTTTGTTTTTAATAAATAACCTGTGTTCACTCTTGCAGGAGGGCAGTTTTAGGAGAAGACTGTAAGGGACTGTTTGGTGAGCTACAGAAGACATGGACTTAAACGCAACTTCACCATTTGATCCAAACTCCTCTCTCCCCTCGTGGAGATTTTCCTCCCTCCAGCACAAATGAAAGGTACCAAAACTAAGACTAGAATGCCGGGGTGGCTCAGTTGATTAAGCAACTGCCTTCGGTTCAGGTCATGATCCTGGAGTCCCCAGATCGAGTCCCTCATCGGGCTCCCTGCTCAGCGAGGAGTCTGCTTCTGCCTCTGACCCTAGCCCCTCTCATGCTCTCACTCTGTCTCTCTCTCTCATTCTCTCTCTCTCAAATAATTAAATAAAATCTTAAAAAGAAAATCTGCTAAAAAATTATGCATTTATATTTAGCATAGTATGATGTGCTTTCTATTTAATATAGAATGTGTGATACACACACGTTGGCGTACCTGTATAGACATTTATGTGTGCACGGCATACACACATATGCACCCACACACGTGCATGCAAGGTTCAAGGTCCTCATGTCCTAGTGAACTTATAAAAGGTGGCAGACCACGATTGCTGCCCATGCTCGGAGACTTGGAGGGAACGGTGAACCCGGCACAGTAAAGCGAACAGGTGGGAAGGGGACCCTTCACTACCCGGGACCACACATGGAGATTGTCATCCTCAATAAGCAGCACCCCGCCCCCCCCCCAAGCCATGCCCAGGACTTTGGGCTTTGGTTCATTCATTGCTGACTCATGACCCAATTAGCTGCTCACTAAAACTTTTATTCGAAAACCCTTGGTATGATTCCAAACACTCTGATGAACCGTTCTCTTGAGCAAATCTGGTTTTGCCGTGATCTGACGGGTTTCCCAAAATGCGGGATTTTCATTGCTAAACTTGAGAGAGCCCTGGGCACCACGGGACGGCGGGTCACTCTGCAAAGTTAATACAAAAGTACCTACCACAAAGGGCCCCTGTAAGGGAGAAATTATATCACGCAGCAAAGCCTCCAGGACACAGCCTAGCAGACCGTAGGAGAGCCGTAAATGCTCGTAATTATTATTACATCCGCGTGGGGAAAGCAAAGGGCGGGCACTTTCTTTCCTGTAGGGTTTTGGTGCTTTGGGAGCTCCTGAAATCCCTGTGTTGCTGTAGGTAAACATAAGATTCGCTGGGAGTGTAATTTCATCCTCCACAGAAACAGCGAGACTCCCCGAGGGCAGGTGCTCCCTCTGTCCCCCAGCACCCCACTCCGTGCTCCATGGGTGCCCATCACTGCTGTCCGTCTCCCGTGTTATATTCACAGAGCTCCGGCAAAGGGCACAAAGTGACCGAGAGGAGTGTCATGGAACAAGAGTAGCTAAACAGAGGCCGAAAGCAAGCCAGACCCCTCACCGAAAAGCCATAGGGTGGGAAGTAAGACAATGAGATAAAAATGTAAGAAGTAACGCAAATAGGGAGACAAAAAAGCATCCAACGGCTCAGAGAACAGGCGAGAGGAGCAAGAAGGATTGCCAAGTGTTTTGGCAGGCATTTGGCTACAGAGGCCGATAAACTTATTAAAAAATTATAGTCAAAGAGACAGATCCAAACCTCCATATATCTCCATGGGAAACATCCAAAAACATGTATGTTTGCAAATAGCAACTTCGCCCATCTGTTGCAGCGTTGGTACATTTTCCCAGGAAAGAGCTGAGGGTCCATTAACAGTCCCGTGACATTGCAAAATATTTGTTTGCTTCTGGCTGGTCACCTGTCGCTCCGATGTCCGATGTACATCACTGCCGAAGGCGCAGCTGAACGTTCTGGGGCTGGGGTCTTTCCCCAGGAACGCCACCTGGACAGCCGGTCCCCTCTACACACCCTCACACAGGCAGACCCTCGAGCTGCCAGGAGCGGAGACACGGTGCCGGCAGCCAGTCCCTGCTAAGGTGGGCACTGTCATCGGGACCCTGCCCTCCTGTCCTGGGAGACATCAAAGCATTCTCTGATGCACTAAAAAAAATATTGACTGAGGACCTTCTCTGTTCCAGGTTCTAAACACCAGGGAGCGAGCAGTGAGCCCGTCCTCATGGGGCTGACAGTCCAGGGCGGAGACAAACAGTAAACACATCCACACATAAGTACATACCATGGGGTCAGGCAGTGTTATGGGCTGAATTTCAACACCCCCTCCCAAATTCATATGTTTAAGCCTTGTCTAATCCATTCTAGCTACTATAAGAAAATGCCATTGGCTGGTTGGCTTCTAAACAACAGAAATTTATTTCTCACAGGTTTGGGGGCTGGAAGCCCAAGATCAAGGCGCTGGCATATTTGGGGTCTGGTGCGGTGTCTGGTGCTGTGTTTACTTGCTGTGTTCTTGTGGGGGTCAAGGGAGCTTTCAGGGGTCTCTTTGTACAAAACCACCAGTCTCATTCGTGGGTGCTCCGTCCTCCCGCCTGGTCACCTCCCCAAGGCCTCACCCCCAAATATGATCACACTGGGGCGTAGGCATCAACATATGAATTCTAGGGAGATCCAAGCATTCGGACTGTAGCAAGTGCTAACCCCCAGTCCCTCAGAATGTGACCTTGTTTGGACAGTCTTCACAGAAGTAATCAAGTTAAAGTAAAGTCATTAGACACCTAACATGCCGGTGTCCTTCTAAAACTGGGAAATGCAGACACAGAGACGGACACAGGGAGGAAGATGACGGAAGAGTCACAGGGAGAAGCCAGCCATCTGCGAGCCAAGGAGAGAGGCCTGGAGCAGATTCTTCCTCACAGCCCTCAGGAAGAACCAACTCCGCCCAGCACCTTGATCTTGACTCCTAACCCCCAGAACTCTATGACAGTAACTTCGTGGTAAAGCCATCCAGTTGGTGGCATTTGGTTACAACAGCCCCAGCAAACTAATGGAGGGGGTGAGAAGCACTTTGAGGGAAGACAAAGCCTCTTTGGGGGTAAGCGGGGAGAGAGTGACAAGTGTCATGCTGACCTCTGTGATTCCAAACACCAAGGCCTGCCGTTCCTGCCACCAGCACTGCTCCCCAGGGGGCTTTCTCGGGTAGACAAAACACCCCGAGGGTCCCAAGCCGTATTTCTACACAGGTGCTTACACTTAGGGCATGTTATGTCCGAGTCAAGAGGGGGCCACTGCTCCTTTAATGGTTTTCATCTCCCTCAATAGTCCCCTTTTTCTTTTTTTTCAACCACCCACCATAAATTCTATCTATTGCCTTTGAGATTATGGGACATGGGTTCAGAGCTATCCCGCGGACACCGGGCTTGCTTCCCAGCTTCCCCCGCTTCAAGGCTAAGGAATTTCCTCCCTGCTGTTGCTGGCTCCCAGCTGTGAGCCCCCCAGAAACGGCCCTCAGCAAGTGCCCAAGGCCATGCCCCCTTCCTAGGGCAGCCCCCCTCCAGTGACAGGTCCCCTCACACCAACTCAGACACCTGTGTAAGACCATCTCAGCACCATGGCCCGGGCAGAGACCCCATGCACTGGAGCCCAACTCCTCCCCCGGCCCGATGCTGCTCTGCCCCTCCCTCCCCTCCCCTCCCCTCCAAAGTCCCCGTGTGAGGATACTCCCAGAGACCACATTCTTGTCCCCCTCAAGGCCCGCTTCCCAGGAAACCCCGGGCAACACAAGCTTCACAGTCTTCAGGGGCACTGCGAGCTGCACTGGGTCCCAGAAAAAGACATGTTCGGGTCCCACTCCCAGCACTTGTGAGTGGGAACTTATTGGAAACAGCATCTTTGCATGCCATCAAGGGAAGACGAGGTCCTACTGGCTCAGGGTTGGCCCTAAATCCAAGGACTGGTGTTCTTATAAGGAGACGCAAATTTGGAGACAGAGGTGACCCAAGGAAGGATGAAGGCCACGAGAAGACGGAGGTAGAGCCTGGAGCCCACAGCCACAAGCCAAGGAATGCCAAGGATGGGCGGTGAGCACCAGAAATGGGAACAGCAAGGAAGGATCCTCCCCTAGACTCTCTGGAGGGGGCCCGGCCCGGCTTACCCGTGGATTTGGGACTCCTGGCCTTCAGAACTGGAAGGGAATAAATTTAAGCCACCTGGTTTATGGTTATTTGTTATGCAGCCCTAAGGGGAGAGAAGAGAAGGTCAGAGGGAGAAATCTACTCCCCATTCCTCCGCGTCATCCGTATAGGGAGTAAGAGCCCCAGCAAGTGGCTTCTTAGCTGCCCAGGGCCGCTGCAAGCGTGTGGTGAGAAAATGCCTGGAGGGTGCCGGATAAACCACAAAACACACTACACCACACCCCTGAGGGCTGGTCCTTGTGATCAAGGATAGGCAGAAGCCCTTCCTTCCCTCCAACACATTATCAACCTCCTCTGGTCCTACTCAGGCCCCGTGGCTCACCTCTTTCCTACCGGTCACCCTACCAGACAGCAGCCCCCCAAAAGAGAGCGCAAAATTCAATTCAGGTCCGTATGTGGAAGTGGCCAGGGAGGGCCCAGGCTGAGCAGAAGAAAAGCTCTCCCCAGTTTGCTGAGAATAAGGCTTGCGGGTTTGTTTATGCATTTCCATCAGCCAAGAGAGCAGGTCACCGGGTTACCCCGAATAATGGAGAGGGGGCGTAAGTCCCAAGGGAAAGGATATTTCATGCCCAAACTACCCGGTCACTGAGGACCCCCAGAGCCTGCCCATTCCCTGGGGCAGACGACGCAGCTGCCACTTGCCCGCAGCGTGCAGATCTCTGTCCTCAAGCCCTGCCCCCAGCCCTTATGGTGACTCAACACCTGCAAAGAAAATTGAGGGTTGGACCGCTCTCCGTGGGCTCCGCGCAGCACTGTGGTGCTGATCCCTAAGCTCCCTTTTCAGCCCACGGGACCTGCGCATCGATGAACACTAAGCACGGAGCCCTATGTGCCAATTTCCACCCTTCACGCTTACTTCAAAAAGATGAGACGGGGCAGGAAGTTCAGAAAGAATGTGCCGCAACTGCGGCATCCAATCTCGAAAATTACAGGCACTGCCTTGTCATGCACGCCAGGCTGAGCAGGTGCTTTCACCAAACGCCTCCTTCTTGCCAAGAAATCCCTGCTGCAGATTAATAGGAATTTCCAGTTCTCTAAGCATTTCTTGTTCCTCGGAGCTATTACCCCTAAATTTCTAGCACTTCAAAAAAAAAAATACAGGATTTAGCACCTGTTTGTTTCAGAAACACTTGCTAAAAACAGATCTGCCAAAAGGCCATCTCTAAAATTAGTCATATTTCCTGTTCTGCAAAACATAGTAAATTGTATTTTTAGTAACTCCTTCACTCCAGGTATCTGGCGCTGTCGTGCTCCAAGCATAATTATTGGCAACTTACTAAGCAGGCAACCCTTATTTTTAGCCCTGAAATAGCTCCAACAAAAGTGATAAACAGGTTTATTTTTTTTTAATCAAGGGTTAGAACAAGATATTTAAACACCTTACCCAATCATTTATGTACCCAACTTTGTAGCTTAGAAAGACTTAATCACAAAAGGAGGTCCTCTGTGGCATCAACCCCTGTCCTCTTTTCGCAGCTTTGCCTCTAAAACTAACTCTCTACCTGAAATATACCGTGTTCGTCTCTGTTGGTGAGTCTTTTAAAAAAATCTACTAATAACCTATTATGTGCCAAAATGATACACTGCATAGGTATTGGGGACCAATTTCAGGGCAGCGAGCACAGCCTCTCTGGGTCTTTCAAAGTCATCACTCAATACCCCCGTTCATCAACTTTGCTCTTTGTCTCAAAGCCACAGTGAATTCTCTTCAAAATCCGATTTTGTGGTCCCTTTTCCTCCTCCAATCATCAGCTTCTTGGAGTTACAGACGCTGTGCCCTAAGAACATACCAGTTAAGAGTCTCACATGACCAAGTGAATTACTTATTTTTAAAGCCATATGAAGAGAGATGACATCCACTCAAAGCTAAAGGAGGACAAAAGTAGATGTCACCCAAACCCATTCTTTCTTTTTCAAGCAGCAACAGTGCCACGTAGATCCAAATGACTTTCAAACAACTTCAGAGGAAAAAGGCAGGCAAAAGACTGCCCAGCAGACAGCAGTGGCTGAAGGAAGCTTCTTGATGAGATAGGATTGAAGTCTGAGATGAAAGTCAGGGAACAGTGGTTTTCTGTCATCTTGGACTGTTAATTCCCAGCAAGCCAGGGAGAGAGGATATTGCCCAAATCTTTCTGGAAATGTGCACTGAGGTGAAACATAATTAACATACACACACACACACACACACACACACACACACCCCTTCATCCTATGCACCTAAACCAGCAGCACTCTGGATTTTGGCATGAATCACCCAAAATGCAGTGCATAGTTTGAGTGCAACTGTGAGGCGGGCCAAATGTGGGTACCCCCTCTTCTTCCCTTTCTCCATCCCACCTTTCAGCTTTTGCATGAACGGATTCCCCATCACAAGATGCCCCGGAGCCTGCCCCTCGGGGGACGGCGTGGGGCTGTGCATCCATTTCTTACTACAGTGCTCATGACTTAGTTTCCCTCCCACTGTGGTGTATGTCCTTTAAAAAAGGAAGGCAACGATGAAAGTGGAGGGCTCTATCCAAAGAATACACCCCAAAAAGGGGGGCAGTATTCAGGGGGGGTAGAAGCTGGAAAGGGCCATTCACATCACCCCCTGGGAGGGACACCTCATTTCCCTTCCCCTGGGGTACTGTCACCTTAAGGTCTCCCCTTGCTACGTTCATGTAAGTACCCCTTCGCCTGCCTGAAAACCCTCTTACTGCTCCCCTTGTGAAAAGAGGGCAAGGCTGCACATAGCAGGAGGTTGACTTCACCTCCGTTTGGGCTTAGTAAGACAATATGCAGAAGGCGAGTGTGGATGGGGCTCATGAACTCAGTAATCCCTCCCAAGGTCATGCATGCGCGTGCATGTGCGTGCGTATGTGCGTGCATATGCCCGCGCGCACACAGACATTTTAATATCTGTGATCTGCCAAAACCCTAATCTGTTAGTTAAGCATTAAAGGTGTTGGATTCGGGAGATAAAAGCTATGAATGACACCCATTGTTTCCTTAAAGCCGACAATTAAGTGAACTAAAATCCAGATTTCTCATGATGCTTGTACTCCCGAAGCACTGATTCTCATGACTAGAGCCAATCAAGCAGTCAAGAATGACAACTTGACAGCCAGTTAATGGTCTCCTCCCCTTCCAGAGACTAGGTGAGATTCACTTAAGAAAGGTAAGGCAAGGGGCACCTGGATGGCTCAGTCAGCTGAGTGTCTGACTCTTGATTTTCAGCTCAGGTCATGATCTCAGGGTTGTGGGTTCAAGCCTCCAGTTGGCTCTGCTTAGCAGCAAGTCTGCTGAAGATTCTCCCTCTCCTTCCCCCTCTGCCACTCCCCTCCCACCCCACAAGCTCACTTGCATACTCTCTCTAAAATAAATAAAATCTTGGAAAAAAAAGAAAAGAAAGATAAGACGGGAGAGGAAGAACATGGACACCTAGGGGTGCAGAACACCCATCTGGAACCCATTTAAGCAAGAACTCCCTGCATTCCAGCTTGTCCTCTGGGCCCAGCACGGAGCACTTGAAGCCCTGAGTAGAGCCTGAGCTCGGAGTGCATCCTCGCCTAGTTCAGCCAAGGCCAACAGCCTTATGTTACGGAGCAAAACGCACCAGTGAGGAGCCAGAGGCACAATGGGGCATGGGAAAGTGGAAAGAGAAGCCAGGAGAGGCGGAGCAGCCGGCCAGGCGAGATGAATGTGCCGCTAATGCCGGCCATATGCTGTCAGTATACGGTCTCGTCTCTTTTTGCTAAGTTTCAAGCGGGAACGTGCGCAACCAGACAGAATCCTGTATGTTTCAAAGGAAAAACAAAGGTCTCTACCCATGCCAACAGGAATTTACCCAGGCATGGGGAAGTGAGCCCACTGTAGTTGGCGAGGGGGCCTCAGCCGTGCACCCCAGCCGGATGTGTAAGTTGGCCGGCCCACTGCAAACCAAAGGAGGAAAGTATGCTGTGCTCCCCTTGGACTAGAATGAGGTTAGGAGTGTTTTTTCTTCGTCTTTGAAGAGTTACTCCATTCAGTGAGTTCTGTGCACTCCCTTTTTACATGGAAATTCAAGCAAGAGACACTTTTTAAACTACTCCCTCTAACCCCACCTATGCAAAACAAAGGTACCCCACCGGAATGGGGAGCAGCGAAGGGAGAGAGGACAAACGACAAGGGTGATGGAGACCTGCACTCAAATGCAAGGGGCTTCCAGACCCAGTGGGAAAAGGAGCAGGAAAACCAAAGTTGGGTGAGGCTGGGGACAGGAAGGCAAGGCAGCTCACCCTAGAATCGGAGCTCCACAGTCTGGTACTCCCAGGAACTCCCAGGCTGCGCAGAGGATCCCAAGTCCATGGGCAGAAGGGTAGGTAGGAAGCCTACAGCTTCCCTCTACCCCATATGCTGATCCCTCCCTGATCAATGAGTCACCAAAAGGGGCTACTCCCAGGCCAGTGCTGGGAGACTCCAAGCCTTTGGCGGGGGGGGGGGGGGGGGGGGGGGGACGAGGAGTAGGGGGAGCCTTGAGTCTGAGATGACCATGAGCTTGCCCCAAACTTGGGCAGCTGCCAGGCAGCCTCACCACCCCACCTGGGGTGACCCAGAGTCTGGACTACTCCCTGCAAAACAAGTCATCCTATCTTGGGTTTCTTCTCGCAGATCCGAGTTACAACTTAGAGCTACCGCGGCAACACCTGGCCAGGGGTTCACAACCATCTAACTTCTCGGGGGAGGGGGGGAGGCTGTGCCCCTTCCGGTCTCTGGGGCTCTTCCTTTGCTTTCCCTTCTTCCTGGAAGATCTGAAGGCACCTCCCAAACCCCAAAGCCTGGGGATATCCGTGTGTAGTTCGGTACCTGCAGCTCACCCAGTGGCTGAAAAGAATGGAGGAGGGATGGAGGGAAGGAGATGGGAAGGAGATTGGGGAATGGAGGGGTGGGTGAGATCGGAAAGCAGGGGTGGGAGGGAAAGGGAATTGCGGGGGGAGGCAGAAAACCCTCATCTGAGCACGAAAAACTTCCCTAGCTGTGCCAGCCTACAGGTGGAAAATGTTCCTGGGCGTCTCGGCCTTGCCCCACCTCTTAAGCCCAGGAGGGGAATCAGAGTCTAAGCTTCCCCAAGGGCTGGCCAAGCGGCTCCCCCACCCTCAGAGTAACGGCCCACGCGACACAACGGCCTGACTCCTGCCCCTCCAAGCATCCGGGACCCCTGCGGGACCGCAAGAACGCAGCACCTCCACCATCCCCCCCGCGCTGGCGTCCACCAGGCGGCGCCCTGCGAGGAGCAAAAAGGCTGCGGGTGGCTTCGTGGGTAAACCAGCCGCCCCCCGGGGAAGCCGACCCCACACCGCGGGTCGGGAAAGGCCGGTCGCTCGGTCGCGGGGGCGTGCGCGCGCGAGGGACTCTTCCCTTCTCCCCACCCGCAAGGAAAGGCAGGGGGAAAGGGGAGGGGAGGGGCCCGGCCGGGACTGCGCCGCCTGACTCCCGGTGCAGTGCTCCCGGCGGGGTCCCCTCCGCTCCTCCCGCCCCGAGGGCCCGGGGACCCCGCGCCCCGGGCGGCTCACCTTCTCTCCGGTCAGCACGTGCAGCCCCTCGCGCACCTTGGCGAAGGAGCCCTCGCCCAGCTTCCTGCTGCCGATGAGGTAGTTGCCCACTCGCTTGTGGTGCTGGAAGTCGCGGAGCCGCTCGCGGGGCACGCCGCTCACCCAGGCCGGCAGGAAACTTCCCTCGCAGGCCGCCGCCGGCCTGGCCGCGTCCTCCGCGCCGCCGCCGCCCCCGGGCGCCGCCGGCTCGCCCAGCAGCCCATCCCCGGCCGCCGCCGGCATCGCGCTCGACCGCGGCCCGCCGGCTCGGCTGGGCTCCCGCGCTCGCCGCCCCGCCGCCGCCGCCGCCTCCGGCTGTCCGGGCTCCTGCGCCGCCGCCCTGGGCCCGGCCCCGCCCGGCCCGCGTCTCCCGCGCCCCGGGCCGCCGCCGAGCACCGCGCGCAGACAATAGCGGGCGACCGGGGACCGGGGATCCGCCCCCGAGAAGTTCTTCCTCGGAGGGTCGCCCGGGCCCCTGCCAGCGCCCCGGGACCCCGGCCGGGTCCCGTCCGGCGGCTGATGCCAGCGGCCCCGCTCGCGGGCGCCGGGCTGGCGGGGTGGGGGCGCGGTCGGGTGCCGGGCGCGGGGTCCCGGAGCCCGGGCGCCTCCGCAGCCTCCGCCCTGAAGCCGCCGGCTGGCCCGCACGGGCTCGGAGCCGGCTCGCTCGCCCTAGCTGTGCACGGAGGGACGGCTCCCGCCCGAGAGCGGCGCGCGGCGGGCTGCAGGCGCCCTCTGGAAGGCAGCAGAAGAAAGCCCCATTCAGTTTGAATTTGCAGAAATTCAATCCGGTCGCGGGCGGCGGGAACAGATGCGAGCTCCACTCCGCAGCCTGTGCACTTTCAAATCCCTCGTAGCCCCTCCTTCGCCGCGCGCAACAGCCAAACTCGACCCTCGCCGGAGAGGGGAGGGCCCGGGGACGGGAGCGGCGGAGTGGGCGGTGGAGTCACCTGAGCGCCAGACATGGGGACCCTGCGCGGCCTCGGAGACGCGCGCTCCCGGGCCGCCCCAGTCGGGCTGCCTCCGGCTGCGCCTCTTGTCCGGATTCCGGGCTTGGGCTTTTCCGCGATGAAATCCACCCCCAGCCGCACCCACCCGGGGCAGGGGGAGGGGAGGGCGGAGGGAGAGCTCTGGAACCCCGCGGACCGGGCTTAGGAGCCGGGGGGTCCAGTCCAGGGCCCGACACACAGTAGGGCTCTGCGGACCCTGGATGGATGGAGAGACGCCGGGTGCGAGGAGGGGTGGGGAGGCGGCGGGGCGCCTGTCCGGGCTCGCACGCAGACCCGATTGCCGTGTTGGAGGAGGAGCAGCCGCAACAATAGTAGTGGCGGCGGCGACGGAGGAACCTGGGCGCCCGCTGCCTCTGCGTGTAGGTTTACACCTTCGCTTTCCATCAAAACGCGGCCGGCGATGGCCGGAGGAGCTGGATCCGCACCCCCCGGCTCCTCAAGGCTTTTGTTCTGAGCGCGCCGTGACCGTGCTCATCCCTCATAAACAAGTGCGGCTGTCCTGACGGCTCTGGTTTTCTCCTGCGTCCCCAACGCCTTCCCGAACGCAAACGGGGAATCTCGGGAGGCAGGAGCTTGGGGTGGGGGGAAGGGGGGAGTAGGTAAGGGGAAGCATTTACCAAACACTACCTGTTGAGCTGCTAGATAAAGGGCGTCAGCGTTTAATGCAAACTTAGCCCCGGGTGCGACATCAGAGTTGAAAGGAGAATTCGGTCCTAACCTAGTTCCTTTCTTTATGGACCCCTCGGCGAACGAGTGTGGCGAGATCCCCGTCAGCGCTCTGAGATGGGGGAGGGGGGACACCACCGTCATCAATCCAGTTGGGGGCTCTCTGATCAATCTGAAAAGCGACCCAGAGAAACGACTCTCTTGAATAGATCAAATGTTAAATATGCTATAGTCTGTTACTCAGAAGTTAGGAGGCATTAGCCTCCTTAACGACTAAGCTTGTGTTTTCTGTCAGTCTTATTGTCCCCATTTTCCAGAATTACATTTTTTAAAGATTTTTTTTCTAAGACTTTATTTATTTATTTGACAGACAGAGATCACAAGTAGGCAGAGAGAGAGGAGGAAGCAGGTTCCCTACGGAGCAGAGACCCCATGCGGGGCTCAATCCCAGGACCCTGGGATCATGACCTGAGCCGGAGGCAGAGACTTAAACCTGCTGAGTCACCCAGGCGCCCCAAGGTTTATTTATTTATTTTTAGAGAGAGAGAGAGCACAGAGGGAAGGGGCAGAGGGAGAGAGAGTTTCAAGCAGGCTCCTGGCTGAGGGGTGAGCTGACCAGGGGCTCGATCCTACAACCGGAGATCATACCTGAGCCAAAACTAAGAGTGGAACACTTTTACCCACTATGCCCTCCCAGGTGCCCCCCAACATTACATGTTTTTCAAATGTTTTTCTTGCTGTGCTTTGGGACTATGGCACACCCCACCCACACAATTTCTGCAAGGCCTGTCCAATCACTTTAATGTGTCTGATTCAACAATCAGAGTTGAGGACAGTAACATGGGGTGGAGGGAAGGGGGGAGCTGTATGACCAGCCCTGGGGCCCTGCAAAGTAAAATGGTCAACAAATGTCTGGTGAAGAAGTACGGACTCCCTTTGGGGTCATAATCATTCTGAATCTTCTTTCAGAAAAGATTTTGGAATTTCCCCAATGTTGTTTTAATAGAGTGTGATGTTTTCTTTTTTTTTTAAGATGTAATTTATTTATTAGAGAGCGAGACAGAGATAGTGAGAGAGGACAGGAGCAGGGAGAAGCAGGCTACCCGCTGAGCAGGGAGCCTGACAGGGGACTCGATCCCCGGCGTCCAGGATCATGACCTGAGCCAAAGGCAGGCGCCCAACCAACTGAGCCACCCAGGCACCCAATAGAGTGTGATGTTTTAAAAAAAATTTAGGCCACTGTCTCTGTATGAAAATTTGGAAGTTCCCTTTTTTATGGTATAAGGCAAATTTCAGAGCCAGTTCATCAAAGTTTCTTCATGGCCAAAAACAATATAATAATAATAATAATAATAAAGTCAGCTTCAGGCACAAAAATGGTGGAATATGTTTACAGTAAAAATAGATACTTTTCTTTCCTTTTAATTATCCTCTCAAGGTAGAGGTCAGAAAAGGGGTGAAGAAGAGAGAAAATCCAGGCCCATTAAATCTTTTTCAACCCTTGATGCCTGGGCTTGATTCAATTTCACTGCTAATTCCATCAGCTGGGATGGATGCCAAAGAGAAGTCCAAATCCTATGCTTGCCTGGGTTTAGGAACTGGTGTTTGAACTACAGGTCCTATTCTCTGAAATGATCTGGTTTGAGAAGGAATTCCTTTATGTAAGACAAATTCGTACCCAAAACAATCTACTGCCCTCATAATAGATATACAGAAAACATCTGGTTGAAAAACAGTAGTCCAGCATCCAAGATGTGCTCTGAATTATCTAGACTTCTCATCCTCCTGTGGGATCTCTCTGGCACTTGTCTTCATCGAGGATCGGGCTTTTGCACCTTTGCTTACCTCTGCACCTTTGCTTACGCCACACCTACCCCCCAGTCTGATGTCTCCCACCCATCTCTGCCCAGTGCAGATGTCCCCTTTCCCACAATGCCCTTCCCCGTCAGGCAGCTGCAGGAGGCTCATCACTGCTTCCCTCCCTTACTCTAGATCATTGATTTCACATTCTCCTTATGCCCTGCATTCCTTACCATGAGGGTCTTTCTTCTCTGTTAGACTCCCTAAAAACAGGAGCTGTGTCTTATTTTACATTTTACTTGCCCCAGGGCACCTAACAGAGTGCCCAAGACATGGTCGTTGTCCAATAAATATTTGCTGAACAAATGAATGAAAGTAAGCGTTCGCTGATTCTCCAGTGAGTAGAGTTTGATGGCTCCTGACTGAGAGACTCCATCTATCTTGGGGAAGAACATGTCTAATAAGTTTCCAAAAGCCTTTGCAGTTATATTGTTGGTTGCCTTGGTTGGGGGGGCGCGGCGAGTCAACAAATCAAACTTCCTGTCTTTTTTTTTTTTAAAGATTTTTATTTATTTATTTGACAGAGAGATCACAAGCAGGCAGAGAGGCAGACAGAGAGAGAGGAGGAAGCAGGCTCCCTGCTGAGCAGAGAGCCCGATTCAGGGCTCGATCCCAGGACTCTGAGATCATGACCCGAACCGAAGGCAGCGGCTTAACCCACTGAGCCACCCAGGCGCCCCTCAAACTTCCTGTCTTACCAGAGTTGAGCCATTGTCTCCTTTGGATGAGTTAACCCTTTAAGAAACATGACCAACTACAGCGGGCTGCAAAGCCACGGAAAGCTTTGTCCGTTGACTTGTCCCCACCACACCCTTCCTTGCCATCTTCCTGCCCCATCTCCTCCCTCCAGATGGCAGGCGACTGTCTCTCTGCTCCCACAGAACAGCCAGCTCGGAGACCCAGCTGGAAGCAGTCAAAGACAATTAGAAGTAATCAGGCTGGCATGGGCAGGAAATGAAAGTTGGCTAGAGGGGGTGAGGCAGGCGGAAGCTAGCTGGTGACTTAGGCAAGGGACGCGGAGAGCAAAGCGAAGACAGCAGGCAGGAGTGGATCCATGCTGCCTGGAAGACATTTTGTGAACTCTGTTCTCGATAATCCTCCCCAAGCCAAGCTTCCAGTAAATACTCGAGGCAGCATTTGCACCCAGGTCCCCAGAGTTCAAGGCCCCACTCTTCCTTCACGACCCCCCGATGTTGAGTGTCACAGTGTGAGGCTGAGGAGGGAAGGATTCCTCTGAAGGAAAGGCGTGTGTGGAAGCAGCCTGGTGTGGTGCTGGTGAGCAGGCTGCCGCCAACACCCCACAGTGAAGTACTTCTCTGAAAATGAATCGTGACTCACCACCCCTCTGTGCCTTGGTTTCCTTCATCTGTAGAGCTGGGATGTTAAGGAAGCACGAAGATTAAATGAGATGCTGTACACGAGGCATTCAGCCTGGTGCCTGGCACTTAGAGGCAGAAGGTGACCTTTATCAACACCTCTTTTGATACCCTCATCACAACACCGAGGGAAGTCCTTGGAGAATGCCCCAGAATTCCACCAGCACAGTTGTCCCTGTTATGGAAGAACTCAAAGCCTTTTCTCCAGGTTGGATCTCTTCCCTGAATCCAGAGTCGTGTAGCTTCCACGCCCAAGCCAAAACCATGTCTTAAAAATGGGATTCGGCTCACATCGCTTTGCCACCCCAAACCCTTTCGCAGGCCACCACCACGAAAAGATATCCCAAGTGACTCATCCTGGTGGTGCCTCCCTCTTCGGCGCCTGGCCCCCCCGAGACCAGCTGTGCCTCCCTCGCACTCTTCCTTCAAGCCACTGACTAAGCTCTTTTCCACATCAGAACCTTTGCCCTTGCTGCTCCCTGCACCGGCAACACGTGGCTTCTAGAACTTGGAATGGTGTGTCACTCACTTCATTCAGGGCTCTGCTGTCTGCATCAGAAAGCCATCCTCTCCCCACCCACCCACCCCCATTCCCAGCTCAGCATTTCCTCGTGCCATTCATCTAGCTTATGTGTTTACTGTCTCTCGGTCCCTCTAGAATTTCAGGTCCACGAAGCAAGGAATTTTCTGTCTTCCAGCCCCTGTGCACACCTGCTCAGCAACACCTGTGGAACCTCCCATAACTCCTGCAAGAAAGGAGAGAGCCCCGGACTCCGGTTGGCATGGCACCTGGAGGGTGATGGAGCGTGGGCTGTGGCACCAAGCCCACCCTCTTGTGACAGCTCCCCAGCACCCCTGAGCTGATGTTTGGGACCGGAATTTGAGCAAAAGGCTGATGCTGGCCCTACAAGAGCCAGGCTGTTACCATGAATGTTTCCCATCAGTCCTCAAGAGCCAAATGTCCCAGCTGTTTCAGTACAAAAACGGTATCCCTCACCTCCCAGCTGTAGGGGAGCCCAAGGCTTCCGGACTCCACATTTTGAGGTTTGCCCCTTCCCTCCAGATTCCGGACAGAGGCTACTGAGAAGGAATGGAAGGTCAACTATCCTACAGGAAAAGGCCCTCACAACATAATCCTTGGGACGGGTTCTCCTTGCATGAATTTCTCATTGGGAAGTGGCTTTTCCCAGATCATGTTAAGTCAACGCAACATCCTTCCCATGACCTACAAAGCATCCTGCCCTAGGAGGGACCCGTACTCCTTCCCTCGTCTCTCCACATCTCTGACTCGGTTTCTCTGTTCACACTACCCCCACCACGCTGGCCTGCACGCTGCTCCCCACACCTGCCGGCCCGCGCCCACAGTGGGCCCTGCCCCTCATCAGCTCCCTGGAACATCTTTCTTCCAAACACCTGCAGAGCCGGCGCTCTCACCATCTGTGGGTCTTTGCTGGAGTGTCACTTGCTGGAAAACCTAAGTCTGACCTCCTCATTTGCAATGCAAATTTCCCCCAAATCCCTATTTGCCCTTCTCTGCTTGATTTTTCTCCGTGGCCCTTAACACCACGTGACAAAACCTATGTCTCCCTTGTTTATTTTGTTTGCTCTCTGCCTTCCTTCCTATAGGATGGAGGCTCCCTCAGGGCTGGGCTTTTTCTAAAGTTCTTGTATGCACTTAGGAAGAACTCCATACAAATTTGTTGGGGTTGAATGAATTCTTAATTCACAGGGTCTCCCGCTGCAGAAGAGAAGACCATAATACATGAGAAAATTGGGGCGGGGGTGTATGTGTGAAGAGTTCTGCTGGAGAAAACATGCATCATAAAGACATATTTGAAAAAAAATCAATATTCATGCCACAAAGATAAACCTCCATACCAAGCTCCACATTTGTATTATGGCAGGAAAGGAAAGGCTATTATTAGCACTAAAGGCTTAAAATGTATGGCCTCCATTTATGGATGCTACTGCCTGTCCATTTCTTGCTGGGGTTGGGGCAGAAGCCGGTGGCATCACCGGGTCTGCAGCGGGACCTGGAGAGGGAGCACACTCAGTGGGACAACTCTCAGCTGTAACCAGCGGGTGGGGAGGCGGTGAGAGAAAGGGCAGCCAGGAAGCCAGCGGAGTCCCCAGCCACCTGTGGGGGAGAAGAGGCAGGCGCCCCCCGCTGGTTGACTCAGCTCTGCCTTCGCTCCAGGGCAAGGGGAGGAGGCCCAGGGCAAACACGGACAGAACGCTACCATGGAAACCAGAACCTTCCTCACCAGCTGGCTCTGTGACCCCGAGCAGGGCACTTACCACCTGTGATCATCAGTTTTTCCTCCATCTCTAAAAGGAATAGCTCACGGGACAGGTGCAAGGATAAAATAAGGCAGACGTAAGTGAAGGTGACAGACGTAAGTTAAGGGGACGATCAATCTTGGTTATTGTTGTCTTAAGCCACCATGGAAAGTGTCTGGGAGGTAGATTAGAAAACAATGAATTTAAAAATAAATAAATACAGTTGAAGAGATGGGGTCGTCTAACGCCTCTTCCTTTCAAGGGGGTAGTTTGCTAGTCATCATGGGCGTGACTGTAAATATCTCTAGGCTTTGTGCCCACTGTCTTAGGTCCATCCACGTGCCCCTGCCTCAACCCACCCTTAACCCTGGCCTTCCAGTTTTTCTGCCCCCCCACCCCTGGTCTCCAAGCGACTGACCCAGTAATGCGTTACTGCCCAGGGGTCTGTGCGTGTAGAGAAAGGTGGATGGTAGATACCTTCCATCTAGACCAAGGAGTTAACCAGGGGCGCCACGAAAGCCCCACCCATTCGAAGGAATTCCCTTCACTGTGGTCTTTAAGGCCAATCCGTGGGCAGCCGGAGCGCAGTCACGGTCTATTTCTGGCGTGTACCCACACACACACCATCCAAGAACCAAGCTCGTGCTTTTTCCTCCTCCGTCAGTATGTCTTAAGGGGATCTCCCTTCCCAGCGTAGCCACGGGTGTGAGCTGGTGGTGGAGACAGTGGTGCAGATTACGTAGGTCTGAGCTGCGTCCAGGTCACGGAGGTCTGAGCTGCGTCCAGGTCACGGAGTTCTGAGCGGCGTTCACGTTACGGGGGTCTGAGCTGCATGCTCACGTAGCTTGCGTCGGGCTTGCGCCAGCCCTCCCCTCCCCCTTCCGGAGACGGCATGTCTACCCAGCCGTGGAGGTTGCTGATAACTGGCGGTCTTCTAACCTAATGACTCGGATAGAATCCAGCCTGTGATGAGCAGCTCTGGAGGCATGGTCACTGGGGGTCCCAGGTCCAGATGCTCCAACTCTACTGGAGTCCTGGAGCAACGCACCATGAGCTCTTTTCTAAAGAATGTGAAATCCCCCCCTACAATGGCATGGCCAATCTAGTCTAGGATTCTCCCACTGAGACCTACCGTAAGCTGCTCACGGTGGTCTTTTCCTACCACTGATGTCTCTAGGAACCTAGGATCTGCTGGCTCGAATGGCCCAAGCAAGTCCGCACACTGGCACTGTATTCTGGATCTCCTCCAGACCCTTCCCCTGGGCCTGGCAGCTGGCAGCCTTTCATGTAAACCAGTCTATGGGTTGGAAGAATATTCCCAGGCATGGAAAACGCCACCTCCAAGAATTATAGGACCTACAAACACTGTGCTTCCTTCTTTGTGGTGGGAGATGGGAGAGGCAGTCATGTGTCCTTTTTCATGGAGGGCTCATTGCAGCCATCCTCAGACCTCTGGATTCGTACAGTGATGTAGCAGTCCTCTGA
Organism: Lutra lutra; assembly: GCF_902655055.1. NCBI lineage: Eukaryota > Metazoa > Chordata > Mammalia > Carnivora > Mustelidae > Lutra > Lutra lutra. The sequence goes on from NC_062278.1 coordinate 13,005,705, forward strand.
AACTGGACTTTATTTTCCATGATCCGAGCTCACGTGACTCGTCAATGCTCCCCCTACACTAGCTGCTTCTTGCTTCTAATGGATCGGCATGAGGCATTGCTCTAGTCCTATTCAGACTATATATGACAGAAAATGAGACAGTTAGCTTAATCCGAAGGAAAACAATAAATAAATACGATTATCTGTTCTATATGAATGAAAATTGTGGGGGTTTTTTGTCCTTTCCCATAGTGATGGAAAAGAATACATTCACCAGACCAAGGGCCACATACCATGCACTGAAGACTACGCTCATCTACTTTAGTAAAAAATACCAGACCAGACATAGTATCACCGATTTGTGCTACTCCTGGCTGGGTCTGCAGCGATCCACTGTCATGGTCCGGGATCTAGTGGCTCTTGCCGGGGCCAGGCTCATGAATGAAATGAGATATGCTGGGGCCATTGTATCTGCATCCTTTAAGTCCTTCAGGATGGAACTAATCTCTTGTGTTCTTCTTGGGATGCCCAGCTGTCTTGGTATTTCCTGCTACAAGACCTCTTACCCCACAAGTCAAATAATCAAGGTAGTGGTTGTGGCAGTTACCCCATACGCCCATTCCAATTGTACATGTGGAAACTGGAAGCATCACCACATGAGTCTATGGATATGGTGGACCCACGGCGCACTGGACGTGGGTCAAGACTCCATTTATTTATTTATTTATTTATTTATTTATTTATTTTAAGATTTTATTTATTTATTTGACAGACAGAGATTGCAAGCAGGCAGTGAGGCAGGCAGAGAGAGAGAGGAGGAAGCAGGCTCCCTGCCAAGCAGATAGCCCAATGCGGGGCTCAATCCCAGGACGCTGGGATGATGACCTGAGCTGAAGGCAGAGGCTTAACCCACTGAACCACCCAGGTGCCCCAAGACTCCATTTATTATCTCACTCCCATATGCCTTTGCTCTAACAGAGGAAGGACCCACGATGAGGATCTAGGTGTCTGGATAGCAATTCAGACCTGAAGAGTCATTGAAATATTTGGGCATTTCCCTGTATTAACTATATATTACTGTGTAACAAACTGCCCCCCAAACTTAGTGGCTTAAAATAGCAATAAACACTCCTTATCTTGCAGAGTTTCTGTGGAGAAGGAATCTGGGAGTGACTTACATGGGAGACTCCAGACCAGGATTTCTCTTTGTGTTGCAGACAAGATGTGGGCTGGGGCTGCAGTCAGCTGAAGGCTTGACTGGGGCTGGAAAATCCAATCCTGAGATGCACAGCTGAAAAGCTCATGTGGTTGCTGGCAGGATGCTTTGGCTCCTGGTCACATAGGAAGGACCTCTCCAAAGGGCAGTTCAACTATCCTCCTTTCAAGGCAGTTGGCTTCCCCCAAATGCAGTGATATTTAAGAAAGGGCAAGGTGGGAGCCTTAATATCTTCTCCCCCTATTTTGTTGTTTTAATTAACAATTTAAGATTGCATCTATTTAAGGACTACCACTTGATGGTTTTATATATTGAACTCTGGAGTGTTTAGGACAATCAAGTTAACGAACACACCCATCATCACGCATACTTGTCTCTGTGTGTGGTTAAGATCTTCCCTTTTAGCAAATTTCAAATCTACAATACAACATTGTTAGCTCTCATTACATTGTTGCCGTCAGATCTCTGGAACTTATTTATATGGTATAAACAAAATTTTGTACCCTTTGACCAACTTCTCCTCATATGCCCCTCCCCCAGCCCCTGGTAACTACCATTCCACTCTCTGTGTCTATGAGATTGGCAATTTTAGATTTCAAAATCTAAATTTTAGATTTATAAGTAAATGACAACATGCAATATTTGTCTTTCTGCCTCTAGCTTATTTTCCTTAAAATAATGTCTTCCACGTTCACCTATATTGTTGCAAATGCCGGGATTTCCTTTTTGTTTAGGGTTAAATAAATTCCACTGCCTAGATGCACTTCACTTTCTAAATTCATCCCTGGATTGTTTCCATATCTTGGCTATTGTGAGTATTGTTGAAATGAACATGGGAGGGCAGATATCTCTTCAAGATAGTCATTTCATTTCCTTCAGATACATAACCAGAAGTGGTATTGCTGGATTGTAAGGTACTTCTGCTATTTTTTTTCTTATTTTTTGAGGAGCTCACATACTGTTTTCCATCACAGCTGCACCAATTGACATTCCTACAAACACTGCACGAGGTTCCCTTTTCTCCACATTCTCCCCAACAATTGTTATCTTTTGTCTTACTGAAAATAGCCATTCTAACAGGGGTGAGATGGTATCTCATTGTGATTTCAAGTTGCATTTCCCGGATGATGAGTGAAACTGAATGCTTTTTCATGTACCTGTTAGCTACTTGTACATCTTCTTTCGAGAAATGTCTATTCAGGTCCTTTGCTCATTTCTTAAAATATTTATTTATTTATTTACTTGAGAAAGAGAGAGAGAGCTCACGCACAAGCAGGGAGAGGAACAGAGGGAGAGGGAGAGAGAATCTTGAGCAGACTCTGTGCTGAGCCCAGAGCCTGATGCGGGGCTTGATCTCACCACCCTGAGATCATGACCTGAGCTGAAACTAAGACTCAGATGCTCAACCGACTGAGCCACCTAGGCACTGCCTGGGCACTGATTTTCAAATCAGATGATCTGTTTCCTTGCTGTTGTGTTGCATGAGTTCCTTATACTGTGAAAATTAACCCCTTATTGGATACAGAAACCATATTTTCTCCCATTCCATAGGTGGATTTTTCAGTTTGTTAATCGTTTCCTTTGCTTTGAAGAAGCTTTTGTTTGAGGCATCCCATCTGCCTATTTGTACTTTTGTTGCCTATGCCTTTGATGTCAGATAAAAAAAAAAAATCATTTCCCAGCTTTTCGACCCAGTATCCCAGGACAGTGTTCCCAAATTGATGAGATCTTCCTTATCCAATTTTCTGTTCCACTCCCCTTGATCCAGCACCTGAATCCAGTTCTTTCCATTCTTGTTTGGCTTCTCCCAGCACATGTTGGCTAGGTCCTACAGCTTCTTCAACATATGATCACATTGCTTCCGTATTCAGACCAGCACTTCACTGGCTCTGTTAAGCTGTGACTTATCCCTAGTTTTTGGCCTCTTGGCCAGGTGGGGAGATTAGACCAAGGCTCTGTGTCATCCTCAAGCAAGAGAGAGAGGCTCTAAGCCTTAACAGGGAGATGAGACTACAACAGTAAAGATAAATGAGCTCCAGTGCCAAGATGGACATGAAAAGTAAAAGAAATCTGGAAACTACATGCTGTTTTTAGACCAAAAGCATAAAATTCAACGTATCAACCAATCTCAAAAGAGAAGCAATGAAAATAGGCACGTTGATGCTTATAACATAGAAACAAGTCTAAATGCACAATAGCCAGTAGCAAAAAATGTATTAAAGATTTCAAGGTCTACCTTGCTTAAAGTCAAAATTACAGATTTTCAGTGATACAGTACACAGTACTATTGGAAAAAGACATAAAATAAAGTTTTGGTGACTTACCAATGGTGTGCATTTGCCTCTAAGAGAAGGCTGAAGATAATTTCAGGGAAGAAATACCCCAGCACCAAGAGTAAAGCAAAAACTCAATGGAAATAGGCTGAGAGGAAATGCTGGGTGTTCCCCTCCCCCCATTTCATCCACAGGAAAAAGAAATGTGAGAAGGAGCTGTCATTCACGAGTTGAGACAGTGGAGTATTTCTATTTCAATTTATTTATGCCATCCATGAGTTTCTGGGCTTCCTGAAATTTTAATTAAGAATAAAGATATTTTGGGGGTGCCTGGGTGGCTCAATCAAGCAAGTGTCTGCCTTCAGTTAAGGTCATGATCCCAGGGTCTTGGGATCAAGCCCTGCATCAGGCTCCCTGCTCAGTGGGAAACCTGCTTCTCCCTCTCTCTCTGTCTGCCTCTCTGTCTACTTGTGCTCTCTCCTACATCTCTGTCAAACAAATAAATAAAGTCTTTTTAAAAAAGAATAAAGATATTTTGGAAATATTTTTCATAATTTTTACAAATTGTAAGTAGGATCAGACAACTATGACATGGGCTTGAAACGTGGTGTGGGGACCCTGGAAACATGTGGAACTCTTCACAGGTGGCGGGAGACGTACTCAATTCTAGGGTTTCATGGAATCATGAGTTATGGATATAAGCCATTATCACTACATAGGGAAACTTCTTTGCCAAGGGCCTTCTGGATCCTATAAAAATGACAGGAAGTAATACAAACATTCCTAAGTGTCCAAGGTTATCCCTCAGAGCTCAAACATCCCAGAAACCTTGCTGACCTCACCCAGCTAGGACACCTTGTTTCAAATGCATACTCCTTGAATTATTCTAGTCCCAAAGTCCTCCCTGATACAAAGGACAAATACCTTGGTATAACAGAAATTTGCTTGGTCTGACTTTACAAAAAAAAAAAGTTGAATGAAACTGTTGAATGAATGTAAGTGAACTAATTTGAATTGATCTGGAAAAAAAAAGTTGTTTATTTTTTATTTTTTTCCTTCACTGACCTATTTCATTAATGACTTTACTAACTGACAAAAAGAATGCATCCATTTTTGTCTCTATTCTTATGCTTTCAAATCTTTTCTATTAATCTTATTTATGTATTTATGCTAGCTAAATAATATATTTTTATTAGTTCCAGGGGTAGAATTTAGTGACTCAAAAAAAAAAAAAAAAAAAAGAACCTTCACTCATTAGTTATTTTACCTTTTCAACTCAATTTATACCCCCTTCGTGCAAAGATTTTCACCTTCTTCCCAGAGCCCAAAGAAGTAACTAGGAGAAAGTGTCAATTTCCCTCAGGTACTGGTGAGGAAAATGAGAAAGCAAGATTTGAGCCCATAGTCACAAACTCAGTCATGGAAAGCTGCAGCTAAACCAACATTCAAACTATGTCAAAGGATTCTTCATGATGCCAAAAATCACATAACTGACACAGAAAAAGGACACGTTTAAAGGGCAAGATCTTAGAAAGACATAGCAGGAAACCCCTACTCAACGAAGATCTCAGTGCTGTCCATTCAAGGCTGGCATCAGGAACAGTGACAGTGTCATTGGAAAAGAACCCAGGTACAAAAGAATCATCTGCTACTGCAATAATCCTGCCAAAGAAAATGACTGTAGATCATCTTGATGAATGCAGAAAAAGCATTTGACACAATTCAACATCTTTTCGTGATAAAAGCTTCTGACAAACCGGGGATAGAGGGAACATATCTCTACATAATAAAGACCATGTATGACAAGCCCACAGCTGACATCACACTCAACAATGAAAAACTGAAAGCTTTTACTTTAAGATCAGGAGCAAGACAAAAATCTCCACTCACCATAGTACTAGACAGAGCAATAAGCAAGAAAGAAAAAGAAATAAAGAAGAGAGGAAAGAAAGAAAGGAAGAAAGAAAGAAAGAAAGAAAGAAAGAAAGAAGAAAGAAGAAAGAAAAGAGAGAGAGAGAGAGAGAGAGAAAGGAAAGGAAAAAAGAAATAGAAGGCATCCAAGGCAGGAAAGAAGAACAAAACTTTATTTGCAGATGATTATATATAGATGATATATTATATGTGGAAAACTCTAAAGGCTCCACCAAAAACTTTAGAACTCAAAAAATTCAATAAAGTCATAGGATGCAGAATTAATGTATACAAATCAGTTGTGTTTTTATACACTAACAAAAAACTGTCAGAAAGAGAAATTTAAAAAATGATCCCATTTACAACTACATATTAAAAAAAAAAATACTTAGGAATTAATTTAACCCGAGGTGAAAGATTTGTATACTGGAAACCCTAAGGTACTGATGAAAGATCCACAATAATGGGTGATTACAAACTTTATTGCCATTAAAAGATTTCAAATTGCATTCATGCTTCTGCATACATGTAATGAAAAATGGGCAAAATAATGAAGATTGATATTTCCCTAAGTTGCTCTGTTTAATTCTACTGTCTGATGCTCCATAATGCTGTGTCTCTAATTGTACACAGTTTAGAGATCTCTAAGAGTATGGAAGTTGTTGCTCATCAATAAAAAATCACAAAGTTGGTTTAAAAAAAAGATATTGATGAAAGAAATTGAAGAAGATATAAATAAGTGGAAAGATATTCCACATTCATGAATTGGAAGAATTAGTATTGTTAAAATTATTAACACACAATCTACAGATTCAATATAAACCCTTTCAAAATTCCAAGGGTAATTTTCACAAAAATGGAAAAAACAATTCTAAAATTTGTATGGAACTGCAAAAAGACCCTAAATAGCTAAAGTAATCTTGACAAAGAAGAACAAAGCTGGAAGAATCATGTTCTCAGATTTTAAAGTATATTGCATAGCTATAGCAATCAAAACGGTATGGTATTTGCATAAAAATGGACACATAGATCTGTGGAACAAAATAGAGCCCAGACAGAAACCCTTACATATATGATCAATTAATTTGTGAAAAGGAGAGGATATACAATGAAAGGATAGCTTCTTCAATAAATGGTGTTGGGTAAGCTGTATAGCTACACACAAAAAGGCAACCAGACTACGATCTTACACCATACACAAAAATCGACTCAAGATGGATTAAAGACTTGAAGATAAGAAACCATAAAAATCCGAGAAGAAAAGATAGGCAATAAGGTCCTTGACAATGGTCTTGGCAATGATTTTTTGGATTGGACACCAAAAGCAAAGGCAACAAGGGCAACAATAGATAAATAGGACTACATCATTCTAAAAAAGGTTTTATACAGCAAAGGAAACCATCAACAAAACAAAAAGACAACCTAAAGAATGGGAGAAAATATTTGCAAACAATATAACTGATAAGGGGCTAATATACAAAATATGGAAAGAACTTATACAACTGAATAGCAAAACAAACACAACAAAAAAACACAACTGACTTGAAAATGGGCAGAGGAACTGAACAGACTTTTTTTCCCAAAGAAGACATACAAATGGCCAACAGGTACATGAAATGATGCCCAGCATCACTCATCATCAGGAAATGCAAATCAAAACTACAGTAAGATATCACCTCACATCTGTTAAAAGTGGTTATCATAAAAAATACAAGAGATAATGAATGTGGGTAAAGATGTGGAGAAAAAGGAGCCTTGCAGGCTGTTGGTGGGAATGTAAACTTGTGTAGCCACCCTGGAAAACAGTATGGTGGTACCTCAAAAGATGAAAACTAGAACCACCCTATGATCCAGCAAATCTCCTCCTGGCTCTACTTCTGAAGGAAGTGAAACCAACTATCTTAAGAGATATCTGTGTTCCCATGTTCATTGCAGCGTTATCTATAATATCTAAGACATGGAAACAACCTAAGTATCCATCAACAGATGAATGAATAAATAATGAGGTTACATATTATATAACACATTATATAATAATATATTAAATTATTCACCATAAAAAGAAGAAGGAAATCCTGCCATTTGGGACAACATGGATGGACCCTGAGGGCATTATGCTAAGTGAAATAAGTCAGACAGAGAAAGACAAATACTATATGATGCACTTATGTGAGATCTAAAAAACAAATAAACAAATTCATAAAAACAAAGAGATTGGTGGTTGTCAGAGGCAGGGAGAGAGTGTTTCAGCAGGAGATGGCTGAAGATGATCAAAAGCACAAACTTGATCAAAAGTACAAAATAGTTAACAGGACTATATTGTATATTTGAAAGTTGCTGAGACAGTAGCTCTTAAGACTTCTCATCCCTAGAAAAAAAAGTCACTCTATGTATATGAAGTACTGGATATTAACCAGACTCATTGTAGTAACCATTTCACAATATATACATATGTCAAATTGTTACATTGTACACCTTAAACTAATACAATGTTATATGTTAATTACCTTTCACTAGAACTTGGGAAAAAGAAAATTACTATAAATCATTTTATTTTTAATATAAAACTTGGACCCTTTAGTATTTTATCCACTAATAGCATTTGCTCTAAAGGAGACAGATAGATATAGAAATATATAGATGTACGTATTAGAGGCCATCTTCCAGGTACATTAAAGAAGTCAAGCATCACACTAGCTAAGCTAAATATGACATATTGTGAAATGAACCAATTCATAGAATGTGCAAATTTTAAGCATGTAGAATTTAAAATATAAGTTTAAGGAAAGCTTGATTACACATAGATCACAAATTGTAAATGTAGGTACAGTTGCGTGATACAATATATGACATATGATATGATACAATATTTTGAAGCATGCTTCTTTACTCTGCAACTTTAGTGAGACTATAAAAATTAGACTATGCATCAGTATAACACCCATCATTAATATAATTAAATGTGTGCACAAATGAAAGAACCTGGATGATTTCTGATAAGATTAAAACTCATGGACTACTACCAGGTTCAGTCACACCACCATCATGGTATGGCATCATACCACCATCATGAAGCTAAAAATGTGAATTTTCTCTTCGTGTACATCTAGACTCTCGGGTCTTGTTCAAGCAAGTTTGCCGTTATGGGTAATGTGCTACAGTCACGCCTCTCACCACGCAATTTTCTTTGCTCCTTAGAACTGAGATGAATTGGTTTGCAGTGGGATTGAATTGCTCGGGACACACTCCATCTTAAATCTGAACATTTTTGCAAAGATGTGATATTTTTAGAAAGCCTCCTGATATTTCTTTTCAGAAGCACTTCTGAATTTATTGCAACACCAACTGTAATAAAAGCAAAAGCCATAAAGATAAACATTTAGAATAGATGAAAACACATTTATGCTTTATTGTTCTGAAGAAAATAAGTTTATTTCAAAACATCCAACATGACTTTTGTTGAATGTTCAGTTTTGATTCCTCAGAAATGAGAAAATCATATTGTATGAATATATGTCAGAGATCTCGGAAACATACATGCCTTTTGACCCAGGAATTTTACTTCTAGGAATTTATCCTTAAAAGATTTCCTAGAAAAGTATTCAAAGCCCCGCAAAAAATACATTCATTGCAGTATTTACTAATCACAAAATACTGGGAAAAATCCATTTGCCTCACATTGGCAGATCAAATAAATAAAATATAGTACCCTCCAAAAATGTGCAGCTAACTACAAAGCCTTATTGTGAGGTAGAAGAAAATTTGTGGCCATGGGAAAGTCATACTATTAAGTGGAAAATATTATAATGTCAATGGTATTTATAGAAGCAATCGAGCAAAAAGAACATGTGCCGATACAGTCCATATGCTGAAAAAATAATGGAATCATATTTTAATAGTGGCTATCTCTAGGGAGGAGAATAAGTAACATTTACTTTGTTTGGCTTGGACTTTTCTGTGTGTGCAGTCAACAACCATTTGTTGAGCATCCTCTATGTGCTAGGAACTGAGTTAGGTGCCAAGCACGTGAGAGAGTCTGAAAACATCACCCGAAAATTTTCCAGCTTTGTTGATAGACTGGACATATAACATTGTGCAAGTTTAAGGTGTACAATGTGATGATTTGGTATACATATAATAGTGAAATATTTACCACAATAAGGTTGCTTAACACCTCTATCATCAAGAGTGTGTGTGTGTGTGTGTGTGTGTGTGTGTGTGTGTGTGTGTGTGGTGAGAACCCTTAAGATGGATTCTTTTAGCAACTTTTTTTTTAAGTTTTATTTGGCAGAGAGAGAATGAGCGAATGCACAAGCAGGGGAGCGGCAGGCAGAGGCAGAGGGAGAAGCAGGCTCTCTGCTGAGCAGGGAGCCTGATGTGGGACTCAATCCCAGGACCCTGGGATCATGACCTGAGCAGAAGACAGTCACTTAACCAACTGAGCCACCCCAGCACCCCTCTTTTAGCAACTTTCAAGTATACGGTACAGTATTGTTAACTCTCGTCATCATGCTGCACATGAGGTCCCCAGATCTCTTCAGAAAGCCTCCTGATATTTCTTCTCAGTTCTCTTAGAACTAGAAGTTTGTGTGCTTTGACCACAACCACCCATTTTCTCCAACCCTAAACCCCTGGCAACGGTCACCGATCAACTCTCTTTTTGGATGAGTTTGGATTTTTTTCTGATTCCATAATAAATGAGATAGAGTATTTTCTTTCTCCGTCTGGTTTATTTCACCTAGCATCGTGCACATGAGGTCCATTCATGTTGTCCCCAGATGGCAGAATTTCCTTTTTTTTTTTTTTATGGCTGAATACCATTCTGTTGTGTACATGCCACATTTTTTAATCCATTTTTTAAATCTTTTCTGATGGAGAGATCTGTGTCCCCTCTGCTTGAATCTGGGCTGAAGACTGCTTCCCCCACTGGAATATGGCAGAGGTGGCATGCTGTGAGTTTGGAAATTAGGTTGTAAAAGGCCAAGCCACTTCTCTCTGGTTCTCTCTGAATCCAAACTGTCCAAAGACTGCCCTTAGAAACTCGTTCTCGGGGTACCTGGGTGGCTCAGTCCATTAAGTGTCTGCCTTTGTCCCAGATCCAGATCCCAGGGTAGTGGGATCAAGCCCTGTGTTGGGCTCCCTGCTCCACGGGGAGTCTGCTTCTCCATCAGCCCCTCTCTCCGCTCATGCTCTCTCTCTCTCAAATATATAAATAAAATCTGTAAAAAAGAGAGAAAGAGGGAAAGGATGTGAAGGAAAGAAGGAAGGAAGGAAGGAAGGAAGGAAGGAAGGAAGGAAGGAAGGAAGGAAAGGAAGGAAAGGAAAGGAAAGGAAAGGAAAGGAAAGGAAAGGAAAGGAAAGGAAAGGAAGGAGAAGCAACTCCCTCCTAGTTACCATGCTAGGAGACACCCAAGACACATGGGAAACCATGTGTAGGTGCTGCTGGCAAAGTTTCAGTTGGACCCATTCTTCGCCCATCCCAGCCCAGGGACTCGGCGGATGAGTAAAGAAGCCCCCTGAGAAACATCTCCTGCAGCCTCTGCCCTTTCAGCCCCCAGCCCTGAGTCTTGCCAACTGAGGCCAACACTTGCTAGAGCAGAGAACACTCATCCCATGGTGCTTTTCCCAAATTCCTCACTCACAGAATGTGTGAGCACAATAAAGTGGTTACTGTTTAATCCACTTGGTCCATTCAACAGCAGAGATAACCAGAACAGCACATAACCATGAACAATACTCTAATAGACAAGGTAGGCAACAAGAAAGACATCAAAGAGACAGTTACAGATCCTTGCAGGGAAGGAAGCGGAGAAGGTGAGGGGGGTTCTCCATTGCATTTATCACGATCTGTGTCCTAGATCATTTATTTTTCTGATTTATCTTGTCTGTTGTATTCATCAGGATTCTCCAGAGAAACAGAACAAATACAATGTGTGTGTGTGTGTGAGAGAAAGAGAGAGAGAGAGAGAAAGAGGTTTATTTTAAGGAATTGGCTCACATGGGGCACCTGGATGGCTCAGTTGGTTGGATATCCAACTCTTGATTTTGGCTCAGGTCATGATCTCAAGGCCTGGGATTGAGCCCCATGGTAGGGAGTCTGCTTGGGGATTCTCTCTCCCTTTCCCTCTTCTCCTCCCCTGATTAGCCTCTCTCTGTCTCTCTCTGTCTATCAAATACATGGATAAATCTTAAAAAAAAAATAATAATTGACTCACATAATTGTGGAGGTGTGGCATGTCCAATATCTGCAGCAGGCTGGAGACCCAGGGAAGAATCAATGCCTGTCTGAAGTCTTAAGGCAGGCTGAAGGCAGACATCCTTTTTCCCGGGCAGAGGTTAGTCTTTTCTCTTAAGGTCTTCAACTGATTAGACAAGGCCCACCAACAAGTAAGGTATCATCTGCTTTACTCAAATCCTACAGATGTCCGTGCCAATCACGTCTGAAAAATATTATCCCACAACATCTAAACTAGTGATTGATCAAAAATCGGGGCATCACGGCCTCACCAAGGTGACACAAAATTAACTGTCACATCTGCTGTTTGACTCTTAACCACTAGAAAGGAACATGCATGTGGGCAGCAATTCTTGTCTGTTGGATTCACTGTTTCAACATAGACCATGCCTGGCACATGGTGGGCGTTTATTAAATACTGATGAAATCACGAAGCAGGTGTGTGGAGTAAGTGTGCACACTAGGACGGTCACTTTATTAGGTGGCTAGGGGAGACCTCAGAGGAGGCAATTTCTGGACCAACACCCAAAGACTGAGAATGAGTAAGTCCTGTGAAGAGCATTCAAGATGAAGAGACCCACAGCTCCCCTAGCACAGAGGTGGGAATGAGCACTGGGGCGGGAGCACTGGGGCAGGAGCCCTGGAAACAAGGGACAGAGCAATGAGAGATGAGGCCAGAGAGAGAGCAGAAGAGGCTGAGCCATTAAGACATAGCAGCCAGGGCACCAGGCACAAATTAGAGAGAGGCACCCCGTCCTCGGAGCGGAGGTCCAACCTGAGGCAGGACACAAAGCTGAGACAAGACTGGACGTCAGCCAGCCCACCCCTCCGTTGACCACGCAGCAGGACGCAAGCCTCCCGGCTGTGCCCAGCGGCTCCGCTTACAGCTCACCGGAAGGAGTTTGAACTTGGTTCTAGCACCAGTGAGAGCAACGATTTTTATGCTGGGACCCAGGAGACCAGCCATTCAAGAAATGCTCCTGGGACATATGGTTATCACCTAAGGGAATAAAATTAAATCCCCGCTGCACACATGAATACAAATACATTGAGTCAGGATTAAAGCCCATACATGCAAGTCTGACTTTTTGGAAAAGGACAGAAGCTGGAAGACCCGAAAAAGACTTTCGTGCAGATGAGCAATAAAGGTCCCTTAGGTGAGGGGCATGGCCACAGAGCAAGGAGAGGGGGACAGATTTGATGTCCACTCTGGCAGTTGGGCTGACAAAACTTGGTGATAGATTCCATGTAGACAGGGAGGGGGGTCGAGGGAGAGGTGGAGTGTGGTCAACAGTGACCACGTGTGGGGCTCTGGCAGCCGGGGGTGGGGTGGTAGCGGGGGTGCCTGACCACCACACAGGCCAGCCTGGTGAGGAAAGCAGAGTGTCAGGGGGAGGGTAGCCTGGACTGTGGGGTGCAGAGATCAGGAGCTCCATCAGACGCCGGGTGGACATCAATAGGTTTTTGGACATGCAAACCCCGAGCTCAGAAGAGAAGAACTAGAGGAGGATGTAAATTGGAGGGTCAGCACATAGATGCATTTGGAGCTCCGAGCCAAGTTGGGATCCCCTAGGAACTGGGGGTAGCGCCCAGAAAGGAAGAAGACCCGCATTTCTGCCCTGGGCTCCCATTTCCAAGTTTTGTGCCCACAGTATAAATTACAGTTTGAATTAGGGAAAACAAGGAATAAATATCATCTTCTAAAACATCAAAGTGTGTCACACGGAGGTTCCTTCCCGTTAGAAACAGCAGGCACACCAGGAGGGGAGAATGGAAGGTGAGTCCATGAAGGGAGGATGGCCAATACAAGGAGTGTGGGCAGGGTGGAGGGAGGGCTGCGAGGAAGGGACACCCACCCACCAGGCTCGGGAAGGTGGCACAGCTCTTGGCCCTGGGCTCGAAGGGGCGTCATCAGGAGGCAGCCACAGGCGGAGACCAGCAACCATTCAGCCAACAGCCCCCATCCAGGAGGCAGCTAGGGGAGGCCATGCTCTCCTCGTCGCTCTCAGCCACTCTCAGCTCTGGCTGGGCCTCCTGATGCCCAAACCCAGTGGGATGCAGGGGGTAAGGAACCAGGCAGAGCCCTTCAAGATGCCCCAAGGAGGGTGGGGAATGCAGGGTAAGTGGGGGGGTCCAGGCAGCCTTGGAGGGGAAGAGCAGCCAGCTCTCCTAGGCATTCTCTTTTTGTTGTTGTCGTTGTTAAAAGTTGTTAACAGTGGGATGGTTAACCAAGCACAGGACCCTTCTGAGTGTGGGGTCCAAGGGAATGGCATAGGTCTTGTGCCCAGGAAGCCAGCCCTGCTCCTAGGAACTGGCTGTCTTAGTGTCCCCTCTGTGCTCTGTCACTTTCCCCAGAGCAGCCCTTGGGAAGGGTGGCATCAGCTCTATTTGTGATGGATTTTCAGAGCTCAACAATGCGGCCCTGGGTTGGTCAGGATCCCCGTAATTGGGGGTCCGTGAGGCATATTTTCCCAGCCTCCATAGATGTGATCAAACTCTGTGTGTGTGTGTGTGTGTGTGTGTGTGTGCGCGCGCGCGCGTGTGTGTATGTGGTTTTTGCTTTTTGTCTCTTAAGAGTGCTGAGGATGAACGTATTAGCCTCCATTTCCAGCTAATACTTTAAAACTAGGGCCTTAAGCCTGACACAATTCATTTGTATTAATGGTGTGAAGGCGGATTTAATTTTTCCCTGTAGGTGATAACCGTGTGTCCCATGACCATTTCTTGAATGGCTGCTCTTTCCCCTTCTGATTTAAATACCCATTGTGTCAGATATTAAATCCCCGACCATATATAGGGGACAGGCAGTGACAGTGGAGCTGTTTTGTCTTATTGTGGCGGGGTCCTCAAGAGAGCAGATGTCACATCTCCTGCACCACGTGGGAACGCCATGAAGGGTTGGCAGAAGGGTGACTCAAGATGGGGTTGTGACCCTAGTCCTCTCCACAGCATAGGATGGGTGAAGAAGTAAGATCGCAGCTAGAGGAGGATTTTCCGAGAGAAGGTTGGTAAGTCTGGAGTCTCTCTCCCCTACGAGGGTGATGGGGAGCTTTCGCCTCTCGCCAAGGCTAAGGAAAGGGGCTCCCCTAGGACCACTCTGAGAGCTTGCTCTATATATCCCACAGCTGGAGAGACACAGCAGGCTGGTGTTTCCCTCAACCAGGAAAGCCTGAAGTTCAAGAGTGCTGCGGAAATGGACACCCTAGGTGGCTCAGTCAGTTAAGCATCTACCTTTGGCTCAGGTCATTATCCTGGGATTGTTGGATCAAGCCCCACATCGGGCTCCTTGCTCAGCAAGGGAGCCTGCTTCTCTCACTGCTCGTTCTCTCTCTCTCTCTCTCTCAAGTGAATAAAATCTTTTTTTAAAAAAAAGATTCTCTCTCTCCCACCAAATAAGTAAATAAAATCTTTTAAAAATTGGGGGACAAAGCCTACAGAGAGAGCAAGGTGGGTGGCTGGGTGGTGCTAAGTCATGCTGGTGTCCCCACAGAAGGAGAATAGGAAACAGAGAGCTGGTCACCCGCAGCAGAGAGCAGATGGCAAGAGCCAGAGGGCTTTGGTGGGAGCTCACAAAGAGTCCATATCAGCTGCAAAGGAAAGACAGACACGGGCCAGCAGGCTGAGACCTGATTCTGCTGCAAGTAGCTCCAGAAATGTTGGAATGCTCAGCCAAGGTGGGTAAGTTGTGCAAAGATCAAGGCCCAGGTGCGGAAAACCTGGATGGATGGACCCAGCCTGCAGAATAAAGCCAAACAGAAACAAGGACGACAGGGAGACAGAGACAAAGACCACACATCATTGCACAGACTCCTGCACCCAGCCGTACCTAAGGCCAAATCCATCTCTGCATTTCTCAGCTTTGAGAACCACTATTAGTCTCTTTTGCTAAAGACAGCGTGAGTCAAATTTCAATCGCTCTCACTCCTGAGTCCAACCATAGCTTTCCTTCACGTACCTCTTCGCACAGAGAAGCATGCTTCCTCTATGTTATCCAGGCGACACCAAAATTTTCTGGATGCTTTCCTTCATATTTTTGCATGAAAGTGGAAAATCATAGATTCGCAGAAAACATGATTTCATAAATTGGTCTTGGTTCAATCAAGAAAATGCTCATGGTCATCTGGAAATCATTTCATTCCTTCATATTTTGCCGCCCTTTGAGGCTTCCTCTTGGAGGACAATTTGTTTTACATAGGATGGCTCCAGATTACTTTTTAAGCCCTGTTTTATACAGTCTGGCTCTCGAACTAAGCTCTTCAACTCCTTGGGGCTTACAGACTGACCTTCTGCTGATGCAAATTTCTTCTTAATCCTAAGAAGTCCCTGGCCTTTTTCCTCCTAATATTTAGAACACATTTTGAAAAAGCAGAAGGGATGTGGTGTTGGGGGAATGGATGTTACGGTTTGGTTACCTTAGTGTGGAAGAGTAGCTGTGACTGTGTTGTGGTCATGAAAGTCTCGAGATGATTTTTAACCTAATTTCAGCTCTTCTCACGATTCACAAAAGCACACAGTCGTGGACTTCTACTCAGAGAGACTGACTTCTGTGGCTGGGATTTGAGAATACATTGGTACCTGATTATTTATTGCATAGAGTTGTTTAATCAACAAATATTTACTGAGTACCATGGCGCTTTGCATTATCACTCTCAAATATTTGCTGTCCCTCCCTATGGGAAGATTGTATTTCCTTGTGCCAATGACATAAGGCAAAGTCGTTTAATTTGTTTCAACCAGTGGGAAACCCATAGCGGTGGTAAGTGTGGTCTCCAGGCAGAAGCTCTCAGAGCCAGTGTTAAGTTCTGCCATGTTCTTTCCCCCCTGCCATGGGCCAGCAAAGTTCCAGACAGAGGCTGCTGTGTCACCTTGAGTCTCAAAGTAGGATGACATGTGAAACCAAGCCACAGATGTACAAGGGACATATAACGTCAATAAGTAATAAACCTTTTGTGTTTGGGGTCACTTTTTCATAGCAGCGGAAGATAGCCACCCCAGATTAACACACACACCCACAATGTGCTCATCATTGTGCTGGATGTACAGTTTATTTGTACATATAACTATGAGGCCATGGTCCCAAAATAGCACTGCTTAATAGAAACTTCTTTTAAATAAGTGTACTCAGTCACAGAAGATTTCGAACTTTCTTTGAACAGCAGAATCCCCTTCCCCAGAACGCCAACTATAAAACAGATACAGCAGGGCTGCTCTGACTGAAAGAGTGAAGGCCAGAAACTTGGCGGTTCTATCTCCCCAAAGACCATACTCAACTCAGCGCCAGACATCTGACCAGCCCTCAGTGAATATTTGTAGAATAAATAAACAGATAGATTATTTCCTCCAGGATTCTTTAAGGACTCTCTGGAGAATGCCATAGTTCTGTAGAACAGAGTGTAAAGTTCCCATAGTAATAGTAGAGTCCTGTAGGAGGTTTTGGGTTCACTTATCAAATTCACATGTATAGACGAAGATGACAAGAGCAGAGATGGTGAAGATTCACATCCTATTTTGGCCCGTCATTCCTGTGTCTTTCCAATTACGGTTCCGTAAAAGATCTTCACGACTGGGTGCCTGTGAGTTCAACCCAGGTCATGTTCTCAGGGTTGTAAGATCAAGCCCTGCATCAGACTCTAGCCTCAGCAGGAGGTGGGAGCCCGCTTGAGGATCTCTTCCTCTCCCTCTGCCCCTCCCCCTGCTTGTGTGCTTGCTTGCTCTCTCTCTCTCAAATAAATAAATCTTCAAAAAAAAAAAAAAGATCTTAATGATGGACCTGAAACTAATACAATGCTGTATGTTAACTACACTGGAATTAAAATAAAATAAAATAATTTCTTAATGGTAATGATTGTTATTAAATAGTTTTGTTAAATGTTTCCAATGACTTCTTTTTCCATGGTCCAGCCAACAGTAGAGATGTTAACAAATAGAGAAGAGGAATGAAGACAAAAGATCTAGTAATTCATCCATCAAGTAATTAGTCCTAGAACAATAAGTCAGCCCCCAGTGTTTGGACTGTTTGTTTGGGAAGACTAAAACACCAATAAGCCCTAGTGAACCAGCTCAAATTATACCTTCACTGTAACAAGAATTCTCCTCCTTACTATCCGCCCCCCTCTTCCCATCAGTGTAGCCTGCTGGACATGGTAAGCTTAACACTCAGATTATTCCAGTAACAGTGGTCTATTAGCAAAAAGTTTTTAAAAACAGGGATGGGGAGAGACAAGATGGCAAGCCAAAATAATACAAACCTCCCTCAATAAAATCACAGATATGCTGCCTTTTTAAAACATAGTTTAAAAAAAAAAAAAAACTCTTAAAAATGTATAGTTGTACTGACAAGAAAGTAGAAATCCCAGTGGGCCACATGGGAAAACTGCCCAGGGAACGGACACTGTAACAGAATGGAAGGTAGTTGTTGGTCCAAATAACGAGGGGACGTGGATTTCAGTGTTCATGTGAGGCTAGGTGCTGAGGTCTGGGACAGGATGAAGAGTGGGGAGCCAAACCCCTTATATGCAGCGGGATTGGCAAATAGCTGTAGTGTCAGCCAAAGGGTAGACCAGAAAGACTTCATCCATCAGTCCAGCCAGTAGCTAAGACAGAAAGCTCGTCTGTTTTCTTCTTGGTCTCTGGGTCAAAAATAAAGAGAAGTAAAAACCTTAGGTCATTGCCTCGTGCATCTGAGATTTTAATTTATGGTAATTGTAGAGGCCAGGAAACATCAATGCTGGAAATTAATATAAAATTCGTTCTGGGCTAGAAAAAGAAATCACGGCAGAAGAAAATGAAACATGCTCTCTCAGATTCTCTGCAAGGAAACCTCTGTAGACTTCCACAAAACAGAAGCCTGGCTAAAGATGAACTTGCAAATATATATTTTATGCACACACATGCGTACATATATATGACCTCCAGATATCATGAGACAAAAGAAACAAGAGGATTAGAAGACCCTAAAACTTGAAGATTTAAAAAATCAACAATCTAGGGCGCCTGAGTGGCTCAGTGGGTTAAAGCCTCTGCCTTCGGCTCAGGTCATGATCTCAGGGTCCTGGGATCGAGCCCCGCATCGGGCTCTCTGCTCGGCAGGGAGCCTGCTTCCTCCTCTCTCTCTGCCTGCCTCTCTGCCTGCTTGTGATCTCTGTCTGTCAAATAAATAAATAAAATCTGTTTAAAAAATAAATAAATAAAAAATCAACAATCTGGAAAATAATACAAATTAAGTAGGCTAAAAGCAAGTAAAGAATTAAACGAGAGAAATGAAAACCTAAGAAGCAAACAAATAATTATAAAAGAAAATGAGTAGATTTGAGAAGAAGACAAGTAGAAATTCTAGAAATGCAAAATATATTCAATGATATTAAATCTCAATAGAAAAGCAACAGATCGGATGCTGCTGAAAAAAGACTTGGGGAAATAGAAGATAGATGTTAAAGAATTGCTTAGAATGTTAAACAGAAAGAAAAACAGAAGGTTGTTACAAGATTTGGACAAAAGGGGAACCTGAGTGGCTCAGTCAGTTAAGCACCAGCCTTCAGCTCAGGTCATGATCTCAGGGTCCTGGGATTGAGCCCCACATTGGGCCCCCTGCTCAGCAGGGAGTCTTTTTGTCCCTCTCCCTCTCATTCATGCTTTCTTTCTCTGTCTCTCTCAAATAAATAAATAAATATTAAAAATAAGGAGATTTGTTCTTCCGATCCAAGAGCATGGAATGGTCTTCCATCTTTTTGTGTCTTCTTCAATTTCTTTCATGAGTGTTCTGTAGTTCCTCGAATACAGATCCTTTACCTCTTTGGTTAGGTTTATTCCCAGGTATCTTATGGTTCTTGGTGCTATAGTAAATGGAATCGATTCTCTAATTTCCCTTTCTGTATTTTCATTGTTAGTGTATAAGAAAGCCACTGATTTCTGTACATTGACTTTGTATTCTACCACGTTGCTGAATTGTTGTATGAGTTCTAGTAGTTTGGGGGTGGAGTCTTTTGAGTTTTCCATATAAAGAATCATGACATCTGTGAAGAGAGAGAGTTTGACTTCTTCATTGCCAATTTGGATACCTTTTATTTCTCTTTGTTGTCTGATTGCTGTTGCTAGGACTTCTAATGCTATGTCGAACAAGAGTGGTGAGAGTGGGCATCCTTGTCGTGTTCCTAATCTCAACGGGAAGGCTGCAAGCTTTTTCCCATTGAGGATGATATTTGCTGTGGGCCTTTCATAGATAGATTTTTATGAAGTTCAGGAATGTTCCCTCTATCCCTATACTTTGAAGCGTTTTAATCAGGAATGAATGCTGGATTTTGTCAAATGCTTTTTCTGCATCAATTGAGAGGACCATGTGGTTCTTCTCTCTTCTCTTATTAATTTGTTCTATCACACTGATTGATTTGTGAATGTTGAACCATCCTTGTAGCCCAGGAATGAATCCCACCTGGTCATGGTGGAAAATCTTTTTAATGTGCTGTTGGATTCTGTTTGCTAGGCTCTTGTTGAGAATCTTTTTTTTTTTTTAAAGATTTTATTTATTTATTTGACAGAGAGAGAGAGAACACAAGTAGGCAGAGAGGCAGGCACAGAGACAGGAGGAAGCAGGCTGAAATTGGTCTGAAATTCTCCTTTTTGGTAGGGTCTTTGCCTGGTTTGGGGATCAAGGTAATGCTGGCTTCACAGAGTCTGGAAATTTTCCTTCTGCTTCAATTTTTTGAAACAGCTTCAGGAGAATAGGTGTTATTTCTTCTTTGAAAGTTAGGTAGAATTCCCCAGGAAATCCATGAGGTCCTGGGCTCTTGTTTTTTGGGAGGTTTTTGATCACTGCTTCAATCTCATTACTAGATATCAGTCTATTCAGGTTGTCAATTTCTTCCTGGTTCAATTTTGGGAGTTTATAGTTTTCCAGGAATGCATCCATTTCATCTAGGTTGCTTAGCTTATTGGCATATAACTGTTGATAATAACTTCTGATGATTGTTTCTACTTCCTTGGTGTTAGTTGTAATCTCTCCCTTTTCATTCATAATTTTATTAATTTGGGCTTTCTCTCTTTTCTTTTGGATTAGTGTGGCCAATGGTTTATTGATCTTATTGATTCTTTCAAAAAACCAGCTTCTAGTTTCATCGATACGTTCTATTGTATCCCTGGTTTCTACCTCATTGATCTCAGCTCTAATCTTGATTATTTCCCTTCTTATGTGTGAAGTTGGTTTGATTTGTTGTTGATTCTCCAGTTCTTTAAGGTGTAGAGACAGCTGGTGTGTTCTGGATTTTTCAATTTTTTTGAGGGAGGCTTGGATGGCTATGTATTTCCCCCTTAGGACCGCCTTTGCTGTATCCCATGGGTTTTGGACCGAAGTGTCTTCATTCTCATTGGTTTCCATGAATTGTTTCAGTTCTTCTTTGATCTCCTGGTTGATCCAAGCATTCTTTTTTTTTTTTTAAAGATTTTATTTATTTATTTGTCAGAGACAGAGGGAGAGAGAGTGAGCGAGCACAGGCAGACAGAGAGGCAGGCAGAGGCAGAGGGAGAAGCAGGCTCCCTGCCGAGCAAGGAGCCCGATGTGGGACTCGATCCCAGGACGCTGGGATCATGACCTGAGCCGAAGGCAGCCGCTTAACCAACTGAGCCACCCAGGCGTCCCTGATCCAAGCATTCTTAAGCAAGGTGGTCTTTAGCTTCCAGGTGTTTGAGTTCCTTCCGAACTTTTCCTTGTGATTGAGCTCAAGTTTCAAAGCATTGTGATCTGAGAATGTGCAGGGAATAATCTCAGTCTTTTGGTATCGGTTGAGTCCTGACACTTCTCCAATGAAGACATACAAATGGCTATCAGACACATGAAAAAATGTTCATCATCACTAGCCATCAGGGAGATTCAAATTAAAACCACATTGAGATACCACCTTACTACACTTAGAATGGCCAAAATTAGCAAGACAGGAAACAACATGTGTTGGAGGGGATGTGGAGAAAGGGGAACCCTCTTACACTGTTGGTGGGAATGCAAGTTGGTGCAGCCACTTTGGAGAACAGTGTGGAGATTCCTCTAGAAATTAAAAATAGAGCTTCCCTATGACCCTGCCATTGCACTACTGGGTATTTACCCCAAAGATACAGATGTAGTAAAAAGAAGGGCCATCTGTACCCCAATGTTTATAGCAGCAATGGCCACAGTCGCCAAACTGTGGAAAGAACCAAGATGCCCTTCAACGGATGAATGGATAAGGAAGATGTGGTCCATATACACTATGGAGTATTATGCCTCCATCAGAAAGGATGAATACCCAACTTTTGTAGCAACATGGACGGGACTGGAAGAGATTATGCTGAGTGAAATAAGTCAAACAGAGAGAGTCAATTATCATATGGTTTCATTTATTTGTGGAGCATAACAAATAACATGGAGGACAAGGGGAGTTAGAGAGGAGAAGGGAGTTGAGGGAAATTGGAAGGGGAGTTGAACCATGAGAGACTATGGACTCTGAAAAACAATCTGAAGGTTTTGAAGGGGCGGGGGGTGGGAGGTTGGGGGAAGCAGGTGGAGGGTATTGGAGAGGGCACGGATTGCATGGAGCACTGGGTGTGGTGCAAAAACAATGAATACTGTTACGCTGAAAATAAATTTTAAAAATTTTTAAAAAAATAAAGAGATTTGGAAAATGAAGTCAGAATATCTAATATAGTTCTTCAGAATTTCATGGAAGAGTGGAAATATTGGAATATAAAGTGAGTAAGAGGGGAGGAGTCAAGATGGCGGAGAAGTAGCAGGCTGAGACTACTTCGGGTAGCGGGAGATCAGCTAAATAGCTTATCTAAAGATTGCAAACACCTATAAATCCAACGGGAGATCGAAGAGAAGAAGAACAGCAACTCTAGAAACAGAAAATCAACCACTTTCTGCAAGGTAGGACTGGCGGAGAAGTGAATCCAAAGCGACGGGAAGATAGACCGCGGCGGGAGGGGCCGGCTCCCGGCGAGCGGCGGAGCAACGGAGCAAAATCAGGACTTTTAAAAGTCTGTTCCGCTGAGGGACATCGCTCCAGAGGCTTAACTGGGGTGAAGCCCAGGCGGGGTCAGCGCGGCCTCAGGTCCCGCAGGGTCGCAGAAGGATCGGGGGTGTCTGAGTGTCGCAGAGCTTACCGGTATTAGAACAGGGAAGCCGGCTGCAGAGACAGAGCCGAGGAGTGACTCTCAGCTCGGGGTTGCCCTGAACCGGTCGCAGGCTCGGTCAGCTCGGAGCGTGGCCGGAGGCCAGGGTGGCGGGAGTCATTGGGCGCTGTTCTCTGAGGGCGCACTGAGGACTGGGGCCCCGGGCTCTCGGCTCCTCCGGGCCGGAGACCGGGAGGCCGCCATCTTTATTCCCGTCCTCCGGACTCTACGGAAAGCGCTCAGGGAACAAAAGCTCCCGAAAGCGAACCCGAGCGGATGACTCAGCGCGGCCCCGGGTAAGGGCGGTGCAACTCCGCCTGGGGCAAAGACGCTTGAGAATCACTACAACAGGCCCCTCCCCCAGAAGATCAACGGGAAACCCAGCCAGGACCAAGATCACCTACCAAGGAGAACGGCGGAATTCCAGAGGAGAAGAAAGCAAAGCACTGAACTCATGGCTTTCTCGCCATGATTTTTTAGCCTTGCAGTTAATTTAATTTTTTTTTCTTTTTCAATTTTTTTTTCTTTTTCTCTTCTTCTGCTAAATTTTTTTAACTTTTACCGTTTTCTTTTTTAACGTTTTTTAAATAGTTTATCTAATATATATATATTTTTTCCTCTTTTTATATTTTTTCTTTATCGGCTTTCTTTTTTTTAATAGTTTCTTTTTTTTTTTTTCTTTCTGAACCCCTTTTTATCCTCTTTCTCCCCCCTCACAATTTGGGATCTCTTCTGATTTGGCTAAAGCATATTTTCCTGGGGTTGTTGCCACCCTTTTAGTATTTTACTTGCTCCTTCATAAACTCTTATCTGGACAAAATGACAAGGCGGAAAAATTCACAACAAAAAAAAGAACAAGAGGCAGTACCAAAGGCTAGGGACCTAATCAATACAGACATTGGTAATATGTCAGATATAGAGTTCAGAATGACGATTCTCAAGGTTCTAGCCGGGCTTGAAAAAGGCATGGAAGATATTAAAGCAACCCTCTCGGGAGATATAAAAGCCCTTTCTGGAGAAATAAAAGAACTAAAATCTAACCAAGTTGAAATCAAAAAAGCTATTAATGAGGTGCAATCAAAAATGGAGGCTCTCACTGCTAGGATAAATGAGGCAGAAGAAAGAATTAGCGATATAGAAGACCAAATGACAGAGAATAAAGAAGCTGAGCAAAAGAGGGACAAACAGCTACTGGACCACGAGGGGAGAATTCGAGAGATAAGTGACACCATAAGACGAAACAACATTAGAATAATTGGGATTCCAGAAGAAGAGGAAACAGAGAGGGGAGCAGAAGGTATATTGGAGAGAATTATTGGAGAGAATTTCCCCAATATGGCAAAAGGAACAAGCATCAAAATTCAGGAGGTTCAGAGAACCCCCCTCAAAATCAATAAGAATAGGTCCACACCCCGTCACCTAATAGTAAAATTTACAAGTCTTAGTGACAAAGAAAAGATCCTGAAAGCAGCCTGGGAAAAGAAGTCTGTAACGTACATCGGTAAAAATATTAGATTGGCAGCAGACTTATCCACGGAGACCTGGCAGGCCAGAAAGAGCTGGCATGATATATTCAGAGTACTAAATGAGAAAAACATGCAGCCAAGAATACTATATCCAGCTAGGCTATCATTGAAAATAGAAGGAGAGATTAAAAGCTTCCAGGACAAACAAAAACTGAAAGAATTTGCAAATACCAAACCAGCTCTACAGGAAATATTGAAAGGGGTCCTCTAAGCAAAGAGAGACCCTAAAAGTAATAGATCAGAAAGAAACAGAGACAATATACAATAACAGTCACCTTACAGGCAATACAATGGCACTAAATTCATATCTCTCAATACTTACCCTGAATGTTAATGGGCTAAATGCCCCAATCAAAAGACACAGGGTATCAGAATGGATAAAAAAACAAAACCCATCTATATGTTGCCTACAAGAAACTCATCTTAAACCCGAAGACACCTCCAGGTTTAAAGTGAGGGTGTGGAAAAGAATTTACCATGCTAATGGACATCAGAAGAAAGCAGGAGTGGCAATCCTTATATCAGATCAATTAGATTTTAAGCCAAAGACTATAATAAGAGATGAGGAAGGACACTATATCATACTCAAAGGAACTGTCCAACAAGAAGATCTAACAATTTTAAATATCTATGCCCCTAACGTGGGAGCAGCCAACTATATAAACCAATTAATAACAAAATCAAAGAAACACATCGACAAGAATACAATAATAGTAGGGGATTTTAACACTCCCCTCACTGAAATGGACAGATCATCCAAGCAAAAGATCAACAAGGAAATCAAGGCCTTAAATGACACACTGGACCAGATGGACATCACAGATATATTCAGAACATTTCATCCCAAAGCAACAGAATACACATTCTTCTCGAGTGCACATGGAACATTCTCCAGAATAGATCACATTCTTGGTCCTAAATCAAGTCTCAACTGGTATCAAAAGATTGGGATCATTCCCTGCATATTTTCAGACCACAATGCTCTAAAGCTAGAACTCAATAACAAGAGGAAATTTGGAAAGAACCAAAATACATGGAGACTAAACAGCATCCTTCTAAAGAATGAATGGGTCAACCAGGAAATTAAAGAAGAATTGAAAAAATTTATGGAAACAAATGATAATGAAAACACAACGGTTCAGAATCTGTGGGACACAACAAAGGCAGTCCTGAGAGGAAAATATATAGTGGTACAAGCCTTTCTCAAGAAACAAGAAAGGTCTCAGGTACACAACCTAACCCTACACCTAAAGAAGCTGGAGAAAGAACAAGAAAGAAACCCTAAACCCAGCAGGAGAAGAGAAATCATAAAGATCAGAGCAGAAATCAATGAAATAGAAACCAAAAAAACAATAGAACAAATCAACGAAACTAGGAGCTGGTTCTTTGAAAGAATTAATAAGATTGATAAACCCCTGGCCAGACTTATCAAAAAGAAAAGAGAAAGGACCCAAATAAATAAAATCATGAATGAAAGAGGAGAGATCACAACGAACACCAAAGAAATACAGACAATTATAAGAACATACTATGAGCAACTCTACGCCAACAAATTTGACAATCTGGAAGAAATGGATGCATTCCTAGAGACATATAATCTACCACAACTGAACCAGGAAGAAATAGAAAGCCTGAACAGACCCATAACCAGTAAGGAGATTGAAACAGTCATCAAAAATCTCCAAACAAACAAAAGCCCAGGGCCAGATGGCTTCCCGGGGGAATTCTACCAAACATTTAAAGAAGAACTAATTCCTATTCTCCTGAAACTGTTCCAAAAAATAGAAATAGAAGGAAAACTTCCAAACTCATTTTATGAGGCCAGCATCACCTTGATCCCAAAACCAGACAAGGATCCCATCAAAAAAGAGAACTACAGACCAATATCCTTGATGAACACAGATGCAAAAATTCTCGCCAAAATACTAGCCAATAGGATTCAGCAGTACATTAAAAGGATTATTCACCACGACCAAGTGGGATTTATTCCAGGGCTGCAAGGTTGGTTCAACATCCGCAAATCAATCAATGTGATACAACACATTAATAAAAGAAAGAACAAGAACCATATGATCCTCTCCATAGATGCTGAAAAAGCATTTGACAAAGTACAGCATCCCTTCCTGATCAAAACTCTTCAAAGTGTAGGGATAGAAGGCACATACCTCAATATTATCAAAGCCATCTATGAAAAACCCACCACAAATATCATTCTCAATGGAGAAAAACTGAAAGCTTTTCCGCTAAGGTCAGGAACACGGCAGGGATGTCCGTTATCACCACTGCTATTCAACATAGTACTAGAAGTCCTAGCCTCAGCAATCAGACAACAAAAGGAAATTAAAGGCATCCAAATCGGCAAAGAAGAAGTCAAACTATCACTCTTTGCAGATGATATGATACTCTATGTGGAAAACCCAAAAGACTCCACTCCAAAACTACTAGAACTTGTACAGGAATTCAGTAAAGTGTCAGGATATAAAATCAATGCACAGAAATCAGTTGCATTTCTCTACACCAACAACAAGACAGAAGAAAGAGAAATTAAGGAGTCCATCCCATTTACAATTGCACCCAAAACTATAAGATACCTAGGAATAAACCTAACCAAAGAGGCTGAGAATCTATACTCAGAAAACTATAAAGTACTCATGAAAGAAATTGAGGAAGACACAAAGAAATGGAAAAATGTTCCATGCTCCTGGATTGGAAGAATAAATATTGTGAAAATGTCTATGCTACCTAAAGCAATCTACACATTTAATGCAATTCCTATCAAAGTACCATCCATTTTTTTCAAAGATATGGAACAAATAATCCTAAAATTTATATGGAACCAGAAAAGACCTCGAATAGCCAAAGGAATATTGAAAAAGAAAGCCAAAGTTGGTGGCATCACAATTCCGGACTTCAAGCTCTATTACAAAGCTGTCATCATCAAGACAGCATGGTACTGGCAAAAAAACAGACACATAGATCAATGGAACAGAATAGAGAGCCCAGAAATGGACCCTCAACTCTATGGTCAACTCATCTTCGACAAAGCAGGAAAGAATGTCCAATGGAAAAAAGACAGCCTCTTCAATAAATGGTGTTGGGAAAATTGGACAGCCACATGCAGAAAAATGAAATTGGATCATTTCCTTACACCACACACGAAAATAGACTCAAAATGGATGAAGGATCTCAATGTGAGAAAAGAATCCATCAAAATCCTCGAGGAGAACACTGGCAGCAACCTCTTCAACCTCAGCCGCAGCAACATCTTCCTAGGAACATCACCAAAGGCAAGGGAAGCAAGGGCAAAAATGAACTTTTGGGATTTTATCAAGATCAAAAGCTTCTGCACAGCAAAGGAAACAGTGAACAAAACCAAAAGACAACTGACAGAATGGGAGAAGATATTTGCAAATGACATATCAGATAAAGGGCTAGTGTCCAAAATCTATAAAGAACTTAGCAAACTCAACACCCAAAGAACAAATAATCCAATCAAGAAATGGGCAGAGGACATGAACAGACATTTCTGCAAAGAAGACATCCAGATGGCCAACAGACACATGAAAAAGTGCTCCATATCACTCGGCATCAGGGAAATACAAATCAAAACCACCATGAGATATCACCTCACACCAGTCAGAACGGCTAAAATTAACAAGTCAGGAAATGACAGATGCTGGCGAGGATGCGGAGAAAGGGGAACCCTCCTACACTGTTGGTGGGAATGCAAGCTGGTGCAACCACTCTGGAAAACAGCATGGAGGTTCCTCAAAATGTTGAAAATAGAACTACCCTATGACCCTGCAATTGCACTGCTGGGTATTTACCCTAAAGATAAACGTAGTGATCCGAAGGGGCACGTGCACCCGAATGTTTATAGCAGCAATGTCTACAATAGCCAAACTATGGAAAGAACCTAGATGTCCATTAACAGACGAATGGATAAAGAAGATGTGGTATATATACACAATGGAATACTATGCAGCCATCAAAAGAAATGAAATCTTGCCATTTGCGACGACGTGGATGGAACTAGAGGGTATCATGCTTAGCGAAATAAGTCAATCAGAGAAAGACAACTATCATATGATCTCCCTGATATGAGGGAGAGGAGATGCAACATGGGGGGTTGAGGGGGTAGGAGAAGAGTAAATGAAACAAGATGGGATTGGGAGGGAGACAAACCATAAGTGACTCTTAATCTCACAAAACAAACTGAGGGTTGATGGGGGGAGGGGGTTGGGAGAGGGGGTGGGGTTATGGATATTGGGGAGGGTATGTGCTATGGTGAGTGCTGTGAAGTGTGTAAACCTGGCGATTCGCAGACCTGT
Source organism: Lutra lutra (assembly GCF_902655055.1). Taxonomy (NCBI): domain Eukaryota; kingdom Metazoa; phylum Chordata; class Mammalia; order Carnivora; family Mustelidae; genus Lutra; species Lutra lutra. Next base: position 13,034,312 of record NC_062278.1, read on the forward strand.
ACCCCTGGGGATAAAAATATATGTTTATAAAGCTGTAAAAAAAAAAAAAAAAAAAAGAAAGGATGAATACCCAAGTTTTGTAGCAACATGGACGGGACTGGAAGAGATTATGCTGAGTGAAATAAGTCAAGCAGAGAGAGTCAATTATCATATGGTTTCACTTATTTGTGGAGCATAACAAATAGCATGGAGGACAAGGGGAGATGGAGAGGAGAAGGGAGTTGAGGGAAATTGGAAGGGGAGGTGAACCATGAGAGACTATGGACTCTGAAAAATGATCTGAGAATTTTGAAGGGGTGGGGGGTGGGAGGTTGGGGGCACCAGGTGGTGGGTATTGTAGAGGGCATGGATTGCATGGAACACTGGGTGTGGTGCAAAAATAATGAATACTGTTATGCTGAAAAAATAAAAAATTAAAAATTAAAAAAAATGACAGATACCATTGAACTTAAAAAAAAATAAATAAATAAAGTGAGTAAGAATTTCCTAGGATCTTAGTATCTTAGATATGACACTAAAAGCATAAGCAATCCAAGAAAAAAATAGATAAATTGGAATTCATCAAAATTAAAAACTATTGTTTCTCAAAGAACAACCACTCAAGAAAGTGAAAAGACAACCCACAGGATGAAAGAAAATATTTGCATTTCATATATCTAATAAGGGGTTTGCACCTAAAATTTAAAAAACTCTTATAACTCAACAATAAAAATAAACAAACTCAATTAAAATATGGGCAAACCATTTGAATAGATGTTTCTCCCAATAAAAACATAAACATAAAGACATACAAATGACTAATACACACATGAAAAGATGCACAACAGAAGTAGTCATTAGAAAAATGTAAACCAAAACCACAATGAGATACACCTACTCAGATGGCTATAATCAAAAGATAGACAATAACAAGTCTTGATGAGGATGTGGAGAAACTGGAACCCTCACATGTGGCTGGTGGGAATGTAAAGTGGTGCAGCCATTTTGGAAAACAGTTCGATGATTCCTCAAAAAGCCAAGCACAGAATTACCATACGATCTAGTCATTCCATTCCTAGGTTTATACCCAAAAGAACTGAAAGCTGATGTTCAGACAAAAGTTAGTGCCGGAATACTCACAGCACCATTCATTCATAGTAACCAAGAAGTGAAAACAAACAAAATATCCATCAACCAAAGAAAGGATTAGAAAAATGCAGGATATGCCTACAACTGGATATTATTTGGCCATAAAAAGGAAAGACATACTGATATGTGTTACCAACACAGATGAACACTGAAAATATTGCCCCACGTGAATGAAGCCAGTCACAAACACCACTAATTGTATGATTCAGTTTACATGAAATGTCCAAATTAAGCACACTGATAGACAGAAAATCGATTCATGGGGCACCTACCTGGGTGGCTCAGTCACTTAAGTATCTGCCTTTAGCTCAAGTCATGATCCCAGGGTCCTGGGATGGAGCCACACATCAGGCTCCCTGCTCAGCAAGGAATCTGCTTCTCTCCCCCCACCCCACCCCCGGTTTGTGCTCTTTCTCTCTCTCTCTGTCTCTCTCACAAATAAATAAATAAAATCTTATAAAGAAAGAAAGAAGGGAGGAAGGGAGGAAGGAAGGAAAGAAGGGAAGAAGGGAGGAAAGAAGGTAGGAGTGAGGGAGGGAGGGAGGGATGAAGGAAGGAAGAGAGGAAAACCGATTCATGGTTGCCAGTGGCTGGGGGGAAGGAAAGAATGGGGAGGGACTATTTAAGGGGTATGATTCTTTGTGGTGGGATGACAAAATGTTTGGAAATTAGATAGTGGAGATCATTGCACAATTCTGGAAATAGGCCTAAATCTACTGAATTGTATGCTTTAAAGGGTGAATTTTGTGATAATTATATCGCAATTATTAAAAAAAAAGACTTTTAGGTATAAATGGGGAAAGAGACAACCCTAAATAGGATAATGCTTTGACTATAAAACAAAGAAAACAAAGAGGTCATAAATTAATTCTGATGTTTAAAAACAAAAGAACAACAATTGCAGAGCTTCCAAACCAGTTTTGAACTCACGCTGACACTTTATTTTTAAGAGTAATCATCAGGACTGCCACTCTGTGCTGGTACTAAACTAGAAGGAAATGATTAATCTTTGAGGCTGCTCTATGGAACTGAGGCATTCGAAGAGAGGAACAGCCAAACCACAGTGCCTGGCAGGGAGGGAGGAAGGTGAAAAGGAATCCCAAGTTCACTCTTCTTCCACCCACTGACCTCCTGCTAGTGCGTTCCACCACCCAAACCCAGATGGAATACAGAAGTCAAGGACGTCCACTGATGTAGGCTGTGAAGATCAACTTTCTGAGACATTGACCAAATGGATGGCTAGAGAGTGGAACTGGAGAGACCAATGAAGATTTCCCAGCACTCATTCTTGTCATTTTGCATAGGATTTAAAGTCAGAGGAGAACCAAGTTGCCTGGATTGGACCTGGATTGGTCAGGGAAGGGCAGGGCAACTTGATCTGCTATCTCAGTAAGACATCAAGAAGTAAGTGAAGGGACACCTGGGTGGCTCAGTGGGTTAAGCCTCTGTCTTCAGCTCAGGTCATGATCCCAGGGTCCAGGGATCGAGCCCCGCATCAGGAGCCTGCTTCTCCCCCTTTCTCTCTGCCTGCCTCTCTGCCTACTTGTGATCTCTGTCTGTCAAATAAATAAATAAAATCTTAAATAAAAAAAAAAAACTACATCTCCTTTAAAAAAAAAAAAGTGAAGATAACTTTAGGAAAGCAAGACAAACGGGTTGCCAGACAGTGATGTCCACCATGGACATCTTCTAGAACTTCGTTTTAAAGACTTTGGTACTTCTGTCATCCCTAACAGTAGACTACCACATAAGAATGAAAGTGAAATGGATTGTAAAACCAACTGGCTTCTGCTCACTCTGATCATCACTGTCTGCAAAGTGATCTCTTCAAACATCAAGGAAGGATTTGCTTCTCTCCTAGGCACCCTCTGTGTTGGAGTGTGTGTGGGTTGAGGGGAGGCATCTGACAGCCCAAGTCTAGATCACACATTTGTACTTCATGCCATCCCAGGGACGTAGACACCCAGATCCTTTCTGCCAAGTGTGGGGGAAAGGGCAGGGAAGATGGAGAAGACAGTTAAGGTTTCCTTCTGCAAGTTCCACTGGCCACTCTGAGCACAACTCTGGTGGGTATGAGCACTGGTCTGACCTGGGAGAGCTTGCAATCTTTCTCTTTGGTGGTACTGTGCCATCAAGGACAGGGTAAATAAAGTTCAGATAGTTAAATAAGCTCTGGTAGTGGTTTCCAGAAATTGCTAAGTCTGGTACAGGGTGGGAGCAGGCTGGCGTGGCTATCATTAAATTACCTTCCTTCACAGACTCAGAGAATAGACAGACATATGGACTCATGGAATCTTAGTGTAGGAGACAGCCTTAGAGATACTAAACACCTAACATTTGAGGGGTACTTATTATAGGTCAGGCACTCTTGATGGGTTTTGCATGAAACCACCCAACAGCCCCATTTTGCTGATAACGAACTAGAGCACACAGTGGTGGTTAAAGCAATTTGTTGACGATCCCTCAAGTAGTATGTGGTTAATCCAAGATCAAAAGAACCCTTGCTTTCTCCAACATTCTATACTGCTTAGAGATGATCTAGTCAGATAAGAGACTGGAGCACACAGTGGTGGTTAAAATCATTGGTCTAAGATTCCTCAGCTAGCATGTGGTTGATCCAAGATCAAAAGAGCCCTTCCTTTCTCCACCATTCAGTACGGCTTAGAGATTGTCTAGCCAACACTAAACTCAACGTCTAATAAGGCAATGGTTCTTGAACTCAACAAGAGAGTTGCCCAATGTCACATAGCTGGCTACTGCCAAAACTGAAATTAAATAATCTTCCATTTCCTAGACCAGCACATTTTCCATTACACAATGGAGAACAGAGAGCATTGCATTATTCCACAGTGGCCTGTTCTTTTCATCATGAAATGGGACCAAAAGGAATGAAGGAGTAAGGACCAAGAGAGGACATCTCTAACCGAGCTCTGTATTTCATCTCCGTCTGTGGTTCTGTATAATTACCCTTTCCTTTCTTTGGGGATGTTTGAACAAAACTGACATAAATAGCTCTTCATGTTCTTCCAATACTGGAGCCCACCTTATAGAGCAACAAGAGTATGCACCGTCAGAAACAGTATGCAAATTTGGATGTGGGGAAAACTCATTTGATTCTCCATCTGTCTCCCTGTTTAATTACTTCACCATAAATTAGCACTTTTTATAAGCTACACTCAGCAAATGTGATCAATTCCCTGACTTTAATGTCAAATGTGGAATATTTTTGACTTTCCAGTATTTAGCCTTTTGATTTATATTCATATTTTAAATATAAATTAGCTGTTGAAATCTACCCAAATACAATGTTGAGGAACTTTTTTCTATTTATGTTCTCATTAAGACATTTCTTTGATTGAATCATTGATCAGATGCTTTTTGGAACATGGCATTTTTTCCTAAAGGGCAAGAAAGAGTGTTTTAACATTTAAAGGATACAATTAGGAAGCATATCATGGATGGTGTGAACTGAGGTTTTAAAGACACAGAGCCTGTAACCCTACTCAGATCTGTTTATAGCCCAATAGAATGGCCATGCCCTACTGTCTCTACACTAACCTAATCAGACTTTGATCAACAGAAGGTGAGTACCACCTTACAGCACTTTCCTGCACATACTCTCCTGAAGAAGTCAACTTTCTGGTTTGTCTGTTGGTGAGATCACCCCATATTTATTGGGTACTCACTATGTGTCCAAACCACTATGTAGGTCCAAAAGGGAAATAAAGAGAAGATGACTTCTGGTAGTCTTAGAATATCAGAGATGAGAACAAGTCCACAAGACGTAGAAAGAGCTAGGGAAACATATAATAAGAGAATATGTATAAATATGTATATGCATCTACTAGTATATCCTGAAATCCTATTTCTTCTTAGTCCTCGCCCACAGAATCCCAATTTTGTTTAGGAAAGTAATGGGCCCACCTCCAAGCAATGGATCAGGATTGGCCGACAGTCATGACAATCCTGTTCCCTAAATTCTCATCTCCTTTGCAACTACACATAGCCATGGGACACAATTCTAAAGAACAAAATATAATGGGGAGACATCTGTGAACTTCTAGGAAAGCTTCTGTCTTAATATAAGCTCTGGGGTGCCCCTCCCGTCCTTTCCTATTATGAAGGTGGGTGTGATTTTTGGAGTGGTGAAGCCATCTTGAGATCATAAGAGAGAGGCAAAAAGAACTGCAAAGATGCCAGCCCAGAAATCTCTGAGTTCCTGAACTCATGCCAGGAAACACCTACCTTTGGACTTCTTATTATATGAGAAAATTACCTCTGTTACATGCAGCTGAATGCATTCCTAGCCAATACATATATGAATTGCAGAATATATTTAACTACAAAAGTATGAAAATACATTTACAAGAGGGGAAGAGTTACTGGAAAGCTAAGAGTTAGTTCAGTGCTTCCCAATTAGCCTCAAAACATCCAGCTGGTTCAATTTCAGTTCCTCAATTGGGTGGTGATTCATCAGCCTATTAAGACAGTGGGTTCTAAAGTGTAATCTCCAGGCTGGAACAAATGGAGAGAGAGATGTGTTGGTGTTTTGAATGATGCACTAAGCCAGTACTGGGAGCAAAGATAGGCACTGAATGTTCTGACTGGATAACTGCTTCAAACTCCCCATGGACAGAGTGCTGGGCAGTTGCTAAGCCTCCTGGCTAAGAAGTTTCAAGTTTAGCCCCTCAGGAATGAGGTGAGAAGGCTTCTTGATGGTCCTAATAGTCCAGGGAAAAAGCAAGAGCTAGATCCACAGTGATGTACAAATTTAACACAACCCCATCATAATTCCAACAACCTTTTAAAAAAAAATGTGGAAAAGCCAGTCCTTGAATTTATATGGAATTACTAGGGGCTCTGAAGAGCCCAACAATCTTGGGGAAAAAAAAAAAACAAAGCCAGAGGACTCAGACTTCCCAATTCCAAAACTTCACCTACAAAGCTAAGGTAATCCAATCCAACAGTGAGGGATTGGCATAAGGATAGACATAGAGATCAACCAATGGAGTAGAACTGAGAGTCCAGGTGGGGGGGATATATACACATATATATACACATACTTGTATATATATGATTGATATATATATCAATCATTAATTTTTGACAAAGGGTCCAAGACTCCAAGACCATTCAGTGGGAAAAGAGCAATCTCTTCAACACATGGTTCTGGGACCATTGGATTCCCACACGCAAAGGAATAAAGTTGGATCCTTATACCATATACAAAATTAACTCAGAATGAAACAGTGATCTAAATATAAGAGCTAAAACCCTAAAATCCTTGGAAGAAAACATAGGGCCAAATCTTCCTGACCTTGGATTTGCAATGGATTCTTAGTCATGACACCAAAGTACAAGCCATTAAAGAAAACAAAGAAAAACTGGACTTGGTTAAAATGAAAACATTTTATCCATCAAAAGACAAAAGACAACCTACAGAATGGGAGAAAATATTTGCAAGTTATCTACCTGATAAAGGTTTAATATCCAGAATATATAAAGAATGCCTATGTTCAACAACAACAAACAACCCATTTTTTTTAAAGGACAAAGGACCTGCATATCTCCTTCTCTAAAGAAGATATACAAATGGCCAATAAGCGCATGAAAGGATGCTCAACATCATTAGTCATTAGGAAATGCAAATAGAAATTACAATGAGATACCACTTCATACCTGAATGGCTATAATAATTTTTAATGGAAATATCTTAGTGAAACGGGCCAGACACAAATGGACAAATACTGTATGATTCCACTTGTATGAGGTAACCTAGAGTAGGCAACTCCATAGAGACAGAAAGTAGATTCAAAGTTCCTAATGACCAGAGGGAGGAGAGAAAGGAGACTTATTGCTTAATAGTTATGAAGCTTCTGTTTGGGATGATGAAAAGTTTTGGAACCAGACATAGTGATGGTTGTACAACATTGTGAATGTGCTTAATGCCACTTTAAAGTGGTTATAAAAAAGGCGTATTTTATGTTATATGAACTTTACCACAATAAAAAAAATTAAAGAAAAGCAAAACCTAGGGCCCAGAGTCCCGGTGAAGGGGATCATAACCAAACTGCTCTTGTCTCTATAAGAACCCAAAGATTTCTTTTTTTTCTTCTTAAGATTTTATTTATTTGACAGAGTGAGACAGCGAGAGAGGTGAAAAGAGCAGGGGAAGTGGGAGAAGGAGAAGCAGGCCTTTGCCAAGCAGGGAGCCCAATGTGGGGCTTGATCCCAAGACCCTGGGATCATGACCTGAGGCAAAGGCAGACGTTTAATGACTGAGCCACCCGGGTGCCCCAGAACCCAGAGATTTCTGATCAAAAGCCCCAAAGCACATGCTAAGCAGCCAAGAATTAAATGTCTTAAGATTGGTGCCCTTACCTGCTGCTCTGCTTACTTGTGATCTCTCTCTCTGTCAAATAAATAAATAAAATCTTTAAAAAAAAAAAAAAAGTTTGGTGCCCTTAGGAATTTGAGGGGTTTTCCTCCCTTTTAATTAGTGATTACAAGTGGTGTGATGGAAGTATTCTTCCTGTGGGCTGATGGAAATGCTACAGAACAAAGTCTGAGAGACACATACGACACCATCCTTTGGCCTGAGCGTAGACCTTATTTCCTTCCATACTCTTCATCTATAATTTGGGTGACTGAGTAATCCTAGTGTCTGCTAACTAAACAGGTCCTGTCCACAGAGCAGCAAAGCCATCCTTCCTCTGCTTAAAGTGTCACCTTCCTTAAAGTCAGGCTTTCCAATATGAAACCCACATGCTCCAGGGGTTACTCAGCCCAGTCCCCTGGGACACGAGCATAAATTGTTAGAACTCCCATGTTGATGTCCCATCCCTTCTTTTTTTAACCTCAATTTTGACATGTGTTTTGTAACATCAGTAGTATGTAGTATAAATGCATATTTAAAATAAATAATAAATATTAATTAATTAATTAATTAAAAATATACATATATGGGGGGGGCGCTCCATGCCTAAAATTTTTCTTTCCTGATAGAGGTATTTAATCTTAAGACCTGCTTTAGGGCCTTCAGGGAGAAACGGGATTCATGGCTCACCCCCTCTGAATTGGGACATACTATGACCAGCTTCTCTGCCTGTTCCTGCGTCCTAACTGAAGTCCTTGGGTCCGTTTCCACATTGGTTCCTATGCTGGGCCTCTTCTTTATCCATAAATAACTAATGGCACAAGACCAGTTTGGAAGACAGACCTACTGAGAGTTCCAGGGCAAAAGAAAGAGATCATAACTCATAATAGTAAGCAACTTCAAATATCCAACATTACCATTCCAGAAAATTTCTTGTTTATTCCCATCCCTGGGGAACTTTGCTGAGCCCATCTACTCCTCAAGCCTTGGCTCCCTACCAAGTTGCTAGGTCTCTCCTCTCTTCATCTTCTTAGCATCTCCTCCTTCACAGGCTTCCAACAATTTCTAGACTCCTGCTACTTGATTATGCATAATGACAAGCACTACACTATCTTTGCTCATGTCTTCTTCCAGACTCTATTCAAAGGCTTTGCCTTTGACAACCAAAATCTAAAGTAAGGAACTTCTATAAACTAAAAATCAGTTCCTTCCTTAAGCAGATTATGCAAGCTTCCCAAATGATGACCCTCAAAGTGTGGGGTCAAGAGCCTCAAGTACCTGAATCATATAAGCACATATTTAAAACACAGATCCCAGGTCCCAGCCCAGCACTTGTGAGTCTAATCACCCTACTGGTGGTAGGGGGGTTCCTGGGAATCTGTTCCCCCCCAGTGATTCTGGTGCACACTGATGTTTGAGAACCACTGGCATTACAAGGAGGTGACTTAACCTTTTCTTTCCATAGCCAATTTGCTACTGAATGTGTTTGGGCAAATTTATCTTTTATCCTGTTATCCAACCCAAGTCTTCATTCAGACTTTTCCAAACCACACCTTTGACAAGTGTTTAAACATGACCCTTCAGGAGGATGAGCCCCATAGATACACAGTTTAGTGAACTGATGGTACCTCTGTGACCATTAGAAAAACTCATCCCTAACTCTGGGGATACAGCCCCACTCCATAACGAGACACTTCCCAAGTGGTCATGGGCTGGGGTTCACCTGGGAACTCTTGTCAGTAAAGAACATATACATCCCTGCCTTTGGTATAAACCAACTCAAAATAGAATCATTTTAGCCCCCTCTCTCAGATTTGTGCTCCGCAGAAGTGGGGTAGGAGCTAGTGCCTAAAGTTCCTGGAACCCACCTGGCAAACAGCTTAAACATCTACATTCAAGTCTCTGAGACAGGTTCCTCTTCTCAAAGAAGAAAGAAGAAAGTATTCTGACATTTGTTAAAACACTAAGGAAGACTTTATTTAGGACTATTGTAACAGGCGTCAAGATGATCCCAATAGGGGAGAAAGATGGGGTTCAATTCCTAATACAAGAATGGGTGGGAACTGATGATGGCCAAGAGGCAAGGTGAGATGGCCAGTGGGTAGAAAGTTATCAAGAAGAGTCATCAAAGGTAGGAGGATTCTCAGGGCACCTGGGTGCCTCAGTGGATTAAGGCCTCTGCTTTCGGCTCGGGTAGTGGATCCGGAGTCCTGGGATCAAGCCCTGCATCGGGCTCTATCCTCGGCGGGGAGCCTGCTTCCTCCTCTCTCTGCCTGCCTCTCTGCCTACTTGTGATCTCTGTCTGTCAAATAAGTAATAATAATAATAATAAAGGTAGGAGGATTCTTGCTGAAGGCTGGCCAGAGTAAGCAGATATCAAGGGTAGGGGATGAGGAATTTGATCAGATATTGAAGATGACCGAGGTATCAAGAGTGGAGGGGTTCTCTCTAAACCAACTTAGCAGGATTCTTGCTACAACTTGGCTTTGCAGACCTGGCAAGGACATTACCAATGTGGTGGTGTCATCAAGAAAGGAGTTCAGAGGAGCTTGGCTAAAGTTTGCTTAGAGAGATACTGTTTGTCATTAATTGATAACATCAGAGTTTGTCTTCTTGATTACTCAATGGTGACGTTCTGAGCTGAATCAGCCATGCCCTCGGGGGGCTACTAAGGTATGCTGGGTTGGTTGTTCTTTCACCAAAAGTCTTCCCAAATTCCCAAGTCTGGCTCTAATGTTTTGGTTGTCGTTATTCTTATTAATCTGTTAGCTGTCATCTTTACTCTTGTCAGCACACCTGTCTTTCCAGTTTGCCATGAACTAGGAACCAGACTGCTGGGCTTGAGTGAAATATGCCTAATTTGAATCATATTAACTAAGATCCTAGAATGCTGGTTGATGAGTCTTGTGAGGCCCTTGGTTGAATTCCCCTTTAAAAGCCTGGAACTACTCATCCTCACCATTTATAATTTTTCTCTTTCTTTCTGGGGGAAAAAAAGTCAAATTAAATTAATACCACTAAGTGTTGTATTCAAGAAATGAAAGCTGGTGTATTTCCTGCGGAAATGTAAATTTCACAGCATTGCAACAAATGAAACACATGTATGCTTTTGAAGCTTTTGAGAGAAATCGATTTCAAAAAACAGAATGGGGCAAGTCTCTTGAGCTGGCCCAATCAGGTAATGGGAATGTGACTGGACCCTGTTGCTGTCAGTCAAATTTTCCCCAAACTAGAGGTCCCAGAAAGGCCTAGCACTTGGTCCTCCTTCTAAGTGGACTCCTACAGCAGGCTCCTTACAAGTTGGGAGCTTGATCCGGTCTGCTCAGACCCATGAGAAAAGTAAATCATCTTGCCAACACAGCAGAAATCTGCATGATTATATCTACAAATCATATCATTTTTTTAGATAGAAAATAAAGAGAAAGCAAAATGACTCTTGGAGAATTCTAGGCTTCTAGATGTCCTGACATATTTACCCCATCACCCAGAGTTAGGCTTGACCAAAGGAGAAAATCCACCCCTGAATTGGGCCATACATACATACATACATACATACATACATAAAAATAATTTCCACTTAGATAGTGTTGCTTTGTTCTAACACATTATTTTTGCCCTGATAAAAGAGAAACCTTGGATTTCACCTACAGAAGAGGAGTTTCCTTCTGCCAAGTCAAGGGCTTCTCTTTCTTGCCACAGAAGATGCCACAGGTAGCCTTTGCTTGCTCTGGCTGAGAGGGTCAGTGTCCCGTCACCACTGTCCTAACCTCCACAGCTACAAATGGAGTGTAAGGCTCGCTTCCTGAATACGGAAATGTGGTGGCCTCATTGTAACCCAGGGTTCATCAGTAATTTTAGGCTATAATTCTAGAGTAAGAGTGTGCGTGTTTGTGTGTATAATTGAAATTAAAAGTCCACAGAACAATACTTACCCCTTGTATTAATTTGCTAGAGCTGCCATAACAAAGTCCCACAGACTGGGTGGTTTCAACAGGTGTTTTCTCACAGTTCTAGAAGCCAGAAGTTCAGATCAAAGTGTAGGCAAGTTTGGCTTCTTCCAAAGTCTCGCTCCTTGGTGTGTAGATGACTTCCTTCTCCCTGTGTCCTCACATGGTCTTCCTTCTGTGTGTGTCTGTGTCCTAATCCCTTCTTATAGGGACAGCAGTCATACTAGATTAGGACCCATTCTGATGATGACATACGACCTAAATTATGTCTTTCAAGACCTTGTCTCCAAATACAGTCACGTTCTGAGGTACTGGCGCTGAGAACTTCAGCATTTGAATTAGGGGAGAGGGAGGGTTCAGTTTAGCCCATAACACTCCCTCTGCATGCATCCAATGAAGCCTAGTATTTTCTCTTCTGTTCATTTAAAAATTCATATCGAGATGCTCTAAAATTTCAATTCCAGTCTGAGAATGGGACACCATCCATGGTTTGAAAAACAGTGTTCAATGCCTCGTCCCTACCCTTCTATCTGGTGATTGGCCAAGATAACCTTGATAAGGTGCCAGAAAGCAGCAACCCCCAGATCCTCATGAGATTCCTGCCTGTCTTGAGAGAGATCGGAGAAGCACAAAAAGCAAAACCTTGGGCAGGACACACCCAGACAGAAATCCCAGCTGTATCACTCACTCACTGTGTGTTCCTGATCTGTAAGGGACTAGTCAAGCATTCCCGCTTCCTTCCTTCCTGACTTTGGAAGTCCAAGATGCTAAACCCATCGGTCCTAATCCCAGAATCAAATGTGGGTCATATTATGTCCTTCGGTCTCCCCAGAAACAATCACACTGTGTATCCACAGAACTGAGCAGTCCCTTCTCAGGCAAAATTTTATGCCTCACTCACACAAATTCTCCCAGAAATCAGATACTGTTCTTTGTGAGTCTGCTTTATAGACAGCCCTCTTCCCCCTACCTCAGAGAACTGTGTTTCATGTTATATAAAGGAGTTCCTATAATTAGTGCTTCTAATTTGAATTATTTTTTAAAAGAGATTGTTAACATTCTTACCTTTTTTCAATTTAATTCCTAGTGAATTAATTCTAAGTGAATTTCTCTTATGCATAATTAGATTTTTTTTCTTTTGAAAAAAAGTTGAAGTATAAAAAAGGCAAGCTAGTTATTAAATATGAATTTAAATTCTCTCCACCTACATCTCAATGTTCAGTGAAGTTTCTTGGGCCAAGGGCATCGAATGATCCTGCTTTCCAACGTGGGAAAAAAGGGCCTGTGCACAAAGTTGAAGATGTTAGTACACTTCCTGGGAGAAATTAGCACGCGGAAGGGAAAAGAGTTGACCTGGGGGTTGGAGACAGGCAGATTAAGAGAAAAAGGAAAAATCAGAGGCAAGTGCCCAGAAAGAATCACTATACAAGAACACCTGAAAGGATGCCCTCCTTCAGATACAAAAGGAACATGGGCCCTTGGAGGGTCCCAAGCAGCTAGGACAGCAGGCACTTCTATCAAACCCAACATGGGCCATTTTCCACTTTCTTGTTAAGGAAATGAGGTGAAAGGTGCATTTGAGGAAGAGATCACACCAGCGCCATTTTTAAGAGCAGGAAGGATACCACCTATGGATACTGAGATGAAAAGCATGCTCCACTTTTTTTTTTTTTTTTAAGTTTCAGGTGTAGGACATAGTGATTCACTCCCACGTTCTCCATGAGCTTGGCAACTGGCTGCCCCTCCAACAGCACTGCTATAATGTATCATCTGTGCGGCTTCTTGATCACACACATCCCTCCCTCTTCGTCTTTCCCACCTGCTTTTTACCCTCTCCGCAGTCTGGCTCAATCTCTCATCCCACCACCCTGGTTCCAGAGTTTTCTTTTTTACTTCTCTCTTCTCTTTTTCTTCCCCACCTTTAGCAGCCTGGTCAGGCGTTCCCTTACTCCACACCTAAGTCCCCACCCCTTTCCCACAACGTGGGATTTAGGGCAGAAAAGGCTGTTGACCTCGATTTTAGATTTGGTGATACACACCACCAAAGTGTGCTTTGCTACACTTTGGTCCTTGCCATCTGAGAGCTTAGAATCCATAATGGGCAATCGGTACTGGTCAGCTTTTGCTGGGTAACAAACAATCCCCAAATCTCAGAGGCTTCCAGCAACAAACCTTTTTTTCTTGGCTCATTATATGAGGGCCATTGGGTAGCTGTGGCTTTGCTCCAGGTGACAGGATGAGTTCAGGTCTGCTCCCCATGGAACCCTCCAGTCTGGAACCCAGAATGAAGGAACAGCCCCTCTGCCTCACGCTGTTCTCCGGCAGAGAGCAGCAGCCCAAGTGGCCAAGGCAAATCACAGAACAGCATTTAAAACTTCTGCTCTGATGTGACCACATCAGAATATGTGAATATGAGTATGTTCGCTCACATTCTATTGGCCAAAGCAAACACCTGGCTGAGTCTGTGGATATACTCCACCTACAGGGAGGGAATAAATGGTTGTAACCAAAAATAAACCACAACAAACAAATGTGTGGGCACAGGCAGGCAACCGGCAACACACAGGAGCCGACATCTTGTAGCTGATGATTAATCCATCAATCTTTCCACCAATCTGGGTAATGATTTGTCTTTGAAAAGATGTTATTTTCTGGGTAAAAAAAAAAAAGTTACTTGTGGTTATCATAAAAAGCTTGGAAATATGAAGGTAAATTAACAATAAAAGAGCAAAAAAAAATCTGTAATATCACTACCCAGAGACAATTTTGGTACATCTCCTTCAGGAATTTTATCTACAAGTGGGTGTGAGGGGGAGAGGGTAGTTAAATTGTGATTACATTTCAAGGTTTTGTATCCTGCTTTTCTTCATTAACATATTGCATGCCTTTCCTCATGTCAGTAAAATTCCATCACAAAACTCACATTATATAAATGTGTAATGCTTATTTTTATAATGTAGAAGAAAAATTTACATCTTCCTATGATTGGACATTGAAACCACCTCTGAATTTTTATGCTACTGTAAATATTTCTGCAATGAACATCTTTATAAATACATTTTTATGGTTGATTATTTCTTAAGAATTATTTCCTAAATATTTGTGATTATTTCCTAAAGAGAAGATTTATTGAGTTATAATTGTGGTATAGCAAGCTACATATAAAGTGCACAATTTGATTAGTGTTGACATATGTATACATGAATGAGACCATCACCACAAGCGATAATGGATAATGAATATATCCATCACCTCCAGAAGTTTCCTTTTGCGTCTTTGTAATCCCTCCCTTTTACTTCCCCCCACCCTATTCAACCTATTAAAAAGTTTCCTGCCACTGCAGATAAATTTGCTTTTTCTAAAATTTTATAAAAATTAGAATCATACAGTATGTACTTTTTTGTCTGGCTTCTATCACTCACATAATTACTTAACAACTCACACATGTTGCCATTGTGATAAATATGTATTAATATCTCAGTGTGGTTTTAATTTGGATTTGCCTGATGACTAATGATACTGAGCATCTTCTAATGTGTTTATCTGCCATCCATATATCTTCTGGGCTGAAGTATCTGTTCAATATTTTTGCCGATTTAAAAAATTAGATCATTTTCTTAGTACTGAATTTTGACATTCCATATATATTTTGTATACAAGACCTTTATTTGAGATATGATTTGAAAACATCGTATCTCTTGTCTTTTCATTCTCTTACAGGAATGCTCTTTATAAAGAGCAAAATTTCATCATTTTTTAAATTTAATGTGGTAAGAATACTTAATGTAAGATCTACCCTTTAAACAAATTTTAAGTGTATAATACATTGTCGTTGACCATAAGCACAATGTTATAGAGCAGATCTCTAGAACTTACTCATCTTGCTTGACTGAATCTTCCTGCCCCTTGCTTAGTATCTCCCCATTTTTCCTTCTCCCCAGCCCCTCATAACCACCATTCCACTCTTTGATTTTTTGAGTTTGACTATTTTCAATACCTCATATATGTGGATTTGTGTTATTTATCTTTCTGTGCCTGGCCTCTTTCACTTAATATAATGTCCTCGATCATCCATGTTGTCACATCTTGCAGAATGTCCTTCTTAAAGGCTGGATAGTATTTCGTTGTAAGTATATGCCACATTTTCTGTATCATTCATCTGTTGGACTCGGTTGTTTCCATAGCTGGACTATTGTGAATAGTGCTGCAGTGAACATAGGCATGCTATTACCTCTCAGCGACCCTGATTTCAGTTCTTTTGGGAAAAAACCCAGAAGTGGGATTGTTAGATCATATGGTACTTCTACTTTTAATTTTTTGAGGAAACTCCATGCTATTTTCCATAGCAGTTGCCCTATTTTGCATTCCCCTGCCAGTGTGCAAGGATTCCAATTTGTCATCTTTTGGTTTGGTTTTATATAATACACACACACACACACATAC